>NC_090443.1:172928615-173233169 GCF_031143425.1 Pleurodeles waltl
TCTGTTCTTAGTTTATAAAATGTATCTAAACACTGTTAAACAATACCAGAATAAAACAATTAACAGAAAGCCCCCGCACCCCATCACATACATTCTGTGAAACCTTGCCTATTGATTTAATTGATTAAAAATAACAAATGATAAGTGAAGTTATCAGATTTTATGAAAGCTTGCTGATTATTTAAAACAATCACTTCACAGGGGGAAATCAATCCATACAGAGAAATATGAAAATTTTCAAGCAGACTTATTTAAGGAATTCCAGTGAATAAAGACATTGTTAAATGTGCATTTAAATCTGAAATATATATCTTGATAAAAAAACATATATAATTCAAGAAGGGGGATATCCAAGAAGAAAATCATATTGTATTTATAGCAGTCATACCTGCATACAGGAACCTTACCAACTCCAGACGTTTTTAAAAACTAGATATCTGGAGGAGTCCAGGATGGTGTAGCTTGCATGGATTACCCAAGATGTCCTGTATATGGCAAATCCTGGAGGAAATCAGACCTTTGTGGAATTTCTGTGAGGAAATTTTCAGATTTTGGGGGAATGATAAAAGACCTACCACCCATTGGTCCAACACTTCCATCCCACCAACTCAAATATTTCTGAAAAGCAGAGACCTTGGGCAGTCCAGGGTGTTGTAGGTTTTGTGGATCCCATCAGGGTTTATTTACTCAGGATTGCGTGCAAACATTGTAACTATGCTTAAACACCGACTTTTCCCTCATTTTCCATGGGGAATAAATAGATTATTAGGGCCCGGTGTAAACTGAGAACAGTTGAAACCTACCAACCATGGGCTTTTCTTGTAAATTAGAGCCCTGAGGGAATCAATAGTATTATTGCTTGGGTGGAACCCTATAGAGTTTCTTACCCAAAATGCTCTACAAACACCATTACCATGCCTAAAAAAACAATTTCCTCTCACTTTCCATGTGGTATATCTGCAGTGTTCAACGTGGGTGTATACCTATTGTACCATGCAGCAATGGGGCAAATTTGGGACCATGTGAAGCCAATGAGGTTTTCTCAGTTTTACAGTTTTGGTCCATTCTGGCCTAATGCATTAGGCCCACCCACATGTGAGGTGCTACAGGTTCTTGGAAGAAATCTGAAAATGGAGGAATGTAGGATAGTTTCAACTGGCTATTCAAGACCTTTCTCATATAAATTAAGGGAAATTTTGCATATTTCAATCAATATTTTGTCATTTCTGCAGGGAATTTTGGGTAGGACACCGTGCTGAGATACACACAAGCCACACCACCCTGGATTCCCTTAGTTCTCTAGAATGCCCAGACCTTGTAGGATTCCCTGAGCAGCAGCCAACCTTGAGTCCAAATACTGCAGCCATTGCCCCTTTGAAAGTGAGAGGAATTTGAGTACGTTTAGGAATCACATTAATGTTCGCAGAGCATTCTGGATATACAATTATGCTTGGATCCATGCAAGATACCCCACAGAAGAGTGCCAAGAGATGATACTTGTCAGAAATGCCTTGAGTAGGTAAGGTTCCTGGGGTGCCAGCTGATGAGTCATAGTTTTAACACATGGGCTAATCTATCCACCTAAGGAACAGAAAGACAGTTTAAAGCCCAGGGTAGAAGCCTAATACCAGGCAGCCCATAGATCCCTTTTTTATAATAATCTCTGGTGGGCTTTCTGCTCCTTGGGAGGACGGAAAGTCTGTCTGTGCAAGCTTCATGGGTGGTGGAGTGTGACCAAATGCCAAATGCACCCAGCAACTTTGAATGGAAAACTGTAAGTACTTCCCTCAGTCCCTCCTTATTGTTCCCTGTACTCTTCCTATCTTGGAGGAGATATACCCCATTTTGATACCACTCCCCCTTGCTCTTCCCACATTGACCTAAAAATGTATAATGACATGTGGGCACATGGAGTTCTCTGCACTCATGTTGCAGAACTCCACACATAAGAGACATGGCAGAGGCAAGCGGGGATCTCCACTTGCATGTTAGTGACTAGCATTTATGGGGACCTACAGCAGTATTACAGGTCTACTCCTTTATGCACTCAAATGCGTTGCTAAATAGACCCTAATGTTTTTAGGATAGCTGTATTTAAAAAACAGATGTTCTGCTCACTCATAGCAGAATTTCAGAAATCCCCCGGAAATTATTTGCTAGGCGTAACTAAATCACAGACTTCAAGGGTTGAGGATTTTTACACCATGTACAAGTATACACTTTCCAGTTGCAGGAAATTCCATAAAAACTCCATTTCAAATCCCCAATAAATTTCAAGTTTCAGCTGGTAATTGGGATTTCCCTACAGAAGCAACACATTTCTCTGTTTAAAGATCCTTCTGTAATCTATTCCCACAGGTGAGATGTTCCACATAGGCAAAAAGGAGAAATATCCAGGTGAAAGTGGCCCACTTGTTTTCTTCCAGAAAGATAATGGTTTCTTATGTCTACTGTATCTTAGGCACTCCCCATCCATACAAGGAAAATCCCACTGGAGCAAGCAGGCTTCACCGACAAGACCTGGGCTCCTGTATCCCTCAAGACCAACAAGAGACTAGTGTCTCAAACATTGGAGTAGCTTCCTAGACCCATACATTCAATGCAGAGCATGCAACAACTCTCTCTATGGTCCTTTGACAGGCATGCAGGAACGTTCAGAGCAACAAAAAAAAAAGTATTATTTTCTTATTTTGTTGCTGACAGGTCTTTGCTGGAAAATGAACAAAACAACTTTTTGAGCAGTAAATTCAGGAAGACAGTGGTGATGAGATATGGTAGTTAAAATCTTAAATGTTTCTCCTCCTGCAGTGTTTAGCCGAGTGACCAGTTTCCTGTTATAGGGATATGTTATCACGCAAAAGTGCGTTGGTGCTTTGTTGGGATTATGCAGCACTATATAAAGGCAACTACAATTAAATTACACAAACTATCTAATATTCATTTTCGTCTTAGACATTGTCACGACAAATCTTTCTGTTCTTATGCTAAACTGTCCCAACCACCAAAATCCACCCTTGACCGGCCTAGTTACTTAAATCAAGCACAATACAATCTCCACATTTACGCCCCCATCTGCTCCAGGCGCCATGTGGCATTTCTACTGTTCTGTTCCTGGCCCTGTAACTCAACGGAAGATACTGCTTGAGTGTCTGTTCGCCTTCAGATGTGGCTGAGGGCCTTGGTCAGGACTACATCCTGGAATACGTTGTGTTCCTGCGAAGTACCATCCACTGGCTCGTCAGCCATAGACATATAAACAAGGGTGAATTACAGAAAAGTGAATGCCTTTTTGTAAGCAGTACAGATTGTATTTAATATTTCCAAAATGGACTAAGCATAATAATACTATTCTAATCACCTCAATGATTTGCCATTCTGGAGTACCTAGAAGCTGTGTATTCGCCTTTGAGAGTAATTCTGTACCAAAAGTTACAGTCTGTGGTTTATATTGAAGCCATGTACTGCATCCATCCTTAAATGCCCTTTCTAAAAGTGTAACATTCTCCGAGAGTGGAAAAGCCTTTTTCGTCACTTTGACATGACGTATCTGCAATTTTGCGCAACATATTAGCACATATGCAATTGACTTCCCAAATCGGTAGCCATATATAAAACAGCCCTTCTTTTAAAAGATCACATGTTTTCGGTACTGATTGGCAATCAACAGATTCAGCAGAGAATAAAAACACCAGCTGTCCTGGATGAAAATATTGGGGGACACAACAACAGGATGCACCTGCTCTTCATGCCTTGTACAGTAACGGTACAATTTGTCCCTGCGGTCTATGCTGCGGCTTCATTTCATAGCACTGTGTCTAAAACTGAAAGAAATGCTTCACTCTGTTTCCTCACCAAACAAAACAAAGTCGACCTCTCTGGTGGCTCTTGGTGAGGTGTTGCATTCAAGTAAGGTCATTTCGGAGTCCCAAATGTTCTCTCAGATGGTATAGGCGGGTTTCCTGCACCACTGACAGTATTGCTGACCCTGGTGCTGCCAGAAACCCCAAAAGGATGAATGTCTGCCGATTCCAATGACTTTTCTTCTCTTCTGATACTGCAAGGTAGTGTAGAACAGGGAAGAGCATCAAGGACGCTGACTAACTCTACTACAAATATTCGTGACTATGAGCAAAAACAGGTCACTCCTCACTGTCATTCATTGGCAGTCAAAAGGCATTGTCTTGATTTGGTAGGCCCACCCTGCTTTGCCTTCCCTTTTAAAATACAAGTTATGTTTTATATATAAAATTAGTTCATCAAACCTCCAAGCCACATAAAAAACAACAAACGTAGTAAAAACAATAGAGACAAACATCAAAGATTCAACTTCTCCGAACTATAGTTTACCTTGAATTAATTGGTACTGCTTTTAAAATCGTAATTGGTGGTATACCCAACAACCATAGGGTGCTCCAAAAGGCCTCACCGCCACCAACAGTTCATGTGACTTGGAGGTTCTCAAAACCTGCATAAAGTTGACCATTTACTGAAATTACGGACTCCCGCGTGAGGCACTATAGTATTAAACTATAATGGAGAGTGCTCACCTTATGTCAAAATCCCATGTGCTGTCTCGCAATTCAGACGGCAATTACCAGACATCTGTTTGCTGGTTTCTAAAAGGAAAAGTACGTTAAAGAATGACCTAATTTATCACCCTTCTCGAAAATCCCTTCCTGAACAACCTCCAATGTTCAAACCCACAGGGTGCACGATAAATAAACAACGTTTGCCCAAATTATAATTTAGTGCCTCAGCTGTGCGATCCCGCCCTTCATGCTAGCTCAAACTCAGAGCAGCCAAATATCTTGGCGCTGGAGTAGCCTAAGAATTAAAACATTCCTCAAAGAACATGCTGGTGCCACATCCAGTAAACACTTGACATGCTCTAAGAAATTAGCATTCTATATTTAGAGGACGACTAAAGTTCTGTCCTTACCGATAATTATGTAAGAACACTTAAATACAACTAAAGCTTATGTATATAAATAATGATATGATCATGTGGTTTGGAAAAAACTTATTTAACCATTGTCAATGGCTTCTAAAACGGGCAAGTCATATGTAACATTATCATAAAAAATATCTGTCTCTGTGCATCATCTATAGCAAAACCTAATGAATGTTTAAGTGCGCAGCGATCTTACAGGAGTGGCGAATGTGACTCAATGAAACAGAGTTTTGGGTGCAGCACTATATTCTGCATGAATCTGCTATGACATTTACTCGTCTTTTCAAGGGCTTTTGTATTGTATTGTAATAATATTTATAAAGTGCTTACTACCCCTGACGTGGCGATGAAGCATTTTTTGGCAAGTAGCAAGCTACTCCAGAACCCAAAGGATTAGTGGTGGATTAGTACAGTAAATATAAATTGTTGTTTTGAGCGGTTGACATGTGAGTCTGTAGCTTGATTGAAAGGATTAAGTAGGGATAGAGGAGGGAAGAGTCTAAATAGTGTTATTTGGGAGTTCGTATTAGTTAAATGAGGTTTGGGTTAAGTCAAACGAGGGATAGAGAAGGGAAGAGTATAGAAAGCATTATTTAAGCATTATTTGGGCGACCTATCATGACATTAACTCTTTTTGAGTGGGACTATTTGAGACACAACAACTACAGAGCAGCTGATCTAGACCTTCACAGTACATGTGATTTACTTGTTTTGAAGCATTCACCTACTGCAGCAAGGTTTGTTCCAGAACACGAATCAGACAGATATAACACCGAATTAGTTTCACTTATGGATCAGTTTCCCACTAAATGCAGTCAGCATAAAAACACTGATCACCATTTCCTTAGAGAATTCTCATATGTCCTTTACAACTCTTCCGTCCTGAAAAAGCAACTTGATCTACCTTAGGGCAATATGAATTATACAAAAGGGAATACAAAGTTGCATACTTATTTTCTCAGACGTTTTGCAATGTTCTAAGGAAATATTTG
This sequence comes from Pleurodeles waltl, assembly GCF_031143425.1. Taxonomy (NCBI): domain Eukaryota; kingdom Metazoa; phylum Chordata; class Amphibia; order Caudata; family Salamandridae; genus Pleurodeles; species Pleurodeles waltl. Next base: position 172,934,559 of record NC_090443.1, read on the forward strand.
TATGTCTTGGAGTTGCCAAGTTTTAGGCTTACCCCAAAGATGTGAAAATATAGAGAACTTTCTGACATTTTATGTTCGGTTCGAAAACTTTATTTGGCATACTCAAGATAGCCACAAAAGTGCGTAAAACATACGAATAGTAAAAAGCAAAATACAATTCCAGAAAAACGGGCATTAGGCAAATATAAATAAACTCATACAATATTGCACAGAATAAATAATCCTTAAAAGGTATGTACAATACTATGGTCTGATAGACAAATACAGGCTACTCCATAATGTTATTCCTCACATGAATTTCTTTCAGTATATAAAGTGCAATGTTATAGCATATAGATGGTTCATTTAGAGCAATCGTGTATGCCAGGGCTGCTTTGTAACACATAATATTCTGGACAACCACAAGGAGTTTAAGATAATGCTGTCTATATGGCAAATACAATTTACATAAAAGCATGAAGTGCAGAGCGCTTCGTTTACTCACACCATCACAAGATCCTGTCGGGTGGAGCTTCCTAAATGGGAAAGCTGTCAAATAATGCACTATAACAAGCCTCAGCCTTATCCGAACTAAACAGTGTTGCATACTAGTGACTCAGGACAGATAGCTTTTGCAACCTGCCTCTCCAGGGAGAGACAGGTAGTAAACAACCAATGGTTTTGACATTTCAGAGCCCGTACGACTTTCTTCCCTGAGTTTATAGAAAGACTTGTTAATGCTCTTTTTGGTTAGTGACAATATGTTTGAAGGGTTAGTCCACACTGAAATACCATACAGAGTGTTGAAAACAGAGTTAGTATATACCCACCACGGAATACTAGAAGCCTTATCCAGGGCAAAACAGTCTAAAATAATTGTTGTAGTAAAGCCAGTCTCATTTTGTGGCCGTATAAAATGCCATAATAACAAAGGCTTGGCCAGGAAGACATCCTCTATATTTTGTAGGCCCCACTCATGGTGGATGATCGTAGTTGATGCAGGAGCAGGGAGACAAAGTAATTGCTTTAAAAAACAATTTTCCTCAACCTGCAAAGGTGTACTAGGGGTATAGCCCCAAATACTGGCTCCATAAGTACCTGTGGACATCCCTCTTGCCTTATAGATTTCCACCATTACTTTATTGGCCGGGTATGTAGTTTGTGCAAAAACCTAAAAATTCCAGGTACGTTTTTGCTCATTTTCATCCTAGTGGCCGAGACCTGCTGCGCCCAAGAACTATTAGTAGAGAATAAAAGCCCTAGATAGCAAAATGAATCTACCCTAGTAATTGGAATGTTAGTGATATAAAAGGTTCTACATTTGATTGGATTAGGCCCACAGACCATAGTAAATGTTTTTGCTTTGTTGATCACTGAATGCTTGGAAGACATATAGGCCCTCATTTTGAGTCTGGCGGTCCTATTACCGTCAGTCTCGTGGTGGCGGTCTGACTGCCGCCAAAGCGGTGGTCCGACCGCTTTGGCGGCGGTCAAACCACCACAATATGACCGTAGCAGTTCGGCCACGGTCAGAGTGCCAGCACCACCAGTTTTCCTCCACTGGATTGAATAACGGTGCTGGGGGTCCTAATACTCCAGGACAGCGCTGAATGCATAGTCGCCCTGGGGATTACGACCTCCATCTCTGCCGGCTTTTACGTGGCAGTAGCACCGCCATGTAAAAGCTGGCGGAGACAGGATGCAGGGGACCCAAAGGGGGACCCTGAACTGCCCGCAGGGACCCCCATTGACAGCTCCATCAAGCTTTTCACTGCGACCGGTGCTGTTGCATCCCTACTCACCGCAACATTGCTGCCGTCTCGATTACGAGCCGGCGTCAGTGTTGTAGGCTGTTCCCAGCTGGGCTAGGGGGCGGAAACTCTGTTTTCGCCCGCTGAGCCTGCGGGAAATTCATAATTGAGGCCTTTCCCACCCACCAAACTTATGAGGGCCATAGTCCCCAAAGGCACTTATCAATTTCTGAAGGCCTCTCGGGGTTCTGGAGTGAAAAATGGTATCACCAGCATATAACAATACCAGGATAAATATTCCTGAGACACAATGGGCATTAGCCTGCACAGATTGTAGGAAACTATCCACTCCATTGATAAAAAGTGAGAAAAGTGAAGGGGATAACACACAACCCTGCTGAATGCCTCTCCCCATTTTAAAACTAGGGGTGCATTCATCCTGCATGCTGAAGTGGACTTTACATGATAGATTCTCATACAAACAAGTTAAGAAGCATACAATTTCCCTCGGAGCACCCAATGAGAGTAGTGATGGCCATAGCAAAGAGTAGTCAACCAAATCAAAGACATTACGCAAGTCTGCAAAACACAAATAGAGGGGACCACGTTTGTCTCTAGCATATTTCCTTATCAAAAGGTCTAAGTTGACACATTGCTCTACTGTCCCCAGATCCTTTCTAAAACCATACTGTGCTGGCGATAAAGTAGAATGTTCCTCAGCCCACCCCTCTAACCTCTTCAGGAGAATCCAACTCATAACCTTCAATGATGAGTCCAGGAGAGAGATTGATCGATAATTGTTAGGACAAGACTTATCACCCTTTTTAAAAATAGGCACTTTGATGGAGTTACACCAGGTAGATGGAATTGGGCCAACCGCTGCTACATTAAATACTCTAGTGAAGATAGTCCCCCACAATTCTGGTACCTCTTGAAAAGCATCCACCAGTTTCCGATCGGGTTCAGATGCCTTAATCCCCAAACACTGTCTTGCAGGGCTCAAGCCACCTCTTCGAAATAAATATTGAGTGGAAGAGGGTCCTGGCAACAGACAATTTCTACTTCTTCCGCACCGCTGGCTTCTGCACATTCCCTAAAAATTTCAGTAAAATGTGCTACCCAATCATAACAATGAACAAAGGAGTGAATTTCAGGGAGAATGTAAATTGTCAACAAAGGGGCATTGATAGTGTCTCAGAATAGCTTATTATCCCCCTTTTCCACCACCAAAGTTAATTTTGACCATGAGTCTTCCCTTAATAACTTTTTCCAGTTCGCTAAGGCCTGTCCATACTTTGTGCGCAGCTGCCTAATTAGGCTCATATTCCCGTGGAAATTACAGAGTGCTAATTTCAAACACTGAAGGACCTCAGTACACTCGTGGTGAAACCAGCCTTTTTTTTTTTTACTTTGGATTGCATTTAATGAGTGTGTCAAAAGGGTTTTAATAGGGTGGGTAATATTAACAAAACTATCCAGCAATTTATACGGGATCACTTTTGCTTGTAAACAATAGCTAGCGTCATCAAGATTAGTTGTAACAACCTTCTCCAATATACTATTTGGGACAATACTGGACCATTTGATGCACACCCCATTTGGCCTAACAGGGGCTATCTAATCAATAATAGAAAAATCGTTACGCTCCTCATCCTTGAAAAAAAGATAAAATAATAGGGCTATGGTCACTGAGTGATGACTGGGTTATTTGTGGTACACCACACAAGCCTCTTACAGTGGCCGATACCAATACATGGTCAATAACCATGGAGGCTCTCTTCCAGTAAAAGGGCAGGATTGGATGTTAGAGTCCTCTGACCACAACAAGACGAAGTCAGATAGGATGGGGAAAACAAAATTTTCCAAACCATACTCCAAAGCCTTAACCAACCTACTACATGTTGAATCAAAAATGTTGTTATAGAAGTTAATTAGTACCACACCACGCTCACCTTTTTTTGTTAACCATAGCAGCTGGGCATGGGAGTCCATAGTAGACAACTTTTTACGGTGACTAGCAAATTGTTAGAGATGAGAACCTGACGTCCACCAATAGCCCTCCCTCATTGGAAAGGGGTAGCCCCAAGAAAAAAGGAAGAAAACCCCTCCACATAAAGAGGGTTTACACATCAGGTTTCCTGGATACAAATGATATCTAGACCTGATGTGATATTAATGCATTCAAGTGACCATGGTTTCTTACTCAAACCAAAAGCACTCCAGGTTGAAAATTGGAAACATCCGACCATATTATCACAGTTGCCATATGCATAAGTCCCACAGTTGTGATGACCATCCTGACTGGGGCTTGCAATTATACAGTTGGCTATGGACTTCTTAGTGTCAGATCTATGCTCTACCCTACACAGACCTGGGAGACGGTACATCCAAGCCCACCACCATATTCCACCCTCAGACCCCAGGAACTAAAGTCATCACATTACAGGTCATTAGACCTCCCTTCTCGGGGTCAACCAATATGAGTTAGATCACCCAACACCTGAAATTTGTTAGACAACTCCATTGGAGGGGTAAAACCAAAGCCCTGTTCTCTCAAGGTATTTCTATCCACAGTTGATGCTTGGCCTAGTTTGCGTAGCCATGATCTTTCCTACTAAAATTAACTGGACAAATTCACCACCAACAACCAGCACTGTGTAAGACAAGTAAAAAAGTGGAGCTTTGTTAGTACGAGTTATAAACTCAAAAACTATACCGCTCACTTGCCTGAAAAAGCTTGATTCACCAGCAACTACTCTGCACAGACACAGCAATCACCAATGATATCCCACTAAAAAGAAAGAAAGAAAGGCAAATTAGAAATAAGACAAAACAAATAACATTGTGCACAAATCTAAGGACAATTTCACACACAATCCTGCATTTAGTACACCCCCTACAAACATGTCATTCATGCATGGCAACAATACTCCTTTGGAGTAAATTGTTTTTACTTACCTAAAACATGCAACTGTGCAAACTGCAGATCAACCAGCGCCAAAACCGCAAGGAGCCACAGCAAATAAATCAAAAGCTTTGAACTAGAACAAAAAGGAGGAAAACATTTTTTATCACAAATGCAAATACTTCATCAGTTGACAAACACCCCACCATCAAACATTTAGAAATTGGTGCCTAAGTGGATTCTGCCATAGGGGCAGATGGGCCTACTTAAAAAATAGGCCTATCTGCCCCAAGGAGAGCAGAAAATACCTTTAGTAGTCTGTCCCCATGGGGAGCGACCCTTGCCCAAGGGGACAGCCCCCAAACAAAAAAAACAAAAAAACACACACAACACTATCCCTGGTGCCTAAGTGGCTTCTGCCCCCCTTGGGGCAGATCAGCCTAAAAATAATAGGCCGATCTGTCTCCAAGCGGTGCAGAAATGGCCTCGGTACATGTGCCCCAAAAGGGGGGGCGACCCTTGCCCAAGGGCCCCCCCATCCACTAACACACACACGCACTTTCCCTGGTGTCTAAGTGGCTTCTGCCCCCCTTGGGGGCAGATGGGCCTAAATACATAGGCCCATCTGCCCCCAAGGGGGGCAGACATGGCCAACAGGTCAATGCCCCCCTTGGGGGGGGGGGTGCCCCGTGCCCAAGGGGACGCCCCCCACAAAAATAAAGAAATAAAAAAAAATCCCTGGCATTCTTGTGGTTTCTGCCCCATCAGCCTAAAAATAATAGGCCGATCTGTCTCTAAGGGGTGCAGAAATGGCCTTGTTACATGTGCCCCCAAAGTGGGGGGGCGACCCTTGCACAAGGCCCCCCCATCCACTAACACACACACACACACTATCCCTGGTGTCTAAGTGGCTTCTGCCCCCGGGGGGGCAGAAATGGCCAACAGGTCAATGCCCCCCTTGGGGGGGGCGCCCCGTGCCCAAGGGGACGCCCCCCCCCACAAAAATAAACTAATAAAAATAAATCCCTGGCGTTCTAGTGGTTTGTGCCCCCCTTGGGGGCAGATCAGCCTAAAAATAATAGCCCGATCTGTCTTCAAGGGGTGCAAAAATGGCCTCGGTACATGTGCCCCCAAAGGGGGGGGCGACCCTTGCCCAAGGGGCCCCCCCCATCCACTAACACACACACACACTATCCCTGGTCTGCCCCTGGCCAACAGGTCAATGCCCCCCTTGGGGGGGGCGCCCCATGCCCAAGGGGACGCCCCCTCACAAAAATAAACAAATAAAAAAAAATCCTTGGCGTTCTAGTGGTTTCTGCCCCCTTTGGGGGCAGATCAGCCTAAAAGTAATAGGCCGATCTGTCTTCAAGGGGTGCAGAAATGGCCTCGGTACATGGCCTAAAAATAATAGGCTGATCTGCCCCCAAGGGGGAAAGAAATGGCCCTAAAAGACATGCCCCCCAAAGGGGAGCGACCCTTGCCCAAGGGGCCACCCACCCATCCACTACACACACAATCCCTGGTGCCTAAGTGGCTTGGGGGTAGATGGACCTAAAAAAAAATGCCGATCTGCCCCCAAGGGGGGAAGAAAAGGCCAGCAGTTCTATGCTCCCTTGGGGGGTGCGCCCCTTGCCCAAGGGGCCACCCCCCCACACATAAATACACACAAAAAACAACATCCCTGGCGTTCAGTGGTTTCTGCCCCCCTTGGGGGCAGATCCGCCTAAAATAGTAGGCCAATCTGCCGCCAAGGGGGGCAGAAATGGCCGTAATTAGTTGCCCCCAAAAGGGGAGCGACCCTTACCCAAGGGGCCGCTCCCCAACAGTACAATCACAGTTATAACAACAAAAAAATCCCTGGCGTCTAGTGGGCATTCCTGCTGCCCGATCGCAATGCGATCGGGCAGCAGGAATGCTCAAAGAGACACCGGGGGAAAGGAAAACCCTTTCCTTTACCCCAGTGCCTCTTTCTGCAAAGCCCCCCACCCACCGGGAAGAGAATCTTACCTCTTCCACTCTCGCCGCACAGGAAGCAAATGGCTTCCTGTGCAACGGGAACCCGATAATGAAGTCAGCACGCAATCGCGCGCTTACGTCATTATGGGTGGGTGGGGGATTCGGGGGTGGAAGGGGAAGAGCTTCCCCTTCCATCCCTGCCTTTGGGGGGGTGGGGGGAAGCACACAGAGGGAGCGAGAGCGCTCCCTCTGGGCTGTGTGCCGAGGACGTAGTGGTTACGTCCTCGGCACAGCAGCACTGTGCCAAAGGACGTAACCACTAGGTCCTCGGCACAGAAGGGGTTAAGTGTGCAGCTGTTTTAAAGGAGTGGCCATTGTGGCCCTCTGAAACAGGGCTTGGGTGCAGCACTACAGTATATTCTGGATGAATCTGCCCTAACTTCTACTCGTCTTTTCAAGGGCTTTTGCATTGTTTTGTAATAGTATTTATACAGCGCTTAATACCCCGGATGTGACATTGAAGCACTTTTCGGCGAGTAGCATGCTACTCCAGAACACAAAGGATTAGTAGTGGATTAGGACAGTGAAATATAAATTGTTAATTTGAGCGATGGACATGTAAATCTGTTAGTGTGATTGAAAGGATAAAGTAAGGATAGAGGAGGGAAGAGTCTAGATAGTGTTATTTGGGAGTTGAAATTAGTTAGATGAGGTTTGGGTTAAGTCAAACGAGCGATATTTGGGAGACCTATCATGACATTAACTTTTTTTGGGTGGGACAATTTGAGACACGATAACTGAAGAGCAGCTGATCTAGACCTTCACATTACATACGCTATACTTGTTTTGAAGCATACATGTACTGCATCAGGTTTTGTTCCAGAACACGATTCAGACATACATAAAACCGAATTAGCTTTACTTACCGACCAGTTTCCCACTAAATGCGTTCAGCATAAAAACACTGATCATTATTTTCTTAGGGATTTCTCAAATGTCCTTTACACCTCTTCCATCTTGAGAAATCAACGCATGATTGGTCTACCTTAGGACAATATGAATTATACAGAAGGGAATGTAAAGTTATATACTTCTTTTGTCAGACGTTTTGCAATGTTCTAAGGAAATATTTGTATCTCTTGGAGTTGCCAACTATTACACTTACCCCAAAGATGTGAAAATCTAGAGAACTTTCTGGCATTTTATGTAAAAAACGAAATTTAAGGAAAAAGTCTGCATATGTTTTCCAACTTGGCAGATTTGATTAGAGTGAACAATATACTGCAAATAAAACTAAAACTTTGAACAAAGGAATTTAATCTTAGCAACCAGCAAAACCCAGTACTTCACAAACTTTTGAGGAATAAAAATAAATTTTACACATTCCTGCTATGCAGCTCATTCAAGAATAAACACTTGGAAGCCATCTTTAGTGAAACCATGTGACTGGGCGGTGCACTAAAGAACCTCTTTCTTTCACCTGCCAGGTTTCAAATAATCCCACAAAACAGAACCTCTCTCCAGCCTTCAAATACTTCTTTGTAACATTTCTAGCAGCCCGACCTGATTCAATCTCAGCCAAGTCTGAAACTCTCTTCTACGTGTTCTTGGCAGAATAGGGGGCCAATTCTGCCTCAATATCAACCATGAGTCGCGGCTCCTCCATTACCATGTTTAATATCATTTAGTTTGTTAAAGGGGCGGGGCCATTGGGGATGACGAGGATTAGAGTAGTGCACTGTGCACTCCCCTCAGTGCGCATGTATGTTTGGCCGGCCATCTCGGGCCAGACAAACATACATGCGCAGTAGGCTCTCTCCAGCCCAGCAACACAGTTGCCGGGCTGGAGAGAGCAGACTCAGGCTCCCTGTCTGCCTGGGTGTGCCCTGGCTGGGCACTCCCAGACAAACCTAATGCTATTTTGAGCAGCGTTAGGATTGGCTACGGGGCAGGCTGGGAGCCTGTGCTTGCAGTGGCAGGATAGGAGCAGCGCGGCAGTGGAGAAGCATGTAAGTGATTTTTTAAAGTTTTTAAAAAATTCATTCACCTCCGCGCATCCCCCCTCCCTCACACCCCACCCCAACAAAGCCTCCTGAACCGCTCCTGTTAACCACTCATATATCTTTTGCTTTACAGCTCGCTGGCTCTATGATTCACTCAAACGATACAGAAGATGGGTCCCCTCCCTGACTGGGAAGGTGAGGACAAATGGGCAATCCCATTTTAAATGAGCTCAGGCCTTGAAATATCACTCTTGTCCAATAATGTAGCATGGAGCCTTGGATGCAAGCAAGGAAAATCATGGTCATTATTTAGGGGTCCCAGATACGACCCCTGATTTGCCCTTGGCTCTGCATGTGCGAGCCCTGGCCTCAGACAAGGTAAAATCGTGGTGAGGAGCACAATGGCAGCTTGTCCGTACGTACGTCACCTAGGGTTCCACTCTCTTTGTTTTCTATCAATCTCCTTTTTTACTCTAATAGTGAATAATATTACATTATGCACATAGAAAAATAAAAATGATGTACAATTAGCTGGAATTAGACCTCCCTGGCAGCTGAGGTAAGTAACAAAGGGCCAGATGTAGCAAAAATAAAAATTGCGACTCGCATTTTGCGAGTCGATGCGACTCGCAAAATGCGAGTCGCAATTTGGTATGCCAGGAAATAAACCGGTCCGATTTAGTGACTCGCAGCCGGACTCGCAACGCTGTGTGCGAGTCCGCAGATTGCGAGGTCGCTGTTTGCGAGTGTGCAAAAAACGAACTCGCAATTAGCGAGTGGGTGTCGCAAATTGCGAGTACCTTCAAAATTGCTTGCAGGTGCAGCAGAACACTCCAGAAAGCACACCAGAACACTCTGGAAACACTTCCTGGCACATGATGATGACATCACTGCCAGGAAGTTTACTAATACACCTGGGAGGAGGCTGGACCAGACCCTTTTATAACTGCCAGTCTTCACACTGAACAAGCAGCAGCAGCCATGGAGGGAACCCCACGAAAAAGGAAAATCAAATTTTCTGAGAGGGAGCTTGAGGTGCTGACCGAGGAATGTTGTCAGCACCATGATGAGCTCTTTGGGAGAGCAGCCCTCACTGTTCCTGAGGCCACCAAAAAGAAAATCTGGCAGGAAATGCAAGAAAAAATTAATTCCCTGGGTGTGAGCCACAGGACAATTGAGGACATAAGGAAGAGGTGGTATGACCTCCGCTCCCGGACCAAGGAGAGGGTGGCAGAAAGGCTCCGGGAGATGAGAGGCACTGGAGGGGGACCATCATCTGTGCCACCACCCACACCCCTTGAAGAAAGGATTGAGGAAACATTTGAGCCGGAGGCAGTGTGTGGATTTGGGGACCTGGACACCTCAGAGCCCAGCACATCAACCGGTGAGTACCATGTGATAAGCCTGTACCCCTATCAATGTCATACCCCACCCACCATGTACACAGGTGCATGCACAACCAAATTAGCTCCATTTCAGGGTAGAAAAAGCCAGAATGATGCATTATGGGAAATGTAGTCAAATAGGCAGTTCATAGGCAAATGTTTATTAGGAATTTTGCAATAGATACTAGACACTGACAGTGTGTTCCCCATGTCCCACAGGTCTCCAGCAAGACACCCCCAACACCCCAAGCACCCAGGCCCAGGAGGACACCCCAGGACCCTCCAGCACCCCCACCTGCACAGTCAGCAGCATTCCTGCAGTGGTAACGCCTGCTGCAACAACAACGCCAGGAGCTGCCCCAGCAACAGCCAGGGAGGATACAGGTGGGAGCACAGGGCAGCCACCACTGCGCAGGCGTCGCAGGGCAAGAGCATCTGGATCCCGGATACTTCCTCCAACCAGCAGTGAGGCACATCTGCTGCGGGGTCAGCGCCTGCAGAACAGAATATTGGGCAGGATTAGTGGGGTGCTGCACCGCTTTGTAAGACACAACCATGCAAGCATGCAGCACCTCAACAGACGCATGGACCTGATGTGCCAGAACAATGGGGACATTGCCTTTGCAATCAGGGAACTGGCGGGCGGACTGCTGGGCCAGGCAGAAGCTGGGCGGCGCAGAGATCGCCAGATAATGCTAAGACTGGACAGGATGGCCACATCGATCGGCAGGCTAGCCATCAACACAACAGGCCTGTCGAGGAGGACAGTTGGCCTGCAAATAGAGATGGGCCATTTTGCTGGGGATGTTGCCAGGGGCCTGGGACGTCTCACACACATAACAGAACTAATGGAGACACAGGAGATGTCGAGGGCCACCGGGGAAACACCCCAAGACAGTGAAGAGGGCTCCACAGTGAGCAGTGTATCTGCCACTGACAGTAGGGTGCTAAGGAGTGGTAGGCAGAGCACCATGGACGCAGCAGGGACCAGCCAGGCTGGCAGGAGGGGCAGGAGATCTTAGAGAACAGCCAGGAGAAATAAATGTGGCACATGCCGTTAATGTGCCACATGACTGGTTGGCATTTCCCTGCCCATGGACAATTTCATCTTGTATATAGTTCATTCATTACATTATTAAAACTGTTATTTTACTTCCACTTAACAAAAGGAGTGTTTGGTTAATGGGTGAGTATGGTGGGAGTTTACACGTACCGTCCAAAATATTGCGTTGCAATGTGGTCCTGTCTCAGTCTGCCTTGATTAGCTAGACTCCTATCCCCATGATGGCGATGTGGTTGTTCTTGCTCTTCATCATCAGGATCTGGGTCTGCAGGGGTGAGAGGTAGCCCACCTCGGGTGGCTATGTTGTGGAGGATGGCGCATGCGACCACAATTTTGAATGCGGTAAGGGGGGTGTATTGGAGGGCGCCTCCACTGCGGTGGAGGCATCTGAATCTTGCCTTCAGGAGTCCGAAGGTGCGCTCGATCAGGTTCCTGGTCCTCTTATGCGCACTGTTGTATTGCCTCTCAGATTCATTTCTTGGTGTTAAAAACGGAGTCATGATCCATAGCCTTAGAGCATATGCACTGTCACCTGTTGGGCACAAAAGTACACTGTTAGGAAGTCCAGATAGTCGTGCACAGTGACCTGTGTGTATGTCTGCAAGTGTCTGTGGCTCTACCTAGGAGGTATCCGTCTCCAAATTCCCCACGTTCCAGGCGTTGATGTATCCCACTATGCCTAAAAATGTATGAGTCATGGGTACTGCCTGGAAACTTAGCTACGATGTCCGTGATGACGTAATGGGCATCACAAACAACGTGTATGTTGAGTGAGTGGGTACACTTTCTGTTGCGGAAAATGTGTTCCAGATTAGCAGGGGGGCATATTTGAATGTGTGTCCCATCTACACATCCAATGACATGGGGAAAGTGGGCAATGCGGTAAAAGTCCAGCTTGGTGCTGTTAATTTCTGCCTCATTCCTTGGTAAGTATATGAAGTGAGACCTGTGCGTGACTAAGGCATCTAGGAATGCCCTGAGGAACCTTGACACTGCACTTTGGGATACCCCACCTGCCACGGCAATGACCCCCTGATAGCTCCCTGAGGCCAAGAGGTGCAGTGCGCATAGTACTTGCACATGCGTAGGGATGGCGCAGCCACGCAGGGTCTTGTGTTCTAGCTGTGGCTTTAGTAAATCTATTAATTCTAGAATGGCTGCGCTGCTAAGGCCATATTTATCATAGATCTCCTCTTCAGTTTGCTGGAAAAGGGTCTGCCTTGTTCTATATATCTTCTCCTGTCTGTGGCCCCTCCTCCTCCTCTACTGGGTTGCGTAGACTCTCCTCCTCACTGCTATCAGGTATATCTCCGCCATCTTGAGTAACCCAGATGGCTTCTGGGTCTCCTTTTATACTTTGGTAATGGTTACCACCTGCTCTGAGTTAGTGGTAAATGGGACATGCAAACTGGGCTTTTTGCGACTAGTCGCAATTTGCGAGTTGCAATTGCATATGGGTTGCGACTCGCAATTTGCGGGTCGCACAATGGGGTCGCAACAGATGCGACTCGCAAACGGGTCCCATCGCTTTTTGCGAGTCGGAAATGGGCTTTTTGCATCCCATTTCCGATTTTGCACTGTCGCAAATTGCGATTCTGCCCGTTTGCGAGTCGCAAACGTTTGCTACATCTGGCCCAAAATGCTGTAATTCCATATTGTGTGTGTTCTTGCGGGTGAGTATATTTATGTGAGAGACTCTTTTCTCCTGTATGCATGCATGCACGCACGCACGAGGGCCGACACAGACGTGGTGAGGAAAGGCATTCACAGGAGTACTCCAGACCTCCGAAACTCCCTACCACCGCCTGAGCCACCTGCCATGGGCCTTGGCCTGGCCTGGGCATCAGCCCTGGCACCGGCATCCAGAACCCTGCACACGCATCAGCTACCGCATTGAAGAACGGGTGAGTGACGAGTGGTGAGCGCGAGAGGTGGGAGCCTCCCCTGGGCCCCTGGGGCCCTGGTGCATCCTGCTGCGTCTTGCATGTTTTACTGCCAGCAGTGAAGCTGCACCCAGCACCAGCTTCCTCCACCTACTGCATAGGAGCAAAACAAAGCAGCAAAAAATCAACAGTAAACATTGGGCCGAATTTAAGAAAAGTGGTCTTGTATCCAATGCAGCACCACTTTTCTTGCGGCCCTTAATGCCCTCCTACTGCCACCATGTGTGTGCCGCATTTAATATACGTCACAGTGTAGCGCAGGGTATGGGCAACAGGTTTACAAATTTTGATGCTATTGATGTACTGTGTAGTATTAGTGACAAAACCTTGGTGCTAATCCTGAGGAATACACAGGGACCCCTTGAAAATAATGGTATCCCCCGTTTTGATGCCTGCTCTGTGCAGGTGTTAAAAATAGAAATAAAAAATGACGCAGTGGAACCTCTTAGGTTAGGCCCCTCCATGGGACGAAGATCTCCAGCTTTATCGACTACGCCTAGTGTCCACTCTGTGACTACTCAACCAGCGCCCAATAGTTTGTATGGATGCAAAGGAACGATGCTGGGCAATGCAACAGCACAGCAGAAAATGGAACAACTGTCAAATATGGCCACTTTGCAAAGCAGGCTCATTGGTCCATTTCTCAACCAAGCCAGGGCCTATCAAATCAGAAACAACTGTCCTCCCATTGAATCCCCAGGCGACTCCAAGACAGCAAGGCTGGTCTTCACACTACATTACCTATCAGAGGAGAACCATGGTGCTTTGAACCAATCAAACCTTCTACAACTACAGTATTTACACTATTCTAAACCCGCTTAAAAAAAACATGGATGACATCTTGAGCGTAGAGTTCAAATAATTTCTGGATTCCACTAAAGTGAGGGAACCAACTATATTAACTTTGAAATCACCCTCCCTGGCAGAACAGATTTTGACCAGAAAACTGGCTTTTTAAGAATGGGGCACAGGGTTCTTTAAACCTGTGGTACCTAAGTATCCTTCTCAATAGAAGAACCTAGGTGTCCTCTCAAGCTCACTAAATCAAAACCATATCATACTAAGGGGCGCATGTTGCTCGCAACTAAACTTGCAGCACAGCAAGATGTGAATATCCTGATCTTACATAAACAACTGGATCCAATTCGGCAAGTCACCCTGGAGCCCACAGAGGCAAACCCTGAAGCAGACTGGAGCTGGGTATCATCCACCCTATCGAGAGATACTCTGAATCGCTCCAAGCCCCAACAATCCAGTCCCAGAAAGAGAACAGCATATAAAGATACTAACTTGGAATGTTGCTGGACTATCAAGAATACGCAAGTCTCCCTTGGAGCCTGGCTCATTATGAATGGTGACCTGCTTTGCCTCCAAGAAACCTGGGCAATAAATCACACAGTAATTCCTGGTTACCACAAAGTACAGCAAGTGGCAAAAAAGTATTCTTTGGGAGAACAGCTTGAGGCCTCTCCATACACCTTAACATTGGCCTAAATGTGAAAGTCAAAAAAATCACAACACAGAATGAAATGATACAAGGGATCACTCTGGAAGACCTACATACACATGACCAGCAGACAAGGATCCTACTGGTCAATCTCTACTTCAACAGTTTTATACCAGAGCAAATGGATCAGCTGATTCAATTATGTGAATCACAAGATACAGTGCCCTGTGATCATACCAATAATGGAACCATCATCTGTGGGGATTTCAATCTATGTCATCTGAGCGCTCCTCCGACCGACCGCCAGGTAGTGAGCACTTACACCAACCCACTCCAAAGCCTGCTTAACAATCATGGCCTCAAGTCTATCCAGCATACACTGGAAAACAAAACTACAGCACTCCAATTCACAAAACCATTTTAGGGAATAGGCACTCTTGACTATGTGCTCACCATAGATAACATTCTTGAGCACCTGTAGAACTTTGAAATCTTACCATCACAAAGAGTGATCACCTTCCACTCTGCACTGTGTTAAAGCTAAATACAACCAAGCATGAATGCCAAAAGACAGTGGATACCTCAAAAGGTGAGGAAAATGGACAACTAATTCAGTGAATAAAATGGGGCCCAGTTCCCCTGCAAAAAATCAAAGTCTGGAAGTCCCCAAGAGGCTTTTTTCTCAGGAACCAAAATGGGAAATAGCTGATGGACAATTGGGAAACAATAATCAATGACATCCACCTCATCGTAGGCCCTACAATGGCTCCACGAAGGCCTTTCATCAAACCTTCACTAATGAAGTGCCTATAACAGGTTGGCTGTTACAGCTGGCCCCACTACTAGAGTGTGGCTGATAAACGAGTGCCCGGGGGCACTCCGACAAACAACCTCCGTCTCCCGGGATGCACAAACCCGGAAGAAGAAGGTTGCGCAGAGACGCCGGAGGAGGAGAAAAGGACGGAGGAGGAACAGAATAGGAGACCGGCATACGAGGACGAGGAGGACACCAGAGGAGAGACTGAGACATCGAACTGCCGGAAGACAAAGGAAAGCAGCGCGGAGTCAGCAGAGACAGAGAGGGCTCGGGAAATAGATATCCCCACTGAAGCCGACTCAACACAGAATGACTCTAACACCACCTGCCACGTCCCAACAGGGACGTGGCTACTGCAGGTATGGGCATATTTGCCAAACCTGTATACTTATTTGATGAGTGTGAAGGAGGGGGAGGGAGGGAGAAACCTAACAGAAATAAAGGAAAGAATGGGGAGGAAGGAGTGGAAAAATATTCAAGAAGGTTTTCTTATCCTCTCTACACTATAAGCACTTGAGCAATTAGAAATGAAATAATACATACACTTTTTAGGCACAAAACCTCACACCCCCACATCAGGTATAATTAAATGATCTCACAAGAGATATTATACTGACCTACTCCTTATTTTTCCTTCCTTTTCCACACCTCCGGGAGCAATATACATGAAACAGGAGACACCTACAAGAAAAGAAGAAACAAGAGAATAATAAACAACCCAAGAAGATAATCACAGAGAGAAACTAACAGGAAAAGAATAACAAACAGAATGAAATAACAAGAGAGAAAAAAAGAGAGCAAGACAATAAGGGAGAAAGAACAAAAGAATACAGAAACAATCAAATAATCTATAGTCAATAAAAAGGGAAATATTCATATATCAAATAAAGAATCGCATGATCTCTGTTTTTCCTATAAAGTTATGTGACAAGCAAAAACCATAAACATGCTCCCACAAGAGTGCCCTATATCGGAAAGCAATGGAAATCTCTGCAGACTTCAGAAAGTATGCCAAAGACCTCAAGAAGCAATAGATAAAATTGACTTGCAGCCAAGAATTCAGGCACTAAGTAAACAACACAAGCAACTGGTTTGGACAACTAAATGCAAACAAAGAGAGAAATAATGGCTTTGCATATATATTCATTACTGGCCAACAGAGCCAGTCAGATCTATGGAGAAACATCAAAAACAAAATATGTTTGGAAGGCCCAAAAACCAAAGTAACTGATGAGTCCAAATGTTCATTACACCTCAACAACCCATATTTAAGAAAATTGGCTAGTGACAGCTCATTGAGGAGTTCCGCTGCATCTGCTGATTGTCGGAAAAGAAGATCTCAAAAATAGATGAATTCCCTTGGTCACAGTATGTAAACAAGTCACATGCAGCTAAATTGGCAAGTGATAATTCCTAGAAGAAACTCTGCCCATTAGCCAGCACATTGAATCCTGAGTCAATACTCTCAGCTAATGATATCCTTTAAAATCCTGGGCAAAATTAGAGCAACAGGAGCCACAGGTCCAAACGGTATCCCAGCCCGTCTTTACGGAGGACATTGACCTATGGACTGCAACATTTCTCCTGTTGTACCACATATGTTTCCTGACCAAGCAGGTCCCAGAGAGTCGGAGGGGCTCAATTTTACATCCAATTTTCAAGAAGGGAGACAGGCAGGACCCAGCCATCTATCACCTTATTGCCCTTCTGGATATAGAAGTGAAGGTGTATGCCTCCATCTTTTTGAAAGAAATGGAGAGAGTGTGTGTGTAGTGTGTGTGTAAGTATGTGTGTGTGACAGACTGAAAGTGTAGGTCAAAGGACGTGTAATGTCATTTTTGCTGCCCCTTGCACTTTGGTGATTTGACATCCATGAGGAGAATGTCCCTTTTAGACATACTTGGGTGTAAAGGGACTGCCAGAACACATTTTGCGGCCTTAATCCTACTGAGGTAAAGATTTAAGAGAAATAAAGCTGTTCCCGGGGGTACTTCTTTAGTTGAGTGTAATCCGTCTGATCTTGTGGTGTGGGGTATCAATGAGCAAACAAAGAGTGATTCATTAGTGCTTTCTAATCCTATTTCTGACATGTGTTGATACCACAAGTTATCTAATAAGCTAGCATGAATATTATGAGACCCATTGGTATGTATAGACATTTCCCTTCAAAGGTGTGTGACATATTGATTACAGCTTAAGCGTGTGTCACTATAGAAATGCAACCACAGAAATAACATAAAAAGACAAAAAACTAAAAAATAAAACAAAAATATCTAACTTTCCATTTGCAGAATTGAAAATTATTCCAAAGCAGAGGTGGAGGTGGGGTTTTTATAGTTGTAATATTCTTTCTCTCACTTTACCCTTTTACATCACTGACGGTACTTGTTGTGTAGCAGGGTCCATCCAGACATGCGTTAGATGGATCCATGGCTTCCTGCCTTCGACCTTGATTACTGTGGGAGTAATTACTGAGACAGGGCAGTTGAACTTGGGATCCTTCAATTTCCGGACAATGGCCCTCATTATGACACTGGCGGTAAATACAGCTTACCGCCATGCTGATGCCTGCCAACTTACCGCCAACTTACCGTCGTGGTGGCGGATATCGGTTCACCTGGCCCATCAGGAACCACTGGACAGCCGGTCCCCCAAGCCTAGTCACAGACCACCACAGAGCCTCCCCCATCAGGAACCAACATCACAGCATCCACCCAGGTTCTCCAAACCTCTGTCCCCAGGATATGTCAATCAGCAGTGTGCCCACCTCTACAGGGACCCCAGGCTACACCTCACACACAAGACAATCAGGGACCTGGGGTCAGTGGCAGCGGGAACACGGTTCAGGGGACAGAGGCACAGGCCACCAGGGACACTGGGAGGACTGCTGTGTGCCAGGGGGAGGAACCGACTGTCCAAGAGGTGCTCTCTGAGATCCTGGGGGCCTATCAACATTCCCAGGACACGATGGGCCAGATCTTAGACAATGTGCAGGAGAACAGGTGGCTGCACAAGGGACAGTATCAGGAGATCAGGGAGGACGTGCAGGCCATCAACAACACCCTGATCTCCATAGCAGGGTGCTGGCCGACATGGCCAACATTATGAGGAAGGCAGTTTCATGCCAGTGGGCCCCTGCCACTAGCCAGTCATCTGAACAGCCATCCACTTCTGCTGCCACTAGTGGACAGGAGGCCCCGCCACAGGATCAAGAGGCCACCAGCACCCCTCCCCCTGCAGACAGTGAACCACCCCGCAAACGTTCCCTGCGATCCAGACAGAAGCCAGAGACACTTGCCAAGACCACTGCCAGGAAGTGAGACTCTCCTGATTATCCCTCTTGTGTCCCACTCAGTCACCTTGTCCACCTAGAACTGCCATTGCTCCCTATGTCCACTTGGACAATGCACCTGTGCTATGAACAGACTGGAACAATACCCTGGACTTTCCTCCATCATCACCCCATCCCATTGCACATTTCCCTGTATATATTAGCACCACATAAACACCCTTTGTTAAAAATCGACTTCGAGTATCTCATGTATATCAAATATGCATTGATTGCAACAGCTACAACCATTGCAAATGAACTCTACATAGAATGAGCATAGAATTAATGGCCTGTAGCTGGCTGTTGTGATCACACCAGGAATATTTGTCAAATCACCAACTTCTCCATAATGAATATCCAGAGGTAACAGTAAGTGGGCAAAGAAATGGGAAATGCCAGCATGCCAATGCCACACAGAATACAACCGAAGTCATTGAAATGTAAAGTTGCACTGTCTCACCTGTGAGTCATTGGAAGTACTGACGGATCACAGATGTTCTGTTGTCCACAACCTCAACCTCTGCCTCCTCATCCTCATTGTCCACAGGGTCCACTGCTGCCACAGGGACATCTCCAGTCTCTTCCACCTGCAGAAAAGGTACATGGCGTCTGAGGGCCAGGTTGTGCAACATGCAGCATGCCACTACTATCTGGCAGGCCTTCTTGGGTGAGTAGCATAGGGATCCACCTGTCAGATGGAGGCACCGGAACCTGGCCTTCAGGAGGCCAAAGGTCCTTTCAATGATCCTTCTGGTTCACCCGTGTGCCTCATTAGAACGTTCTTCTGCCCTTGTCCTGGCATTCCTCACAGGGGTCAGTAGCCATGATAGGTTTTGGTAACCAGAGTCACCTGCAAATATTGAGGGACAACATTTAGCCACACCCTATCGTATATGGCCAGCACCATAGGCATACACCAACATATACGGGTGGGAACCAGGGCTCACCTATTAGCCACATCCTGTGCCTCTGTAGTTGGGACATCACATTTGGGATGCTGCTATTCCTCAGGACAAAGGCATCATGCACCAACCCAGGATACTTTGCATTGATGTGGGAGATGTACTGGTGAGCCAAGCACACCATCTGCACATTCATGGAATGGAAACTCTTAGGATTCCTGAACACCTGTTCATTCTGGCGGGGGGAGAAGGGGGCAAATGTAATATGTGTTTCGTCAATCACAACAATTATATTGGGGATGGGTCACATTGCATAGAATCCTGCCTTCACAGTGGCCAAATCCTCAACCTGGGGGAATGCAATGTAGCTGCACATGTGTTTTATCAGGGCAGACAACACTCTTGTCAGCACTATTGAGAACATTGGCTGTGACATTCTTGCTGCCAAGCCCACTGTCACTTGGAAACAACCAGTTGCTAGGAAATGGAAAACTGATAGCACTTGCACAAGAGGGGGGTTCCCAGTGGGGTGACGGATAGCAGATATCAGGTCAGGCTCCAAGCCAGAAGACTGAGAGCACCCTAAATCCTTTGAGGAGTGCTGTTCCAACAACCCTGGAAACATCCTGATACTAAAAACCCCATACAAAAAAACCTGTTATCAAGGCAAAAAGGAAACGCAACATAATTCAGCGGTATACCCTTAGCACTTCACGAGCCCTATAAGGCCCACAAGGCTATAAGCCCTCAAGCCTGAAAGCCCCTTAAGACCATTTACGTTTGCCCACAAATGCCTTCAGCAGTGCCACGTCACTATATTGGGAGCCGACTGACTCAGAGGTCAACAGATAGACTTAACTGGTGAACAGCCTTTTTTTTATCGGGATGGAAGTTGTCACACAGGCTGTTCTACCTATGGCTAGCTAACGCAATGGCTAACAGGAAAAGGCCCAAGCAATTATTAGAAAGCTCCAGACTGGATCAATAAAGACCGAGAGGATGGTGGGCTATCCGTTTCCATCTCCTGCAACACTTTGGATAGCCTTGTCTCAACCTCAGGGAGAGAGCACAATAACAAGATTATTAACCAAACGAGAGGCAAGTAAACAACTGGAAAGAAAACGTAAATTGAGGACTTATTTAAGAAAAAAGCCGCCTCTGCCCTTAACCTCTGAGTTGCCACAACCTTTAGGCTCAATAGGTTTAATGAGTACCTCAAACACACCAGAACTTACAAAATCACTCTTGAAGTCACCTTCAGTGGAAATCCCCGAGGATACTGAATCCAGTGTCCAGTCGAGAGAGCATAACTTAATAATTGAGATTACATGCTACATACTACAAGGCAGTGGATTGGCCCCACAAGGGTATGGGTGCCACAGACTCATCTATCATCACAGGCCCCAGCGTCCTTAATGTAGATTCCACGCAACAGCCCCCAACTGCCTTGGGGAGGCCAATTATAACCGCTGCACAGATACACAACCTGGGCGCGCAACTTTTCATTCACAAGGTTCTAGTGCAGTAACTGCAGAGTCTGCAGGGCTCTCCAAGGAGCTGAGGGGGATCCCTTTGCCCACATATCCCCACATAGTACCATACACTGCACAGAAGGTCAAGAAAAGGTGAAATAAATGAGCAGAACACTCAATTTAAAATGCAACAGAACCACAGTCTTGCCAGGTACCTTAGCAACAGAAATAGGACAGATCTACCTATCCTTCAAACTCACTGTGAACATAGCAATCTATTAGCATCAATTTATACGACCCTGGAGGCAGCAATAAATGCCTTGACCTAGTAATCAGACAAATTAGAACCTCAATTGGATCTCATTCAAGCTTTAGCAACATCAATAACCAAGGTGGAGATCAAACTTAACTCAGTTGAGCAAAGGGAGTAAAGCGCTAGCCCAGCTGAAAAGCTAAAACAACATGGCCCTGCCACCTCGTAGTTGAAAACTTCTGCACTCTGCCAGAGGTTCTAACCTCAATGATTTTGGACTGGAAGCTTGTTTTTCAACACCCAGCCATATCTAGCCTGCAACCACTCCATGCCAATTCAACAAATGCTGTAAGCCTGCCTTCGGACAGAACATGTACCTTTGCAGCAGCATCAAGGGACATGCCAAGCGCTGAGATAAATTCCCAGCTCCTTACAGTCACTTTAATACACTGTCCGCAACCACTGGGGATAATACCTTAAACACAGTTTTTCAAGCTTCTACAGTGCACAAACTACCAACAGAGGAAATCAACCTCTCCAGGCTCCAACAAGGCTGATGTAAATCTCATGGAGAACCATTGGACAACAGCCCTCTCAAAAAGATCATAAAAGAGACTAAAAAAGGCTAAAAACAAAGCAGCAAAAAATCAACAGTAAACATTGGGCCGAATTTAAGAAAAGTGGTCTTGTATCCAATGCAGCACCACTTTTCTTGCGGCCCTTAATGCCCTCCTACTGCCACCATGTGTGTGCCGCATTTAATATACGTCACAGTGTAGCGCAGGGTATGGGCAACAGGTTTACAAATTTTGATGCTATTGATGTACTGTGTAGTATTAGTGACAAAACCTTGGTGCTAATCCTGAGGAATACACAGGGGCCCCTTGAAAATAATGGTATCCCCCGTTTTGATGCCTGCTCTGTGCAGGTGTTAAAAATAGAAATAAAAAATGACGCAGTGGAATCTCTTAGGTTAGGCCCCTCCATGGGACGAAGATCTCCAGCTTTATCGACTACGCCTAGTGTCCACTCTGTGACTACTCAACCAGCGCCCAATAGTTTGTATGGATGCAAAGGAACGATGCTGGGCAATGCAACAGCACAGCAGAAAATGGAACAACTGTCAAATATGGCCACTGTGCAAAGCAGGCTCATTGGTCCATTTCTCAACCAAGCCAGGGCCTATCAAATCAGAAACAACTGTCCTCCCATTGAATCCCCAGGCGACTCCAAGACAGCAAGGCTGGTCTTCACACTACATTACCTATCAGAGGAGAACCATGGTGCTTTGAACCAATCAAACCTTCTACAACTATTTACACTATTCTAAACCCGCTTAAAAAAAACATGGATGACATCTTGAGCGTAGAGTTCAAATAATTTCTGGATTCCACTAAAGTGAGGGAACCAACTATATTAACTTTGAAATCACCCTCCCTGGCAGAACAGATTTTGACCAGAAAACTGGCTTTTTAAGAATGGGGCACAGGGTTCTTTAAACCTGTGGTACCTAAGTATCCTTCTCAATAGAAGAACCTAGGTGTCCTCTCAAGCTCACTAAATCAAAACCATATCATACTAAGGGGCGCATGTTGCTCGCAACTAAACTTGCAGCACAGCAAGATGTGAATATCCTGATCTTACATAAACAACTGGATCCAATTCGGCAAGTCACCCTGGAGCCCACAGAGGCAAACCCTGAAGCAGACTGGAGCTGGTTATCATCCACCCTATCGAGAGATACTCTGAATCGCTCCAAGCCCCAACAATCCAGTCCCAGAAAGAGAACAGCATATAAAGATACTAACTTGGAATGTTGCTGGACTATCAAGAATACGCAAGTCTCCCTTGCAGCCTGGCTCATTATGAATGGTGACCTGCTTTGCCTCCAAGAAACCTGGGCAATAAATCACACAGTAATTCCTGGTTACCACAAAGTACATCAAGTGGCAAAAAAGTATTCTTTGGGAGAACATCTTGAGGCCTCTCCATACACCTTAACATTGGCCTAAATGTGAAAGTCAAAAAAATCACAACACAGAATGAAATGATACAAGGGATCACTCTGGAAGACCTACATACACATGACCAGCAGACAAGGATCCTACTGGTCAATTTCTACTTCAACAGTTTTATACCAGAGCAAATGGATCAGCTGATTCAATTATGTGAATCACAAGATACAGTGCCCTGTGATCATACCAATAATGGAACCATCATCTGTGGGGATTTCAATCTATGTCATCTGAGCGCTCCTCCGACCGACCGCCAGGTAGTGAGCACTTACACCAACCCACTCCAAAGCCTGCTTAACAATCATGGCCTCAAGTCTATCCAGCATACACTGGAAAACAAAACTACAGCACTCCAATTCACAAAACCATTTTAGGGAATAGGCACTCTTGACTATGTGCTCACCATAGATAACATTCTTGAGCACCTGTAGAACTTTGAAATCTTACCATCACATGGAGTGATCACCTTCCACTCTGCACTGTGTTAAAGCTAAATACAACCAAGCATGAATGCCAAAAGACAGTGGATACCTCAAAAGGTGAGGAAAATGGACAACTAATTCAGTGAATAAAATGGGGCCCAGTTCCCCTGCAAAAAATCAAAGTCTGGAAGTCCCCAAGAGGCTTTTTTCTCAGGAACCAAAATGGGAAATAGCTGATGGACAATTGGGAAACAATAATCAATGACATCCACCTCATCGTAGGCCCTACAATGGCTCCACGAAGGCCTTTCATCAAACCTTCACTAATGAAGTGCCTATAACAGGTTGGCTGTTACAGCTGGCCCCACTACTAGAGTGTGGCTGATAAACGAGTGCCCGGGGGCACTCCGACAAACAACCTCCGTCTTCCGGGATGCACAAACCCGGAAGAAGAAGGTTGCGCAGAGACGCCGGAGGAGGAGAAAAGGACGGAGGAGGAACAGAATAGGAGACCGGCATACGAGGACGAGGAGGACACCAGAGGAGAGACTGAGACATCGAACTGCCGGAAGACAAAGGAAAGCAGCGCGGAGTCAGCAGAGACAGAGAGGGCTCGGGAAATAGATATCCCCACTGAAGCCGACTCAACACAGAATGACGCTAGCACCACCTGCCACGTCCCAACAGGGACGTGGCTACTGCAGGTATGGGCGTATTTGCCAAACCTGTATACTTATTTGATGAGTGTGAAGGAGGGGGAGGGAGGGAGAAACCTAACAGAAATAAAGGAAAGAATGGGGAGGAAGGAGTGGAAAAATATTCAAGAAGGTTTTCTTATCCTCTCTACACTATAAGCACTTGAGCAATTAGAAATGAAATAATACATACACTTTTTAGGCACAAAACCTCACCCCCCACATCAGGTATAATTAAATGATCTCACAAGAGATATTATACTGACCTACTCCTTATTTTTCCTTCCTTTTCCACACCTCCGGGAGCAATATACATGAAACAGGAGACACCTACAAGAAAAGAAGAAACAAGAGAATAATAAACAACCCAAGAAGATAATCACAGAGAGAAACTAACAGGAAAAGAATAACAAACAGAATGAAATAACAAGAGAGAAAAAAAGAGAGCAAGACAATAAGGGAGAAAGAACAAAAGAATACAGAAACAATCAAATAATCTATAGTCAATAAAAAGGGAAATATTCATATATCAAATAAAGAATCGCATGATCTCTGTTTTTCCTATAAAGTTATGTGACAAGCAAAAACCCTAAACATGCTCCCACAAGAGTGCCCTATATCGGAAAGCAATGGAAATCTCTGCAGACTTCAGAAAGTATGCCAAAGACCTCAAGAAGCAATAGATAAAATTGACTTGCAGCCAAGAATTCAGGCACTAAGTAAACAACACAAGCAACTGGTTTGGACAACTAAATGCAAACAAAGAGAGAAATAATGGCTTTGCATATATATTCATTACTGGCCAACAGAGCCAGTCAGATCTATGGAGAAACTTCAAAAACAAAATATGTTTGGAAGGCCCAAAAACCAAAGTAACTGATGAGTCCAAATGTTCATTACACCTCAACAACCCATATTTAAGAAAATTGGCTAGTGACAGCTCATTGAGGAGTTCCGCTGCATCTGCTGATTGTCGGAAAAGAAGATCTCAAAAATAGATGAATTCCCTTGGTCACAGTATGTAAACAAGTCACATGCAGCTAAATTGGCAAGTGATAATTCCTAGAAGAAACTCTGCCCATTAGCCAGCACATTGAATCCTGAGTCAATACTCTCAGCTAATGATATCCTTTAAAATCCTGGGCAAAATTAGAGCAACAGGAGCCACAGGTCCAAACGGTATCCCAGCCCGTCTTTACGGAGGACATTGACCTATGGACTGCAACATTTCTCCTGTTGTACCACATATGTTTCCTGACCAAGCAGGTCCCAGAGAGTCGGAGGGGCTCAATTTTACATCCAATTTTCAAGAAGGGAGACAGGCAGGACCCAGCCATCTATCACCTTATTGCCCTTCTGGATATAGAAGTGAAGGTGTATGCCTCCATCTTTTTGAAAGAAATGGAGAGAGTGTGTGTGTAGTGTGTGTGTAAGTATGTGTGTGTGACAGACTGAAAGTGTAGGTCAAAGGACGTGTAATGTCATTTTTGCTACCCCTTGCACTTTGGTGATTTGACATCCATGAGGAGAATGTCTTTTTTAGACATACTTGGGTGTAAAGGGACTGCCAGAACACATTTTGCGGCCTTAATCCTACTGAGGTAAAGATTTAAGAGAAATAAAGCTGTTCCCGGGGGTACTTCTTTAGTTGAGTGTAATCCGTCTGATCTTGTGGTGTGGGGTATCAATGAGCAAACAAAGAGTGATTCATTAGTGCTTTCTAATCCTATTTCTGACATGTGTTGATACCACAAGTTATCTAATAAGCTAGCATGAATATTATGAGACCCATTGGTATGTATAGACATTTCCCTTCAAAGGTGTGTGACATATTGATTACAGCTTAAGCGTGTGTCACTATAGAAATGCAACCACAGAAATAACATAAAAAGACAAAAAACTAAAAAATAAAACAAAAATATCTAACTTTCCATTTGCAGAATTGAAAATTATTCCAAAGCAGAGGTGGAGGTGGGGTTTTTATAGTTGTAATATTCTTTCTCTCACTTTACCCTTTTACATCACTGACGGTACTTGTTGTGTAGCAGGGTCCATCCAGACATGCGTTAGATGGATCCATGGCTTCCTGCCTTCGACCTTGATTACTGTGGGAGTAATTACTGAGACAGGGCAGTTGAACTTGGGATCCTTCAATTTCCGGACAATGGCCCTCATTATGACACTGGCGGTAAATACAGCTTACCGCCATGCTGATGCCTGCCAACTTACCGCCAACTTACCGTCGTGGTGGCGGATATCGGTTCACCTGGCCCATCAGGAACCACTGGACAGCCGGTCCCCCAAGCCTAGTCACAGACCACCACAGAGCCTCCCCCATCAGGAACCAACATCACAGCATCCACCCAGGTTCTCCAAACCTCTGTCCCCAGGATATGTCAATCAGCAGTGTGCCCACCTCTACAGGGACCCCAGGCTACACCTCACACACAAGACAATCAGGGACCTGGGGTCAGTGGCAGCGGGAACACGGTTCAGGGGACAGAGGCACAGGCCACCAGGGACACTGGGAGGACTGCTGTGTGCCAGGGGGAGGAACCGACTGTCCAAGAGGTGCTCTCTGAGATCCTGGGGGCCTATCAACATTCCCAGGACACGATGGGCCAGATCTTAGACAATGTGCAGGAGAACAGGTGGCTGCACAAGGGACAGTATCAGGAGATCAGGGAGGACGTGCAGGCCATCAACAACACCCTGATCTCCATAGCAGGGTGCTGGCCGACATGGCCAACATTATGAGGAAGGCAGTTTCATGCCAGTGGGCCCCTGCCACTAGCCAGTCATCTGAACAGCCATCCACTTCTGCTGCCACTAGTGGACAGGAGGCCCCGCCACAGGATCAAGAGGCCACCAGCACCCCTCCCCCTGCAGACAGTGAACCACCCCGCAAACGTTCCCTGCGATCCAGACAGAAGCCAGAGACACTTGCCAAGACCACTGCCAGGAAGTGAGACTCTCCTGATTATCCCTCTTGTGTCCCACTCAGTCACCTTGTCCACCTAGAACTGCCATTGCTCCCTATGTCCACTTGGACAATGCACCTGTGCTATGAACAGACTGGAACAATACCCTGGACTTTCCTCCATCATCACCCCATCCCATTGCACATTTCCCTGTATATATTAGCACCACATAAACACCCTTTGTTAAAAATCGACTTCGAGTATCTCATGTATATCAAATATGCATTGATTGCAACAGCTACAACCATTGCAAATGAACTCTACATAGAATGAGCATAGAATTAATGGCCTGTAGCTGGCTGTTGTGATCACACCAGGAATATTTGTCAAATCACCAACTTCTCCATAATGAATATCCAGAGGTAACAGTAAGTGGGCAAAGAAATGGGAAATGCCAGCATGCCAATGCCACACATAATACAACCGAAGTCATTGAAATGTAAAGTTGCACTGTCTCACCTGTGAGTCATTGGAAGTACTGACGGATCACAGATGTTCTGTTGTCCACAACCTCAACCTCTGCCTCCTCATCCTCATTGTCCACAGGGTCCACTGCTGCCACAGGGACATCTCCAGTCTCTTCCACCTGCAGAAAAGGTACATGGCGTCTGAGGGCCAGGTTGTGCAACATGCAGCATGCCACTACTATCTGGCAGGCCTTCTTGGGTGAGTAGCATAGGGATCCACCTGTCAGATGGAGGCACCGGAACCTGGCCTTCAGGAGGCCAAAGGTCCTTTCAATGATCCTTCTGGTTCACCCGTGTGCCTCATTAGAACGTTCTTCTGCCCTTGTCCTGGCATTCCTCACAGGGGTCAGTAGCCATGATAGGTTTTGGTAACCAGAGTCACCTGCAAATATTGAGGGACAACATTTAGCCACACCCTGTCGTATATGGCCAGCACCATAGGCATACACCAACATATTCGGGTGGGAACCAGGGCTCACCTATTAGCCACATCCTGTGCCTCTGTAGTTGGGACATCACATTTGGGATGCTGCTATTCCTCAGGACAAAGGCATCATGCACCAACCCAGGATACTTTGCATTGATGTGGGAGATGTACTGGTGAGCCAAGCACACCATCTGCACATTCATGGAATGGAAACTCTTAGGATTCCTGAACACCTGTTCATTCTGGCGGGGGGAGAAGGGGGCAAATGCAATATGTGTTTCGTCAATCACAACAATTATATTGGGGATGGGTCACATTGCATAGAATCCTGCCTTCACAGTGGCCAAATCCTCAACCTGGGGGAATGCAATGTAGCTGCACATGTGTTTTATCAGGGCAGACAACACTCTTGTCAGCACTATTGAGAACATTGGCTGTGACATTCTTGCTGCCAAGCCCACTGTCACTTGGAAATAACCAGTTGCTAGGAAATGGAAAACTGATAGCACTTGCACAAGAGGGGGGTTCCCAGTGGGGTGACGGATAGCAGATATCAGGTCAGGCTCCAATTGGGCAAACAGCTATGTGATTGTGGCCCTGTACAGTCTATAGGTGAGGATGATGTGCCTGTCCTCCAGTGTAGCCAAGTCAACCAGGGGTCTGTCTCCATCTCCTATTCATCTGCAGCGGTAGGTATCTAAGGGACAAAATAGTGAGGAGGCTGTCACAAACTGAACAATGGAGCCACAACAGCAGTCTATAATCTGCAAACATGTTATGGGACAGTGTAATTTGTCAAGTATGTGTCTATTTATCCTGTGGTGCAACATTAATCCAAAGGCCTGTTCCCCCCCCCCCCCCGAAATGGCGTCCACCTGTCCTGTGTGGAGGGACAGGTGGAAGTGAGGTAATGCTGCTGACGTTGTGCTCCGTGGCGGTAGGCGGTCGTAAACCACTGTGCAACTCCTCATTGGTCATAATTGGGCCCTATGGGGTACAGTGGCCAATGGTGATCTACCACCGTGGATGTGACCGCCATTTTCTATCATATTCATCACTTGTTTTCTGACCTTCCATAGGAGAGGACCTACACTGCATGTGCTGCTGTGACCTGTGTCTGGAACCTACTATTGGCCCGCGTGAAAGGGACCCAGCCTTCACTTCTGAGGAATTGGAGCGACTGGTGCATAGGGTCCTACCCCAGTATGGACTGCTCTATGGGCCTCCAGAACAACAGGTGAGTACACTGTGGGCACGATGCATGTGGCATGCATGCATGGAGTTGTGTGTGAAGGCATCGTGTAAGGGGGTGGGGTATGTCTTCTTGGCGGGGTAGACGTTGTGTGCTGGGATATATGTGTGCCAATGGTGTTGGAAACGGGTACAGTGGGCCATTTGTGTTACTGCTGGACTGTTAGTCTAATGGTGTTCTCCTTTCTGTATTGCCTCTGTAGGTCCCCACCCATCAAAAGATTGGTATGTTGCGTACCATCGCCAAGGAGGTGTGGACCCTGGGGGCCTATGGCAGGCGAAGCACCCACTGTCGCAAACGGTGGGAGGACCTGAAACGCTGGGCACAGAAGACCACGGAGGCCCAGCTGGGGATGGCCTCCCATAGATGAAGGGGTGCCTCGTTGATGGCCCGCATACTGGTGGTGGCCTATCCTGAGCTGGATCGGCGCTTGAGGGCATCACAGCAGCCACAAAGGGGTGAGTACAGTGGCCATCATTGGTGCTCACAGCTGAAGGGGTGGTATCTGGGTGGTGGTTGTGTGTCAGTGGGTGCGCCTAGGCCAGGCCAGACATAGCAGCATAGGTCCTCTGGTGGCTATGGGTCTGAAGGGGAAATACTGCTTACCTAGCTTGTTAGCATTCTCTACTGGTCAGGGCTGTGTGGGTCCCAGGTGTGCTGCTGTTGGCGGTGTGTACTCCTCCTCATTCCTTGTTGAGTAGCCATTTCACTGGTATTGCAATGCATAGAACGTAGGGTTGTTCCCTGTGTGTGAGGGTGCTGTGTACACCAGCAGTGGTGTTGGTGCAGTCATTGACCCTGTGTATACTTTGTCTCTCTCACCCCTTTCTTGTTTTGTCATCCTGTTCTTATGTGCATTAGCATCGTCTGGCAGAGGAGCAGAGGCACCGGCGACAGAGGGAGCTGCATCCCACAGGACCCTGGAGGCAGAGTCCACTGACTCTGAGGGCACCAGTGGGATGGCGGGCGAGGGGAACACCACAGCAGAGACAGGAGGGGACAATACAGACTCAGATACCTCCTCCGATGGGAGCTCCCTGGTGGTCGTGGACACCTCTGTGACCACCCTAGCTGCAGGTTCAGCCACCACCCCTGTAGCAGCACTACCCACCCAGTAGCCCCTCAGTGAGTTGCCCGTGCCCGCTCACCCAGGAGGATGGGCATCTCCTTCGCCCCAGGCACCTCAGACCCTGCCACAGTGAGCCCTGCTGCCCTGAGTGAGGAGGCTATTGACCTCCTGAGATCCATTTCTGTAGGGCAGTCAACCATAGTGAATGCCTTCCAGGGGCTGTCAGCCCAGATGCAGCAATCTAATGCATTCCTGGAGGGCATTCACAGTGGGTTGACGGCCCAACAGAGATCGCTTCAGGCTTTGGCCTCCTCTCTGATGGCAGCCATTGTCCCTGTTTCAACCGTCCCCCCTCCAACTTCCACTTCCCAGTCCCATTCTCCTCAACCCCAACCCATCCCAAGCACAAAGCCAGACGAGCATGCACACAAGACAACACCCAAGAGTGTCACAGGCAAACACAAGCACCATACTTCATTCCACAGGCACTCACACAAACACCCTTCAGTTGCAGACACAATAACATCCACTATTTCCACTGTCTCCCCCTCCTCCTTCTCCTCCTCCACCTTACGCCCAGTTACGTCCACACTCACACCTGCATGCACTGCATCATCATCCACTACCAGCATCATCACCACACCAAGCAGAACACACACCTCAGTGGCAGACACCTCCACAACATCCATGCACATGTCCCCTGTGTCCTCTCCCACCGTGTCTGTCCCCCCTCCTAAAGTACACAAACGCAAGCACTCAGACCCCTAACAGCCATCCACGTCACAACAGCATACAGCCCATGCACCTGCACCCAAATCCAGCAGACAAACATCTCCAACAACCACTCCCTCATCCTCCACTTCCATTACTCCTCCCATCTCAGAGAAGTGCGCCACGCTGAGGTCACCTCCCAGCCATCCAAATAGGAGATCATGGCCCTCATTACGACCCTGGCGGTATAGAACCGCCAGGGCCGCGGCACGCGGGAGCACCGCCGACAGGCCGGCGGTGCCCCGCGAGGCATTCTGACCGCGGCGGCTTAGCCGCGGTCAGAGAAGGGAAACCGGCGGTCTTCCGCCGGTTTCCCGCTGCCCCCAAGCAATCCTCCAAGCCGCGCCGGCTTGGGGATTCCAACTCCCCCTCCCGCCATCCAGTTCCTGGCGGTTCTCCCGCCGGGAACCGGATGGCGGGAGGGGGAGTCGCGGGCCCCCGTAAGAGGGCCCCGCTAGTATTTCACTGTCTGCATAGCAGACAGTGAAATACGCGACGGGTGCAGTAGCACCCGTCGCACCTTCCCACTCCGCCGGCTCGATTACGAGCCGGCTTCATGGTGGGAAGGTCGTTTTCCCCTGGGCTGGCGGGCGGCCTTTCGGCGGCCGCCCGCCAGCCCAGGGGAAAACTCTGAATACCCGCCGCGGTCTTCCGACCGCGGTGCGGTATTCACGACGCGCAACTTTGGCGGGCGGCCTCCGCCGCCCGCCAAAGTTGTAATGAGGGCCCATGTGTTCATAAAAAACTTTGGCCCTCATTACGACCCTGGCGGTCAGTGATAAAGTGGTGGTAATACCGCCAACCACCAAATCATGACCATGGCGATGATATCTCCAAAAGACAGCCAATGTACCACAACGACCGCCAAGACGGAAACAACAGTCACAATGGCGGTAGCCACCCACAGCAAGGTGGAAAACAAAGTACAGCCCACCATATTTTGACCCTTCAATCTACCACCTTTTCCGGGGCAGTACAAACGCCATCAAAAGGCTAGCGGAAACAGAACACCAAAGTCAAAGGATTCACCGTTGGAGACATAGGGAAGAACCACCTCCTTGGAGTGGAGTTGCCTTTGGGGGTGCTTGGTAGCTTTGCTGTGGTGGCATTTATTTAATCTGAGGCATTACTGGGTACTGTGTATTTTGCTGTGGTGGCTGGGGTACATATATTATTTGTGGGGTTGCTTGTGGTTGCATTACTGCATTTCCCAACTGATTATAAACCCCTGTCCTTCTACCTTGGTCATACCATATCTTGGTCCTTGCATTCCTTAATAAAATGTCCATATCTGTGACAATTATGACATGTCTGATCCATACTCTGGGGGCCTATCCTTCCCCTTCCTATACCTCTTCATCCCCTTCTACTACTTCTTGGTGCCCTAGCATTATTTTGCTGTTGCAGGTATTGTTGTTGGGTGGGCTCTGGGACCATCCCCACAGACTTTGCAGTCATCTGAGTTGTGGCTGCTATTACAGCTCCTTCTGTTGCTCTCTTCTTTGCCAGTTTTTTCCGCACCAATTTGGCTGCTGCTTTCTCCATTACCTCCTGCTTGTTCCCTCCTCTCTCTCTTGTTTCTTTATACAAAAGTGTATTATGTGTGCATGTATCTCCGTCCAGGGTTTGGCCTCCAATGCCACTATATTGTCGAGATTATCCTGCACATCAGAGGGTAAACCGTTATTTTTTACATTACAGAACAACACAGCATTTTCCCCTGTAACTTTCCAACTTGACCTGACATTTCTCTTTCATCCTGCTGATGAATTGGGGGGGGGGGGCTCACTGGGACATTGATTAAGCCATGAGACACCCAATGTCTGCCCTATCAGGATACATTTTCCTCGGCTGGTCCCAGACTACTGTCCGAAACGAGTTAAATGGGGACCCATCATGCCTGGTTTCAGTAAGGGTGACATTCCTCACTTCAGCCTTATGGAAGACAGTGTCTGTCTCATCTCCTATAAGGTAGTTAAATAGACTCTATATGTTCCCTATTGCAAGAGTGGCACCTGCAGTTTGATTTTCAAAAGTCATAATCTATTTCCCTGCTCCCTCTGAAAGTGGTGGTAACAGCTTGTTGAGGTTTTCCTTATCCATTTTTGGCCAGGGAATATAATGAGGTGCCCCAGGTCCCTTGTGTATTAGGGACATCTGGTGTACAGGGGTAAAGGCATACTGGAGATTATGCTGTTTGGCATACATTTACATTATCCACATATAGGGAGAGTCCCAGTCCAGATCCCCCTCACCGTTGAGGATACAGTCCTTAGGGTCTGCCATGTCACATGGATCGAAGAACCCTTCTCCTGGCCATGGGCTCATCTGCAAGGCTAAACCTTCAGTCCATTATGCTGAATTGTCTGTATAGGATACAACATTATGCCAACTGTTTTCCCCTTGGGCGACTATCTCATTGGGGGTGAGATGAGCTGATTGAACACTCATGTTTCATCGGTCTATCATGTAGCTCCAATCCCTTAGTAACCTCATAAGATCCCATTCTAGGATATGGCTGACCATAAGTTCCCTGGAACTGTAACTGCTTGAGCTCTGTTGCTCGGGGTATCCTGGTAATAGAGAAAGTCCCCTAGTCTCCTCCTCTTGTGGTTTTCATAAACATATTAGTATGACTGGGCAATCCCACTGATCCATCCATATGGTCAAGGTCAATGAGGGGCCTCTTTTTTAGGGTCCTCATCTTTTCCTCAAGTTGCTTGCCATAGGGCCATACTAATAATACTATTTACATAATCATTCTACTTTGTATCTTCTGCATCTCTCTGTAGTGGGGTGGGCACCTGTTCCTTGACTATCCTCCTTGTTATATATGTTTTTTTTGTAATAAGTGTGACGTTGCTGATGAGATAAGTGTCTGGTCATCATTGTCCACTGGATCCTGCCCTTTGTCTCTACCCTCCTGGGGAGAGACCTGATCTAAACGTAACGTAGACTGTGCTTCAAATTGTCCTGAAAACCGAGAGCCACCCATCCTTGTTTGTCATTTGGGAGTGCTTGTGTGTTTTGGCATCTGTGGGGCAAAACTAAGGAGTCCCTTCAGAGATAGTGGAGGGGCCTCCTCCTCGGGACTCTCAAACCCCACCGAAGCTTCCTGTAACTGTGATAGTGGATAAATGCAGGCTACCTTGGGAGAGATATTTGTAGGGTCATTTGGAGATTGGAGAGGAGATGAGGTACAAGATGTTTCGGTATCTGAATAGTCTTTAGACTTCTCACAGAAGACTCATCACAGGGCTTAGGTGGCCTCTAGCTTCGGCAGCGTAACTCCTACATATTTGCTTTTGAGGTGCATGGTAGTGTGGTCTAATATCTTATCATCAAATGTCCGTTCCTGTGACCAGAGATATGTGTATCTCTGGGTAGCCATAAGCCATTCTTTACAGTGCTTCTGTAACTTTTTCTGATCACCAGGAAAGGCCTTTTGCATGTGTTCTTTTGGAAAGTGTCCATAGTCCCCACTGTTTCTGGTAACTTTTGTAAAATATTTTTTTTATCTGTTCACTTATTGAAACGGTAATCAGGGATAACCAAAAGGACAGGCCTAGCGTAGAAACTTCTTAACCGTGAACAACAGCAATTGCAATCCCACCCTTCACCCATTCAATCCACCAAATGACAGTGCACAGGCCATTACTAAGAAAGCCTTTATGTAATTTTCAAAGGTGGGCTTATCTTTTTCATCCTCACTTCAGTGTTTGGCTCTCAATCCTTCAACCACAGGAATGCAGGCAGTACAGTTTCACTGTCTGGGGAAGCACCCCTTATCCTCCATTTGTGCCATGTTAAATCTGTGGCTTCCAAAATAGATCCAACTAGTGTCAGTATTCAGAGTCACGCACATAGTGTCCTGCTGCTGTACAGTTAGTGCATGCTATCTGTACACACACACACACACACACACAGAAACACACACACACACATGCACTCAACATGACATGACATGCCACTGCAAGATTCTAGGTCTTCAATTAGAAGCAGAACTTCACTTGAGAAGGTCAGTGGACAATGCCCTCGCTGACAGAGAAAATAGCTCTGGACAAACTCATAATTATAAAACTTGGTACAATGCTAGCACTGCTTAATGTGATGAACCTATGACAGGAACGGTAGTCTGCTGTCTTTTCTGGCATATTCTCTGTTAGACCTGACAGCCTTAGGGTAGTCACCCCTAACTTTTTGCCTGCCTCCCTCCACTTTTTGGACATTGTTTTTGCTGGTTTTTAGACTCTGCGCACTTTACCACTGCTAACCAGTGCTAAAGTGCATATGCTCTCTCCCTTAAAACATGGTAACCTTGAATCATACCTGATTGGACTATTAATTTACTTATAAGTCCCTAGTAAGGTGCACTTCATGTGCATAGGGCTGGTAAATTAAATGCTACTAGTGGGCCTGCACCACTGGTTGTGCCACCCACTTGAGTAGCCCCTTTTCCTTGTCTCAGGCCTGCCATTGCAAGGCCTGTGTGCGCAGTTTCACTGCCACCTCGACTTGGCATTTAAAAGTACTTGCCAAGCCTAGAACTCCCCTTTTTCTACATATAAGTCACCCTTAATGTGTGCCCTAGGTAACCCCTAGAGCAGGGTGCTGTGTGGGTAAAAGGCAGGACATGTACCTGGGTAGTTATATGTCCTGGTAGTGTAAAACTCCTAAAATCGTTTTTACACTACTGTGAGGCCTGCTCCCTTCATAGGCTAACATTGGGGCTGCCCTCATACACTGTTGAAGTGGCAGCTGCTGATCTGAAAGGAGCAGGAAGGTCATATTTATTATGGCCAGAATGGTAATACAAAATCCTGCTGACTGGTGAAGTCGGATTTAATATTACTATTCTAGAAATGCCACTTTTAGAAAGTGAGCATTTCTTTGCACTTAAATCTTTCTGTGCCTTACAATCCACGTCTGGCTGGGCTTGGTTGACAGCTCCTTGTGCATTCACTCAGACACACCCCAAACACAGGGTACTCAGCCTCACTTGCATACATCTGCATTTTGAATGGGTCTTCCTGGGCTGGGAGGGTGGAGGGCCTGCTCCCACACAAAGGACTGCCACGCCCCCTACTGGGACCCTGGCAGACAGGATTGAACTGAAAGTGGACCTGGTGCACTTCTTAGCCACTCTTTGAAGTCTCCCCCACTTCAAAGGCACAGTTGGGTATAAAACAGGGCCTCTGCCCCACCTCATCAGACACTTGCTGGAGAAGAAACCTGAACCAGAAACTACATCCTGCCAAGAAGAACTGCCTGGCTGCTCAAAGGACTCACCTGCCTGCTTTCTACAAAGGACTGCTGTCTTGCTGTTGCCCTGCTGCCTTGCTGAACTCTTGTCTGGCTGTGAAAGTGCTCTCCAAGGGCTTGGATATAGCTTGCCTCCTGTTCCCTGAAGTCTCAGGACCAAAAAGACTTCTCTTTTTCACTTGGACGCTCCGTGCGCCGAAAATTTCGACGCACAGCTTGTTCCGCGGCGAGAAAAACGCCGCACACCGAAGCTGACCGACGCGACTCTCTGGGGACGATCGAAAATCCGACGCACGGCTTCGCAAGGATAACGCCGCCCGACCTCTAGAGGAGAAATCGACGCAACGCCTGCAGTGAGATCGTAATTTCAACGCGCAGCCCCGCAGACCGACGTCTAGAGGAGAAATCGACGCGACGCCTGCTGTGAGATCGTAATTTCGACGCGCAGCCCCGCAGACCGACGCGCAGCCGGAGAACAAGCAGGAAAATCCACGCACAGACCCGGGACATCTGGTAGTCCCCGCGATCCACAGAAAGAGACTGTCCGCGCGCCGGAAAACGACGCACAACTTCCCCGCGTGGAAAATAACGACACGAGTCCGTGTGTGCTGGGGAGAAATCGACACACACACCCTTTTTCCACGCACCTCTTCCTTTGTGGCCCTCTGAGGAGATTTTTCCACTCCAAACCAGGTACTTGTGCTTGAAAGAGACTTTGTTTATCTTCTAAAGACTTAAGACACTTTATATCACTTTTCAGTGATATCTCTACAATTTTCCATTGCAACTTTATTCTTTTTGACCTACAATTATCCTGATAAATATTATATATATTTTTCTAAACACTGTGTGGTGTATTTTGGTGGTGCTATATGGTGGTATTGTATGATTTATTGCACAAATACTTTACACATTGCCTTCTAAGTTAAGCCTGACTGCTCGTGCCAAGCTACCAGAGGGTGGGCACAGGATAATCTTGGATTGTGTGTGACTTACCCTGACTAGAGTGAGGGCTTTTGCTTGGACAGGGGGTAACCTGACTGCCAACCAAAAACCCCATTTCTAACATTGGTGATCAGCGGTGAGGATAGGACTTGTATTTGTGCAGTGACATACAGTAGCTAAGTATTTCACTACCTACCCACAGTTGAAGGTCAACTTGGTTTTTATCTCTTTTTGCAAATCCGTTTTTTCTCCTGACAATTTTCAAAAACTAAATCCTCACTCAACATGTCTCTGACTGGGTCTCAGACAGGGGACTTTTACCTAGTACAGTTGGATACATATACGGTCAAACAACTAAGAGGATTCTGCAGGGCATTGAGGGACCCACCCAAGGGGCCTCCAGAAAGGAGGACTTTCAAGTGGCGCTGAGGGCCTGGGCAGAAGCCCATTTAGAGGATGATGAGGAAGAGGAGCCAGAAAATGGCCCCTCAGAGGAATTTTCACTATCTGTGGATGGTGTTACCACTGCAATTGTGCCCCCTTCCAGACCAGGGAGCAGTGTCTCTGTGCAAAGCCTGACTGCAGAGGAAAGGAGAGAAGAAAGGGAGTTCCAATTGCAAATGGCAAAACTGAAAATTGAGGCTCAACAGGAGGAGAGAAGGGCAGAAAGGGAAGCCAAGCAAGCTGAGGCTGAAAGAGCAGCCAAACAAATTGAAGCCGAAAGAGAAGCCAAACAGGTGGAGGCTGAGAGAGCTTTGGCTGAAAAGAAACTATTGTTGGCTCATGAACTGAGTCTTAAGGAGCTGGAGATCAAGGCAAGACAGTCTGAATCCAGCAATAATGGTGGCAGCATACTGACAGGACCTGCTGGAGAAAAGAAGGTTTGTATACCCAAAAATGTGGTGCCCAGTTTTGTGGTGGGAGATGACATAGATAAATGGTTAGCTGCTTATGAAGTTGCACTAAGGGCTCATGAGGTTCCTGAAGGGCAATGGGGGGTAGCTATGTGGGGTTATGTACCGCCATTGGGGAGGGATACACTCCTCACATTGGATCCACCTGATCAAAACACATACCCACTTCAGAAAGCCACTTTACTTGCCAAGTTTGGGCTGACCCCTGAGGGATACCGTCAGAGGTTCAGGGACAGCACCAAACAAACCACACAAACATGGGTAGATTTCTTTGACTTCTCCAGTAAGGCACTGAATGGATGGGTGCGGGGCAACAAAGTAGCTGATTATAAAGGTTTATATGACTTGATTCTAAGAGAGCATATGCTTAATACTACTTATACAGAGTTGCGCCAGCACTTAGTGGATAGCAAGCTGACTGATCCCAGGAAGCTTGCTGAGGAGGCGGACCTCTGGGTTAGCACCAGAGTGTCCAAGAAGGTACCTGGGGGGGACTCCCACGAAGGTGGTCAGGGTTCCCAACAGAAGAAAGAGGGGGGAGATAAACTTGCAGATAAGGAACTCTCCAAAGGCCCCCAAAAGAATTCCCAGGGAGGGGGTGGCAACCCTTCCTTTTCCAAATTTGGGAAAAAGCCAGGGACATATGACAGGTCAGGGAAATCTAACCCCAAATGCATGGAGTGTTACCAGTATGGTCACTATAAAGGCGATCCCCAGTGCCCCAAGAGGGCACCGTCCACTACCGGACAGGCACCTGGGTTGACTAGTGTAGCGCTCGGGGGGAGATGGACCCAGATAGCTTTGGGGAACTGGTAGAGATTTCCCTAGTGTCCCTGGGAGTAGGAGAAATGGTGCCCAAGGTCCACATGCCCAAAAATACTTCCAAGTACCGGCAGTGGGTCACCATTGATGGGCAGAAGGTGGAGGCTCTGCGTGACACAGGAGCCAGTATGACTACTATCAAGAGTCAGCTGGTGTCAACAGAGCAGATAGTACCTAATACATTCCACCAGGTCATAGTCGCTGACAATCGCGAGAGTCACCTACCGGTGGCTCTGGATCCCTTTGAGTGGGGGGGGGGTCTCTGGTACTCTGAAAGTAGCTGTGAGTCCTGCCATGCCTGTAGATTGTCTGTTAGGCAATGATCTTGAGCATACTGCTTGGAAAGAAGTGGAGCTCAAGTCTCACCTGGAGATGTTAGGGTTACCTGAGTGGGTCTGCATGACCACACGGTCCATGGCTGACCGCGAGGGAAGTCAAGGGCGTCTGGAGCCTGGAACTATGGCCCAGAGAGCTGCCAAGAGGAGGGACCAGGGGCGTGGGAAACTGGCCCCAGAACTTCCCGCAGTGGCTGATGGGGCTCCTGAGGAGGAGGCTCCCGAGCCAACTGGGGAAGACATTGTCACCCTAGGTGACTTACCTGAGCTTGCTGGCTGGCAAGTTGAGGGTGGACCCACCAGAAAGGAATTCTGCAAGGCGCAGAAAGAATGTCCCACTCTAGACGGTCTGAGGAAACAAGCCTCAAACCAGGCGGTAGGTGACACCTCTGGCAATCACCACCTATATTGGGAGAATGATCTCCTCTACAGTGAGCTTAAGGTTCCGGCCTTTGGGGCAGCACGTACGCTGGTGGTCCCCCAATGTTACCGAACCTTCCTACTGGGTCTGGCTCACGACATTCCCCTGGCAGGACATTTAGGGCAAGACAAGACCTTTGACAGGCTTGTCACCCACTTTTATTGGCCCAAAATGAGGACACACTCAGATAAATTCTGCAGATCTTGTCCTACCTGCCAGGCCAGTGGTAAAGCAATGTAGCTGCACATGTGTTTTATCAGGGCAGACAACACTCTTGTCAGCACTATTGAGAACATTGGCTGTGACATTCTTGCTGCCAAGCCCACTGTCACTTGGAAACAACCAGTTGCTAGGAAATGGAAAACTGATAGCACTTGCACAAGAGGGGGGTTCCCAGTGGGGTGACGGATAGCAGATATCAGGTCAGGCTCCAATTGGGCACACAGCTATGTGATTGTGGCCCTGTCCAGTCTATAGGTGAGGATGATGTGCCTGTCCTCCAGTGTAGCCAAGTCAACCAGGGGTCTGTCTCCATCTCCTATTCATCTGCAGCGGTAGGTATCTAAGGGACAAAATAGTGAGGAGGCTGTCACAAACTGAACAATGGAGCCACAACAGCAGTCTATAATCTGCAAACATGTTATGGGACAGTGTAATTTGTCAAGTTTGTGTCTATTTATCCTGTGGTGCAACATTAATCCAAAGGCCTGTTTCCCCCCCCCCCCCGAAATGGCGTCCACCTGTCCTGTGTGGAGGGACAGGTGGAAGTGAGGTAATGCTGCTGACGTTGTGCTCCGTGGCGGTAGGCGGTCGTAAACCACTGTGCAACTCCTCATTGGTCATAATTGGGCCCTATGGGGTACAGTGGCCAATGGTGATCTACCACCGTGGATGTGACCGCCATTTTCTATCATATTCATCACTTGTTTTCTGACCTTCCATAGGAGAGGACCTACACTGCATGTGCTGCTGTGACCTGTGTCTGGAACCTACTATTGGCCCGCGTGAAAGGGACCCAGCCTTCACTTCTGAGGAATTGGAGCGACTGGTGGATATGGTCCTACCCCAGTATGGACTGCTCTATGGGCCTCCAGAACAACAGGTGAGTACACTGTGGGCACGATGCATGTGGCATGCATGCATGGAGTTGTGTGTGAAGGCATCGTGTAAGGGGGTGGGGTATGTCTTCTTGGCGGGGTAGACGTTGTGTGCTGGGATATATGTGTGCCAATGGTGTTGGAAACGGGTACAGTGGGCCATTTGTGTTACTGCTGGACTGTTTGTCTAATGGTGTTCTCCTTTCTGTATTGCCTCTGTAGGTCCGCACCCATCAAAAGATTGGTATGTTGCGTACCATCGCCAAGGAGGTGTGGACCCTGGGGGCCTATGGCAGGCGGAGCACCCACTGTCGCAAACGGTGGGAGGATCTGAAACGCTGGGCACAGAAGACCACGGAGGCCCAGCTGGGGATGTTCTCCCATAGATGAAGGGGTGCCTCGTTGATGGCCCGCATACTGGTGGTGGCCTATCCTGAGCTGGATCGGCGCTTGAGGGCATCACAGCAGCCACAAAGGGGTGAGTACAGTGGCCATCATTGGTGCTCACAGCAGAAGGGGTGGTATCTGGGTGGTGGTTGTGTGTCAGTGGGTGCGCCTAGGCCAGGCCAGACATAGCAGCATAGGTCCTCTGGTGGCTATGGGTCTGAAGGGGAAATACTGCTTACCTAGCTTGTTAGCATTCTCTACTGGTCAGGGCTGTGTGGGTCCCAGGTGTGCTGCTGTTGGCGGTGTGTAATCCTCCTCATTCCTTGTTGAGTAGCCATTTCACTGGTATTGCAATGCATAGAACGTAGGGTTGTTCCCTGTGTGTGAGGGTGCTGTGTACACCAGCAGTGGTGTTGGTGCAGTCATTGACCCTGTGTATACTTTGTCTCTCTCACGCCTTTCTTGTTTTGTCATCCTGTTCTTATGTGCATTAGCATCGTCTGGCAGAGGAGCAGAGGCACCGGCGACAGAGGGAGCTGCATCCCACAGGACCCTGGAGGCAGAGTCCACTGACTCTGAGGGCACCAGTGGGATGGAGGGCGAGGGGAGCACCACAGCAGAGACAGGAGGGGACAATACAGACTCTGATACCTCCTCCGATGGGAGCTCCCTGGTGGCCGTGGACACCTCTGTGACCACCCCAGCTGCAGGTTCAGCCACCACCCCTGTAGCAGCACTGCCCACCCAGCAGCCCCTCAGTGAGTTGCCAGTGCCCGCTCACCCAGGAGGATGGGCATCTCCTTCGCCCCAGGCACCTCAGACCCTGCCACAGTGAGCCCTGCTGCCCTGAGTGAGGAGGCTATTGACCTCCTGAGATCCATTTCTGTAGGGCAGTCAACCATAGTGAATGCCTTCCAGGGGCTGTCAGCCCAGATGCAGCAATCTAATGCATTCCTGGAGGGCATTCACAGTGGGTTGACGGCCCAACAGAGATCGCTTCAGGCTCTGGCCTCCTCTCTGATGGCAGCCATTGTCCCTGTTTCAACCGTCCCCCCTCCAACTTCCACTTCCCAGTCCCATTCTCCTCAACCCCAACCCATCCCAAGCACACAGCCAGACGAGCATGCACACAAGACAACACCCAAGAGTGTCACAGGCAAACACAAGCACCACACTTCATTCCACAGGCACTCACACAAACACCCTTCAGTTGCAGACACAATAACATCCACTATTTCCACTGTCTCCCCCTCCTCCTTCTCCTCCTCCACCTTACGCCCAGTTACGTTCACACTCACACCTGCATGCACTGCATCATC
This sequence comes from Pleurodeles waltl, assembly GCF_031143425.1. NCBI lineage: Eukaryota > Metazoa > Chordata > Amphibia > Caudata > Salamandridae > Pleurodeles > Pleurodeles waltl. Next base: position 172,977,367 of record NC_090443.1, read on the forward strand.
ATCCACTACCAGCATCATCACCACACCAAGCAGAACACACACCTCAGTGGCAGACACCTCCACAACATCCATGCACATGTCCCCTGTGTCCTCTCCCACCGTGTCTGTCCCCCCTCCTAAAGTACACAAACGCAAGCACTCAGACCCCTAACAGCCATCCACGTCACAACAGCATACAGCCCATGCACCTGCACCCAAATCCAGCAGACAAACATCTCCAACAACCACTCCCTCATCCTCCACTCCCATTACTCCTCCCATCTCAGAGAAGTGCGCCACGCTGAGGTCACCTCCCAGCCATCCAAATAGGAGATCATGTGTTCATAAAAAACTTTGGCCCTCATTACGACCCTGGCGGTCAGTGATAAAGTGGTGGTAATACCGCCAACCACCAAATCATGACCATGGCGATGATATCTCCAAAAGACAGCCAATGTACCACAACGACCACCAAGACGGAAACAACAGTCACAATGGCGGTAGCCACCCACAGCAAGGTGGAAAACAAAGTACAGCCCACCATATTTTGACCCTTCAATCTACCACCTTTTCCGGGGCAGTACAAACGCCATCAAAAGGCTAGCGGAAACAGAACACAAAAGTCAAAGGATTCACCGTTGGAGACATAGGGAAGAACCACCTCCTTGGAGTGGAGTTGCCTTTGGGGGTGCTTGGTAGCTTTGCTGTGGTGGCATTTATTTAATCTGAGGCATTACTGGGTACTGTGTATTTTGCTGTGGTGGCTGGGGTACATATATTATTTGTGGGGTTGCTTGTGGTTGCATTACTGCATTTCCCGACTGATTATAAACCCCTGTCCTTCTACCTTGGTCATACCATATCTTGGTCCTTGCATTCCTTAATAAAATGTCCATATCTGTGACAATTATGACATGTCTGATCCATACTCTGGGGGCCTATCCTTCCCCTTCCTATACCTCTTCATCCCCTTCTACTACTTCTTGGTGCCCTAGCATTATTTTGCTGTTGCAGGTATTGTTGTTGGGTGGGCTCTGGGACCATCCCCACAGACTTTGCAGTCATCTGAGTTGTGGCTGCTATTACAGCTCCTTCTGTTGCTCTCTTCTTTGCCAGTTTTTTCCGCACCAATTTGGCTGCTGCTTTCTCCATTACCTCCTGCTTGTTCCCTCCTCTCTCTCTTGTTTCTTTATACAAAAGTGTATTATGTGTGCATGTATCTCCGTCCAGGGTTTGGCCTCCAATGCCACTATATTGTCGAGATTATCCTGCACATCAGAGGGTAAACCGTTATTTTTTACATTACAGAACAACACAGCATTTTCCCCTGTAACTTTCCAACTTGACCTGACATTTCTCTTTCATCCTGCTGATGAATTGGGGGGGGGGGGGGAGGGGGTTCCTCACTGGGACATTGATTGAGCCATGAGACACCCAATGTCTGCCCTATCAGGATACATTTTCCTCGGCTGGTCCCAGACTACTGTCCGAAACGAGTTAAATGGGGACCCATCATGCCCGGTTTCAGTAAGGGTGACATTCCTCACTTCAGCCTTATGGAAGACAGTGTCTGTCTCATCTCCTATAAGGTAGTTAAATAGACTCTTTATGTTCCCTATTGCAAGAGTGGCACCTGCAGTTTGATTTTCAAAAGTCATAATCTATTTCCCTGCTCCCTCTGAAAGTGGTGGTAACAGCTTGTTGAGGTTTTCCTTATCCATTTTTGGCCAGGGAATATAATGAGGTGCCCCAGGTCCCTTGTGTATTAGGGACATCTGGTGTACAGGGGTAAAGGCATACTGGAGATTATGCTGTTTGGCATACATTTACATTATCCACATATAGGGAGAGTCCCAGTCCAGATCCCCCTCACCGTTGAAGATACAGTCCTTAGGGTCTGCCATGTCACATGGATCGAAGAACCCTTCTCCTGGCCATGGGCTCATCTGCAAGGCTAAACCTTCAGTCCATTATGCTGAATTGTCTGTATAGGATACAACATTATGCCAACTGTTTTCCCCTTGGGCGACTATCTCATTGGGGGTGAGATGAGCTGATTGAACACTCATGTTTCATCGGTCTATCATGTAGCTCCAATCTCTTAGTAACCTCATAAGATCCCATTCTAGGATATGGCTGACCATAAGTTCCCTGGAACTGTAACTGCTTGAGCTCTGTTGCTCGGGGTATCCTGGTAATAGAGAAAGTCCCCTAGTCTCCTCCTCTTGTGGTTTTCATAAACATATTAGTATGACTGGGCAATCCCACTGATCCATCCATATGGTCAAGGTCAATGAGGGGCCTCTTTTTTAGGGTCCTCATCTTTTCCTCAAGTTGCTGGCCATAGGGCCATACTAATAATACTACTTACATAATCATTCTACTTTGTATCTTCTGCATCTCTCTGTAGTGGGGTGGGCACCTGTTCCTTGACTATCCTCCTTGTTATATATGTTTTTTTGTAATAAGTGTGACGTTGCTGATGAGCTAAGTGTCTGGTCATCATTGTCCACTGGATCCTGCCCTTTGTCTCTACCCTCCTGGGGAGAGACCTGATCTAAACGTAACGTAGACTGTGCTTCAAATTGTCCTGAAAACCGAGAGCCACCCATCCTTGTTTGTCGTTTGGGAGTGCTTGTGTGTTTTGGCATCTGTGGGGCAAAACTAAGGAGTCCCTTCAGAGATAGTGGAGGGGCCTCCTCCTCGGGATTCTCAAACCCCACCGAAGCTTCCTGTAACTGTGATAGTGGATAAATGCAGGCTACCTTGGGAGAGATATTTGTAGGGTCATTTGGAGATTGGAGAGGAGATGAGGTACAAGATGTTTCGGTATCTGAATAGTCTTTAGACTTCTCACAGAAGACTCATCACAGGGCTTAGGTGGCCTCTAGCTTCGTCAGCGTAACTCCTACATATTTGCTTTTGAGGTGCATGGTAGTGTGGTCTAATATCTTATCATCAAATGTCCGTTCCTGTGACCAGAGATATGTGTATCTCTGGGTAGCCATAAGCCATTCTTTACAGTGCTTCTGTAACTTTTTCTGATCACCAGGAAAGGCCTTTTGCATGTGTTCTTTTGGAAAGTGTCCATAGTCCCCACTGTTTCTGGTAACTTTTGTAAAATATTTTTTTTATCTGTTCACTTATTGAAACGGTAATCAGGGATAACCAAAAGGACAGGCCTAGCGTAGAAACTTCTTAACCGTGAACAACAGCAATTGCAATCCCACCCTTCACCCATTCAATCCACCAAATGACAGTGCACAGGCCATTACTAAGAAAGCCTTTATGTAATTTTCAAAAGTGGGCTTATCTTTTTCATCCTCACTTCAGTGTTTGGCTCTCAATCCTTCAACCACAGGAATGCAGGCAGTACAGTTTCACTGTCTGGGGAAGCTGCCCTTATCCTCCATTTGTGCCATGTTAAATCTGTGGCTTCCAAAATAGATCCAACTAGTGTCAGTATTCTGAGTCACGCACATAGTGTCCTGCTGCTGTACAGTTAGTGAATGCTATGTGTACACACAAACACACACACAGAAACACACACACACACATGCACTCAACATGACATGACATGCCACTGCAAGATTCTAGGTCTTCAATTAGAAGCAGAACTTCACATGAGAAGGTCAGTGGACAATGCCCTCGCTGACAGAGAAAATAGCTCTGGACAAACTCATAATTATAAAACTTGGTACAATGCTAGCACTGCTTAATGTGATGAACCTATGACAGGAACGGTAGTCTGCTGTCTTTTCTGGCATATTCTCTGTTAGACCTGACAGCCTTAGGGTAGTCACCCCTAACTTTTTGCCTGCCTCCCTCCACTTTTTGGACACTGTTTTTGCTGGTTTTTAGACTCTGCGCACTTTACCACTGCTAACCAGTGCTAAAGTGCATATGCTCTCTCCCTTAAAACATGGTAACCTTGAATCATACCTGATTGGACTATTAATTTACTTATAAGTCCCTAGTAAGGTGCACTTCATGTGCATAGGGCTGGTAAATTAAATGCTACTAGTGGGCCTGCACCACTGGTTGTGCCACCCACTTGAGTAGCCCCTTTTCCTTGTCTCAGGCCTGCCATTGCAAGGCCTGTGTGCGCAGTTTCACTGCCACCTCGACTTGGCATTTAAAAGTACTTGCCAAGCCTAGAACTCCCCTTTTTCTACATATAAGTCACCCTTAGTGTGTGCCCTAGGTGACCCCTAGAGCAGGGTGCTGTGTGGGTAAAAGGCAGGACATGTACCTGGGTAGTTATATGTCCTGGTAGTGTAAAACTCCTAAAATCGTTTTTACACTACTGTGAGGCCTGCTCCCTTCATAGGCTAACATTGGGGCTGCCCTCATACACTGTTGAAGTGGCAGCTGCTGATCTGAAAGGAGCAGGAAGGTCATATTTAGTATGGCCAGAATGGTAATACAAAATCCTGCTGACTGGTGAAGTCGGATTTAATATTACTATTCTAGAAATGCCACTTTTAGAAAGTGAGCATTTCTTTGCACTTAAATCTTTCTGTGCCTTACAATCCACGTCTGGCTGGGCTTGGTTGACAGCTCCTTGTGCATTCACTCAGACACACCCCAAACACAGGGTACTCAGCCTCACTTGCATACATCTGCATTTTGAATGGGTCTTCCTGGGCTGGGAGGGTGGAGGGCCTGCTCTCACACAAAGGACTGCCACGCCCCCTACTGGGACCCTGGCAGACAGGATTGAACTGAAAGTGGACCTGGTGCACTTCTTAGCCACTCTTTGAAGTCTCCCCCACTTCAAAGGCACATTTGGGTATAAAACAGGGCCTCTGCCCCACCTCATCAGACACTTGCTGGAGAAGAAACCTGAACCAGAAACTACATCCTGCCAAGAAGAACTGCCTGGCTGCTCAAAGGACTCACCTGCCTGCTTTCTACAAAGGACTGCTGTCTTGCTGTTGCCCTGCTGCCTTGCTGAACTCTTGTCTGGCTGTGAAAGTGCTCTCCAAGGGCTTGGATATAGCTTGCCTCCTGTTCCCTGAAGTCTCAGGACCAAAAAGACTTCTCTTTTTCACTTGGACGCTCCGTGTGCCGAAAATTTCGACGCACAGCTTGTTCCGCGGTGAGAAAAACGCCGCACACCGAAGCTGACCGACGCGACGCTCTGGGGACGATCGAAAATCCGACGCACGGCTTCGCAAGGATAACGCCGCCCGACCTCTAGAGGAGAAATCGACGCAACGCGTCCAGTGAGATCGTAATTTCAACGGGCAGCCCCGCAGACCGACGTCTAGAGGAGAAATCGACGCGACGCCTGCCGTGAGATCGTAATTTCGACGTGCAGCCCCGCAGACCGACGTGCAGCCGGAGAACAAGCAGGAAAATCCACGCACAGACCCGGGACATCTGGTAGTCCCCGCGATCCACAGAAAGAGACTGTCCGCGCGCCGGAAAACGACGCACGACTTCCCCGCGTGGAAAATAACGACGCGAGTCTGTGTGTGCTGGGGAGAAATCGACGCACACACGCTTTTTCCACGCACCTCTTCCTTTGTGGCCCTGTGAGGAGATTTTTCCACTCCAAACCAGGTACTTGTGCTTGAAAGAGACTTTGTTTATCTTCTAAAGACTTAAGACACTTTATATCACTTTTCAGTGATATCTCTACAATTTTCCATTGCAACTTTATTCTTTTTGACCTACAATTATCCTGATAAATATTATATATATTTTTCTAAACACTGTGTGGTGTATTTTGGTGGTGCTATATGGTGGTATTGTATGATTTATTGCACAAATACTTTACACATTGCCTTCTAAGTTAAGCCTGACTGCTCGTGCCAAGCTACCAGAGGGTGGGCACAGGATAATCTTGGATTGTGTGTGACTTACCCTGACTAGAGTGAGGGCTTTTGCTTGGACAGGGGGTAACCTGACTGCCAACCAAAAAACCCATTTCTAACATTGGTGATCAGCAGTGAGGATAGGACTTGTATTTTTGCAGTGACATACAGTAGCTAAGTATTTCACTACCTACCCACAGTTGAAGGTCAACTTGGTTTTTATCTCTTTTTGCAAATCCGTTTTTTCTCCTGACAATTTTCAAAAACTAAATCCTCACTCAACATGTCTCTGACTGGGTCTCAGACAGGGGACTTTGACCTAGTACAGTTGGATACATATACGGTCAAACAACTAAGAGGATTCTGCAGGGCATTGAGGGTACCCACCCAAGGGGCCTCCAGAAAGGAGGACTTTCAAGTGGCGCTGAGGGCCTGGGCAGAAGCCCATTTAGAGGATGATGAGGAAGAGGAGCCAGAAAATGGCCCCTCAGAGGAATTTTCACTATCTGTGGATGGTGTTACCACTGCAATTGTGCCCCCTTCCAGACCAGGGAGCAGTGTCTCTGTGCAAAGCCTGACTGCAGAGGAAAGGAGAGAAGAAAGGGAGTTCCAATTGCAAATGGCAAAACTGAAAATTGAGGCTCAACAGGAGGAGAGAAGGGCAGAAAGGGAAGCCAAGCAAGCTGAGGCTGAAAGAGCAACCAAACAAATTGAAGCCGAAAGAGAAACCAAACAGGTGGAGGCTGAGAGAGCTTTGGCTGAAAAGAAACTATTGTTGGCTCATGAACTGAGTCTCAAGGAGCTGGAGATCAAGGCAAGACAGTCTGAATCCAGCAATAATGGTGGCAGTATACTGACAGGACCTGCTGGAGAAAAGAAGGTTCGTATACCTAAAAATGTGGTGCCCAGTTTTGTGGTGGGAGATGACATAGATAAATGGTTAGCTGCTTATGAAGTTGCACTAAGGGCTCATGAGGTTCCTGAAGGGCAATGTGGGGTAGCTATGTGGGGTTATGTACCGCCATTGGGGAGGGATACACTTCTCACATTGGATCCACATGATCAAAACACATACCCACTTCAGAAAGCCACTTTACTTGCCAAGTTTGGGCTGACCCCTGAGGGATACCGTCAGAGGTTCAGGGACAGCACCAAACAAACCACACAAACATGGGTAGATTTCTTTGACTTCTCCAGTAAGGCACTGAATGGATGGGTGCGGGGCAACAAAGTAGCTGATTATAAAGGTTTATATGACTTGATTCTAAGAGAGCATATGCTTAATACTACTTATACAGAGTTGCGCCAGCACTTAGTGGATAGCAAGCTGACTGATCCCAGGAAGCTTGCTGAGGAGGCGGACCTCTGGGTTAGCACCAGAGTGTCCAAGAAGGTACCTGGGGGGGACTCCCACAAAGGTGGTCAGGGTTCCCAACAGAAGAAAGAGGGGGGAGATAAACTTGCAGATAAGGAACTCTCCAAAGGCCCCCAAAAGAATTCCCAGGGAGGGGGTGGCAACCCTTCCTTTTCCAAATTTGGGAAAAAGCCAGGGACATATGACAGGTCAGGGAAATCTAACCCCAAATGCATGGAGTGTTACCAGTATGGTCACTATAAAGGCGATCCCCAGTGCCCCAAGAGGGCACCGTCCACTACCGGACAGGCACCTGGGTTGACTAGTGTATCGCTCGGGGGGAGATGGACCCAGATAGCTTTGGGGAACAGGTAGAGATTTCCCTAGTGTCCCTGGGAGAAGGAGAAATGGTGCCCAAGGTCCACATGCCCAAAAATACTTCCAAGTACCGGCAGTGGGTCACCATTGATGGGCAGAAGGTGGAGGCTCTGCGTGACACAGGAGCCAGTATGACTACTATCAAGAGTCAGCTGGTGTCAACAGAGCAGATAGTACCTAATACATTCCACCAGGTCATAGTCGCTGACAATCGCGAGAGTCACCTACCGGTGGCTCTGGTTCCCTTTGAGTGGGGGGGGGGGTCTCTGGTACTCTGAAAGTAGCTGTGAGTCCTGCCATGCCTGTAGATTGTCTGTTAGGCAATGATCTTGAGCATACTGCTTGGAAAGAAGTGGAGCTCAAGTCTCACCTGGAGATGTTAGGGTTACCTGAGTGGGTCTGCATGACCACACGGTCCATGGCTGACCGCGAGGGAAGTCAAGGGCGTCTGGAGCCTGGAACTATGGCCCAGAGAGCTGCCAAGAGGAGGGACCAGGGGCGCGGGAAACCGGCCCCAGAACTTCCCACAGTGGCTGATGGGGCTCCTGAGGAGGAGGCTCCCGAGCCAACTGGGGAAGACATTGCCACCCTAGGTGACTTACCTGAGCTTGCTGGCTGGCAAGTTGAGGGTGGACCCACCAGGGAGGAATTCTGCAAGGCGCAGAAAGAATGTCCCACTCTAGACGGTCTGAGGAAACAAGCCTCAAACCAGGCGGCAGGTGACACCTCTGGCAATCACCACCTATATTGGGAGAATGATCTCCTCTACAGTGAGCTTAAGGTTCCGGCCTTTGGGGCAGCACGTACGCTGGTGGTCCCCCAATGTTACCGAACCTTCCTACTGGGTCTGGCTCACGACATTCCCCTGGCAGGACATTTAGGGCAAGACAAGACCTTTGACAGGCTTGTCACCCACTTTTATTGTCCCAAAATGAGGACACACTCAGATAAATTCTGCAGATCTTGTCCTACCTGCCAGGCCATTGGTAAAGCAGGAAAAAGGGTTAAAAGCCCCCTGATTCCACTTCCTGTCGTTGGCACCCCCTTTGAGAGGGTGGGCATCGACATTGTTGGTCCCTTGGACCCCAAAACTGCCTTAGGCAACAGGTTCATCCTGGTTTTGGTGGACCATGCCACCCGTTACCCAGATGCAATCCCTCTGAGGACCGTAACTGCACAGGTGGTGACCAGAACTCTGATGGGGATATTTACCCGTGTGGGATTCCCCAAGGAGATAGTGTCTGACAGAGGCACTAACTTCATGTCTGCATACATGAAGTCTCTGTGGGATGCGTGTGGTGTAACCTACAAGTTCACCACACCCTATCACCCCCAGTCTAATGGTCTTGTGGAGAGATTCAACAAGACTCTGAAAGGCATGATTGGTGGCCTCCCTGAGGCCATGAGGCGTAAGTGGGACGTCCTCTTTCCATGCCTTCTCTTTGCTTACAGAGAGGTCCCCCAGAGGGGAGTAGGGTTCAGTCCCTTTGAGCTTCTCTATGGGTACCCTGTGAGGGGACCCTTAAGCATTGTCAAGGAGGGATTGGAGAAAGCTCCAAAGGCACCCCCTCAGGACGTGGTCAGCTACATGTTGGCCCTCCGCAACCAGATGACCCGCTTCTGGAAAGAGGCCCAAAGTAACCTTGAGGCCAGTCAAGAGGTAATGAAACACTGGTATGACCAGAAGGCCACCCTGGTAGAGTTTCAACCTGGAGACAAAGTGTGGGTAATGGAGCCAGTAGAGCCTAGAGCTCTCCAGGACCGCTGGTCTGGCCCATTTGAAATCAAGGAGCGGAAAGGGGAGGCCACTTACCTAGTGGACCTCCAAACCCCTAGGAATCCCCTAAGGGTGCTCCACGTGAACCGACTGAAGGCTCATTTTGAGAGGTCGGAGATCAACATGCTTCTGGTCACAGATGAAGGAACGGAAGAGGAGAGTGAACCTCTCCCCGACCTCCTCTCTGCCCAAGAAGGTGATGGGTCAGTAAGCGGGGTCATTCTTTCTGACTCCCTGACTCTAAACCAGAAAGGAGACTGCTATGAGCTGTTGGAGCAGTTCTCCCCCCTGTTCTCCCTTACTCCTGGACTGACCCACCTCTGTGTTCATGATATTGACACCGGTGACAGTCTCCCCGTGAAGAACAAAATTTACAGGTTGTCGGATAAGGTGAAGGCCAGCATCAAGGAGGAGGTCTCCAAGATGTTGACTCTAGGGGTTATCGAGAAGTCCAGTAGTCCCTGGGCCAGCCCAGTGGTGTTGGTCCCTAAGGCTACTGCCCCAGGTGCGAAGCCAGAACTCCGGTTCTGTGTGGACTACCGGGGTCTCAACTCAGTCACACGGACTGATGCTCACCCCATCCCCCGAGCTGATGAGCTTGTGGACAGGCTGGGCGCTGCCAAGTTCCTGAGCACATTTGATCTTACTTCAGGGTACTGGCAGATCGCCCTGACTGAGGGGGCTAAGGAAAGATCCGCATTTTCAACCCCTGATGGCCATTACCAGTTCCGGGTGATGCCGTTTGGACTGAAAAATGCCCCCGCTACCTTCCAACGGTTGGTTAACGGGGCCCAACTGGCAAGGATGCCTTCTGTGCAGCCTACCTGGATGACATAGCTGTCTACAGTTCCATCTGGGAGGAACACCTGCTTCACCTCAAGGAGGTGCTTCAGGCCCTGAAACAGGCAGGCCTGACCATCAAGGCTAGTAAGTGCCACATTGGGCAAGGTTCCGTGGTGTACTTGGGACACCTAGTGGGTGGTGGCAAGGTGCAGCCACTCCAGGCCAAGATTGAAACTATCAAGGCCTGGCAACCACCACGAACGCAGACTGAGGTGAGAGCCTTTTTAGGCCTCACAGGATAGTACCGCAGATTTGCCAAGGGCTATGGTACCATTGTGTCACCCTTGACAGAACTCACTTCCAAGAAACAACCTAGGTTGGTGAATTGGACAGAGGCTTGTCAGAAAGCCTTTGACGCCCTGAAGGAAGCCATGTGCACGGCCCCCGTGCTCAAGGCCCCTGACTACTCCCAGGAATTTATTGTGCAGACAGACGCTTCAGAGCATGGCATAGGGGCAGTCCTAGCACAGCTAAATGAGGAGGGCCGAGATCAACCGGTAGTCTTTATTAGCAGAAGGCTATTACCACGGGAACAGAGGTGGAGTGCTATTGAGAGAGAAGCTTTTGCTGTGGTCTGGGCACTGAAGAAGCTAAGACCCTACCTGTTTGGGACTCACTTCCGGGTTCAGACAGACCACAGGCCCCTCAGATGGCTCATGCAGATGAGGGGTGAGAATCCAAAACTCTTGAGGTGGTCCATTTCCCTACAGGGGATGGACTTTACGGTGGAACATCGCCCAGGGGTTGACCACTCCAATGCTGATGGTCTCTCCAGGTACTTCCGCCTTAGCGATGAGAGCTCCCAGGAGGTCGGGTAGCTCTCCCCACTTTCAGCTGGGGGGGACACATGTTAGACCTGACAGCCTTAGGGTAGTCACCCCTAACTTTTTGCCTGCCTCCCTCCACTTTTTGGACACTGTTTTTGCTGGTTTTTAGACTCTGCGCACTTTACCACTGCTAACCAGTGCTAAAGTGCATATGCTCTCTCCCTTAAAACATGGTAACCTTGAATCATACCTGATTGGACTATTAATTTACTTATAAGTCCCTAGTAAGGTGCACTTCATGTGCATAGGGCTGGTAAATTAAATGCTACTAGTGGGCCTGCACCACTGGTTGTGCCACCCACTTGAGTAGCCCCTTTTCCTTGTCTCAGGCCTGCCATTGCAAGGCCTGTGTGCGCAGTTTCACTGCCACCTCGACTTGGCATTTAAAAGTACTTGCCAAGCCTAGAACTCCCCTTTTTCTACATATAAGTCACCCTTAATGTGTGCCCTAGGTAACCCCTAGAGCAGGGTGCTGTGTGGGTAAAAGGCAGGACATGTACCTGGGTAGTTATATGTCCTGATAGTGTAAAACTCCTAAAATCGTTTTTACACTACTGTGAGGCCTGCTCCCTTCATAGGCTAACATTGGGGCTGCCCTCATACACTGTTGAAGTGGCAGCTGCTGATCTGAAAGGAGCAGGAAGGTCATATTTAGTATGGCCAGAATGGTAATACAAAATCCTGCTGACTGGTGAAGTCAGATTTAATATTACTATTCTAGAAATGCCACTTTTAGAAAGTGAGCATTTCTTTGCACTTAAATCTTTCTGTGCCTTACAATCTACGTCTGGCTGGGCTTGGTTGACAGCTCCTTGTGCATTCACTCAGACACACCCCAAACACAGGGTACTCAGCCTCACTTGCATACATCTGCATTTTGAATGGGTCTTCCTGGGCTGGGAGGGTGGAGGGCCTGCTCTCACACAAAGGACTGCCACACCCCCTACTGGGACCCTGGCAGACAGGATTGAACTGAAAGGGGACCTGGTGCACTTCTTAGCCACTCTTTGAAGTCTCCCCCACTTCAAAGGCACATTTGGGTATAAAGCAGGGCCTCTGCCCCACCTCATCAGACACTTGCTGGAGAAGAAACCTGAACCAGAAACTACATCCTGCCAAGAAGATTTGCCTGGCTGCTCAAAGGACTCACCTGCCTGCTTTCTACAAAGGACTGCTGTCTTGCTGTTGCCCTGCTGCCTTGCTGAACTCTTGTCTGGCTGTGAAAGTGATCTCCAAGGGCTTGGATAGAGCTTGCCTCCTGTTCCCTGAAGTCTCAGGACCAAAAAGACTTCTCTTTTTCACTTGGACGCTCCGTGCGCCGAAAATTTCGACGCACAGCTTGTTCCGCGGCGAGAAAAACGCCGCACACCGAAGCTGACCGGCGCGACGCTCTGGGGACGATCGAAAATCCGACGCACGGCTTCGCAAGGATAGCGCTGCCCGACCTCTAGAGGAGAAATCGACGCGGCGCCTGCCGTGAGATCGTAATTTCAACGCGCAGCCCCGCAGACCGACGTCTAGAGGAGAAATCGAAGCGACGCCTGCCGTGAGATCGTAATTTCAACGCGCAGCCCCGCAGACCGACGCGCAGCCGGGGAACAAGCAGGAAAATCTACGCACAGACCCGGGACATCTGGTAATCCCCGCGATCCACAGAAAGAGACTGTCCGCGCGCCGGAAAACGACGCACGACTTCCCCGCTTGGAAAATAACGATGCGAGTCCGTGTGCTGGGGAGAAATGGACGCACACACCCTTTTTCCACGCACCTCTTCCTTTGTGGCCCTCTGAGGAGATTTTTCCACTCCAAACCAGGTACTTGTGCTTGAAAGAGACTTTGTTTATCTTCTAAAGACTTAAGACACTTTGGGGGTTATTCTAACTTTGGAGGAGTGTTAATCCGTCCCAAAAGTGACGGTAAAGTGACGGATATACCACCAGCCGTATTACGAGTTCCATAGGATATAATGGACTCGTAATACGGCTGGTGCTAAATCCGTCACTTTTCCGTCACTTTTGGGACGGATTAACACCTCCTCCAAAGTGAGAATAACCCCCTTTATATCACTTTTCAATGATATCTCTACAATTTTCCATTGCAACTTTATTCTTTTTGACCTACAATTATCCTGATAAATATTATATATATTTTTCTAAACACTGTGTGGTGTGCTTTGGTGGTGCTATATGGTGGTATTGTATGATTTATTGCACAAATACTTTACACATTGCCTTCTAAGTTAAGCCTGACTGCTCGTGCCTAGCTACCAGAGGGTGGGCTCAGGATAATCTTGGATTGTGTGTGACTTACCCTGACTAGAGTGAGGGCTTTTGCTTGGACAGGGGGTAACCTGACTGCCAACCAAAAACCCCATTTCTAACATTCTCCAAGTCATAGGACAAACTGGACTTCACATTGTGAACGACAGGCCTAGGAATGTGCACTCACAATAGGTTGGTGTGGTGCTTGGACCAAAAGAAAGTCAGAATACCAGTTTCACATGCAATCAGGTACTCAGGGCATGGGCAAATACCCATTCACCATGCAGGGGACATTCCATTCCCAACAGGAATCCCAACCCCTCTGTGTCCAGCTGCTCCTGCACCTGATGAATCCGTTATGGTTGGACCCCGGCCCTTGTCAATACCACTCACAGTGCCTCAATAGGCTCCCCTCATTACCAAGAGTGCTATCTGTCTCCCTTCTCAGCGTCCAAGTCAAATCTGCTTTCCCTCCTGCACACCCCTCCTACATCCTACCATGGCAATTCACTCCAGATCACTCATACTTAAGTGGCAGTACGTTTTCTCTCTATTAGCAGTGCATCTTTCATAACCATCCCCTTACCAATTCTGTCCTCTAGAGAGGATGCACTGTACCGTGGCCATGCATTAGTGGAAACGCCTAGAGGGATATTTGTACAAAATATACTCCAAACCACAAGTACAGGAGTACCACATATTCACCACCATTAATGATTCTTGTGCGTTAATAGAAGTTTTTGTCAATTGGTTTCTCAGTTTTTTCTGTGCATATTGTTATTCAAACATTATCTGATAATGGTGTGTTTGATAACTCTAGAGTGGCAACAAAGCTGGAAGGGAGGAAAAAGGGGACGCATCCAACATTTTGCAAAGTAAAAAAAATGGCAAGAAATCGATCCCTATTATGCAGAGTAGCCTGAGTTCATCAAGCAGACGTATTACACAGTTGCAAGAAAGCAGACAGCCAGTTGGTGAGTCTACTTAGGGTACAAAAACGAGGGCAAACGTTACCAAAATTCTGACAAAAGAGAGGATAGAGGTCGTTTGCAAAGATTAGTCAACAAACAGGTTCCAAGACGGATATGTGAGTAAAAATGCTCCTCAATTAGTGGGAGCTCCGGGGATGATTAGTGCTTATCTGGAGGCCTTAGCTCTTCTAAGACTGCTAAATGATTAGAATTAAACCTGTCATGCAAAAGCCATCGTAAAAAATAAAATTGCAACCAAAAGCATGTCAAATGGGGAATGCCTTCCGACAGTCTGAGATGTTTAACAATGAGATGTGGGCGAAGACATACCTAGAACCATGTTAGATCTCTATGCCACTTATTCAAAAAGAAAAAAAAACTGCGATTGTACAGGTTAAACATGCTGATCTCATTCCTAATCACCGATATTAAGATATTGAGGAAGCTCTTGGCGAGCTGCCTGGTTGCCTTATATGCAAACTAATCCAAAGTGAGCAAATGTGACTCTTCGAATCTAACAAGGTACAAACAGTATTACACGGATGATTTACATATTATGTTTGCCAAACAGAAACAGATGCATAGAGTCTTCCTTTCGACGGATGCCATGAAAATATCGTACCATACCAAACAGCCTTTCTTAAACATGGTGCTGGAGAGGGCTGAAATATATAGGTTTTTTGTGAAGCTTGTAAATTTAATGCCATATCAATCGTAATTATCCTTGGACAGTAACAAATAAGCAAATTATTTGGCTAACACCAAATAATGGGGCACTCCAGAAGAGGCTCATAGTGTCAACTAATTGCACAACGTTACTCCATATAGAAAAAGTCTACAAAACATATATTTGCATGGGGAAAGTCATACTACATTTTTCACTTTGGTTGGTTCCCTTAAACTGAAAATAATCATGTTAAGTACTAAAAACGGCCTGTGAGTGGCGGAAAATCTGGTACAGGAAAGGGTAAATCGAGAAACTTAGCAAACACAATGAATGGCAAAAATTGTGATCTTCGCTAATTAAGCTGCCATGTTCTGCTGCTGGACTCATATTTCTGTTCTCAGAGGGTGTGCAAACACAATACACCAAACTCATTGATAGTGTATTCATTCCGGTAAAGGTAAGGTTGGCTGTTCTTCTGGAACATCAGTGCAGCTCGGTGAAGGGCTTCATATCTCAGTAGGACACACTAGCATTGATGACTGAGCTTAGTCTACATTTCTCTTGAGGCTACTAAACACTCACCGTTTAGGGAAACTGAAGATTGAAGTGCCAGGTTTTTTGTGGCACAGAACATCCATGCCAGGCAATTGAGACACTTTGTTGCTGTGAGCAGGGCCTTTCTACTAGAAAGCCTTGAGAATGTTTGTTCTCTTTGCTTGTGGAAACAAATTGTTTGAAGCACGGATTCCGAGATACCTTGAAGGAGTATTACACTATGGCCCTCATTACAACCCTGGCGGTCGGTGTTAAAGCGGCGGTCATACCGCCAACAGGCCGGCAGAAAAAAGAAATGGGATTACGACTGTGTCGAAAACCGCCAACATAGACAGCCACTTTAACACTCCGACCGCCACGGTGGTAGAAACAAACAGCGCGGCGGACACCGCCAACAGACAGGCGGGAGACAAAGTACCGCCCACTGTATTACAAGAGGCCTATCTGCCATTGTTTCCGGGGTGGAACCAACACTATCAAAAGCACGGCGGAAACAATACACAGAAGGGAAAACACTCATCTCTCGACACCTAACGAGGAACCAGGACAACATGGAGCCCGAACTTCATGTGTTACCTTTGTTGGTTTACCTCCTCTTCTACCAGGAGTACAAACGGTGGCGGTGGCAACCACAGTGAGTACTGCACCTACAACACAGGGGAGGGGGGGAGGAAAGAGAGAGACAGACACACGCAACACGCATAACACCCCCACCCTCACCCTCACACACAACAACATACACACAAATACATGCAGCAACATTACATATACACCCCCTCCCACCTCCTGGAAGAACGCAAGGACAAAAGGAAATGATTGTAATGACTGTAATCATCAAAAATCCATTAGTCAAAAGTCAAAATTCGGCATATACACATATGTACACCAACTACACAAGACCGGATAGTGTACTAATCATTGTCCGTGGACCACTGGGCCCAAAATGCATGGGTGAGGCCCACACATGATACCTGACTGGAAACGGAGAGAACACTGCTGGGGCATCAGATCAAAAATAGACAGGCACCTCAGGGGGAGGGGGAGCACCTCAGCCTGATGAACGCATGACGCCACTGCTGCACGAGGGGGCTCCATGCCCAGTGATGTATCCTGGGGAGTGCAAAGCCACAGTCTCTCAAGTCTCTCCAGTGGGTGGTTTGCCCACTACTTTATCCTGGAGAGTGCAAAGCCACAGTCTCTCAAGTCTCTCAAGTGGGTGGTTTGCCCACTGCTTTATCCTGGGGAGTGCAAAGCCACAGTCTCTCAAGTCTCTCCAGTGGGTTGTTTACCCACTGCTTTATCCTGGGGAGTGCAATGCCACAGGCTCTCAAGTCTCTCAAGTGGGTGGTTTGCCCACTGCTTTATCCTGGGGAGTGCAAAGCCACAGTCTCTCAATCCTCTCAAGTGGGTGTTTTGCCCACTGCTTTATCCCGGGGAGTGCAACGCCACAGTCTCTCAAGTCTCTCCAGTGGGTGGTTTGCCCACTGCTTTATCCTGGGGAGTGCAAAGCTACAGTCTCTCAAGTGGATAACAGTCTCCACTGTGCCCAGAGTGCTTCATCCTGCCAAGGACTGAGGTAGTGGATGTGATACTCCACTGGTTCTGGAGGGGCCTTTGTGCCCAGAGTGCTTCATCCTGCCAAGGACTGAGGTAGTGGATATGATACTCCACTGGTTCTGGAGGGGGTTTTGTGCCCAGAGTGCTTCCTCCTGCCAAGGACTGAGGTAGTGTATGTATCTCTCCACTGGTTCTGGAGGGGGCTTTGTGCCCAGAGTGCTTCATCCTGCCAAGGACTGAGGTAGTGGATGTATTTCTTCACTGGTTCTGGATGGGGCTTAGTGCCCAGAGTGCTTCATCCTGCCAAGGACTGAGGTAGTGGATGTGATACTCCACTGGTTCTGGTGGGGGCTTTGTGCCCAGAGTGCTTCATCCTGCCAAGGACTGAGGTAGTGGATGTATCTCTCCACTGGTTCTGTAGGGGCTTTGTGCCCAGAGTGCTTCATCCTGCCAAGGACTGAGGTAGTGGATGTATCTCTCCACTGGTTCTGGAGGGGGCCTGGTCCCCAGAGTGCTCCACTTGCAGTGTGGCCGGTACAATTCCCTCACCTGGGTGTGCGTGCCACAAAATTTGCGAGGTTCAGGTAGCATGATACGCCATGGAGGCAGCAACATACCCCACACTACTGCGGCTGCGCCTTCCACCTGCAGGTGCAAACAGTGATGGAAGAAATGCCTCATAGAAGCTGCCCAGGGTCAAGGAACTCTCCTCCAGCCTCGGACAACTGATCACTGGGGATGGTAGCCATGTCAGCGGTGGTTCCTGTGTCCGAGGACACCGCGGGGCCGGTGGCAGTGCTTGCGGCAGTGTCTGTTGCGGCGGTGCTGGCGGCGGTGCATGGGTCAGCACCTGCTGAGGGACACAGCAGGACGTCTTCTGCAGCCTCAGTGGCTGTCCACTGGGGAAGAGGCTGGGGACTGTCGCTGAGGCTGTAGACGTGCCGGGGGCGGTGCAGTTGGCGGTGCTTGCGGCAGTGTCTGTCGTGGCTTTGCTTGCGGCAGTGTCTGTTGTGGCGGTGCTGGCAGCAGTGCTGGCGGTGGTGCATGGGTCAGCACCTGCTGAGGGACACAGCAGGACATCTCCTGCAGCCTCGGATGGCTGCCCACTGGGGAAGAGGCTGGGGACTGTTGTTGAGGCTGTGGACGTGCCGGGGGCGGTGCAGGTGGTGGGTGTGGTGGCGGGGCAGCTAGCGGTGTTCACCGCCGTACAGGTTGGCGTGGTCGTGGACAGAAAGTGTGACACTGGTCCCTCATTCGGTGCCACCATGCCCTCTCCTGACCTGCACTTCAGCTTTTGGCCCTTCCCCAGCTTTGATGGTGCCGCAGTTGTCTTGCCACTATCCCCTTTGTTTTTTGCTGAGCCCTTGGTGGCTGGTACTTTCAGCTTCTCCCTCCGGGATGTGGGCACCTTTTTCACCTGGGCAGGTGGCGGAATGTCCTTGCCCTCGCTACGTGGCACACTGGCAGCTCTGATGTGTGGCGCACTCGATGACCCCGCAGTTGTTGGCACCACTGTGCCTGGGGATTTGGTGCCTGAGGTGCTGGCTGGGATCTGGAAAGCCTGGCCCTAGGGGAAGGACGGGGGTAAAGGGAAGAGGTCAAGGTTTGCCAGGAAAAGCTTTTTAGACACACTGGGACAGGAAGATGGTGGGGGTTTGGGAGTGGAGGTAGAGGTAGTGGTTGGAGGTGTACGTCTGCTGAATTTGGGTGAAGGTGCATGGACCGGAGGCTGTTGTGAGGTGGATGGCTGTTGGGTAGGTGTGTGCCTGCATTTGTGTACTTTGGGAGGCGGGCTCACTGACACACTGGGAGAGGACACTGGGGATGTGTGAATGGTAGTGGGGGTGGTGAGTGCACGTGAGCAGTGTGTAGTGCTGGGCGTGCTGGTGATGGAGCCAGTGGCTGAGGATGTAGTTCATGCAGGTGTGAATGGAGATGAGACAGGGATGGAGGAGGAGGATGTGGAGGAGGGGGACACAGTGGAGGCAGTGGATGTTGCTGTGTCTGCATGGGGATGGTGCTTGTGTGAGTGCCTGTTGGATGTGTGGTTCTTATGTTTGCCTGAGCCACTCTTGTGTGTTGATGAGTGTGCATGCTGGTCTGATGGTGTGCTTGGGATAGGTCGAGGTACCGGGGATTGGGTCTGGGTGGAGGAAGTTGGAGGGGGGAGGCTGGACATAGGGGCAATGGCTGCCATCAGTGCTGAGGCCAGAGCCTGAAATGCTCTCTGTTGGGCTGCCTGCCCTGAATGAATGCCCTCCAGGTATGCATTTGTTTGTAGCAAATGTCTCTCTACACCCTGGATGGCATTCACAATGGTAGATTGCCCAACAGTGAGGGATCTCAGGAGGTCAATAGCCTCCTCACTGAGGGCAGCAGGGCTGACTGGGGCAGGGCCTGAGGTGCCTGGGGCGAAGGAGATGCCCGCCCTCCTGGGTGAGTTGGCACAGGACACATGCTGAGGGGCTGCTGGGAGGGCTGTGCTGATAGGGGGGTGGCAGCTGTACCTGTTGATGCGGTGGGCACAGAGGTGCCCGCCACCGCAATTGAGTTCCCATCAGAGGAGGAGTCGCTGTAACTGCTGTCTGCTCCTGTCCCCGCCGTGGAGCTCCTGTGGCCCTCCGTCCCACTGGTGGCTTCAGACTCCGTTGTTTCGCCCTCTAGGGCCAAGTGGGTTGCAGCTCCCTCCTGCTCCGGTGCCAATGCTCCTCCGCCTGATGATGCTATTGCACACAAGAACAGGGAGACCACAAAAAGGGGGGGGAAGACAGAAGAAAGACATGTTCAGGTCATGCAACACCACTACCGTTGGTGGACACAACACACAGGGAGCAGCCCTCTGCACTACGACATGCACTGACAGTTCCTAGAAATTTCAGATGACCATGGGTTACGAGGCCTAAGCCCAATTGCTGCACACCTGGAAGTCACAGGAGCCTGACTAGGTGTAGATGGCTATTACCACTGGTGGGTTTTGGGTGCCACATGGCCTACAAGGGTAGGTCGCTCCCCCTGCCGCTGCAGCTCCTCCAGCTCCTCCAGGTTCCTGAGTTCCTGAGACCCACCTAACAGTCTATCTCTCTATCCCACTATCTAATCTTCCTCACTCTCCACCTCCTCCTATCTTCCTATCTCTCTATCTATTTCCCTATCTATCGATTTCTCTATCTATCTATTTTCACTATCTACTTCTCTATCTTTCCCCCCCTTCCCGCCACCCCCTCTATTACCTATCTTCCTATCCTCTCACTCTACCTCTCACCCTCACCCACCTCTACAACCCCCCTCCCCTATCTTCACAACCCTACTCCTATCTTTCTCCCTAATCTCCTAAACCTCCTAACACTCACCCCCCTCCACCCTTAAACCCCCCTCCCCCAGCTCTTCTCACTCTACCTGTCCCCCCTCACGCTTTCCCGCCACGACCTCCTGCACGCCCCCGCCCCCCAGCTCCCATTCGCCCCCAGCTGACCCCTCCCCCCCCTCCTACCTCATATGGCGGCTGCTGCGCGACAGTGGTAGCGACCCTTGACCCAAGAGTAGGTCCGTCCCCCTGCCGCTGCAGCTCCTCCAGCTCCTCCAGGTTCCTGAGACCCACCTAACAGTAAGTACCCCCCACCTCCCAGCCCCTCGCTCTGCCCCGCGCTACTCACCCTCTCTCCTGCTCCTGCTTCTTTTCTTCTTTTCTTCTTCTCTGCTCTTCCTCCTCGCTCCTCGTCTGTAATCTTCTGCTGTACTCTTCTTTTCCCCGTCTTCTCTCTTCTTCTCTTCTTCCTCATCTTCTTCTGTGGTCTTCTGTCTTCTGTTCTTCGTTTTCTGTATCTTGTTCTGTGTTCTTCTGTGTTCTTCTGTGTTCTTCCGGTCTTCTGTTCCCTGTTCTTCCAGTCTTCTGTTCTTCTGTTCTTCTGTTCTTCCGGTCCTCTGGTCTTCTATCTTCTGCCTCCTCTGTCTTCTTCTCCCCGCGCCTGCCATCCTGCTCCTACCTCATCCCTCTCCCTCACTCGCATCCCCCTCTCTATCTCCCCTATCTAACCCGTTCACTATCTACCTCCCTCACTCCTCCTATCTACCCATCTCTCTATCTCTCTATCCCACTATCTAATCTCCCTCACTCTCCACCTCCTCCTATCTTCCTATCTCTCTATCTATTTCCCTATCTATCGATTTCTCTATCTATCTATTTTCTCTATCTACTTCTCTGTCTTCCCCCCCTTCTCGCCACCCCCTCTATTACCTATCTTCCTATCCTCTCACTCTACCTCTCACCCACCTCTACAACCCCCGCTCCCCTATCTTCACAACCCTACTCCTATCTTTCTCCCTAATCTCCCAAACCTCCTAACACTCACCCCCCTCCACCCTTAAACCCCCCTCCCCCAGCTCTTCTCACTCTACCTGTCCCCCCCTCGCGCTTTCCCGCTGCAACCTCCTGCACGCCCCCACCCCCCAGCTCCCATTCGCCCCCAGCTGACCCCTCCCCACCCCTCCTACCTCATATGGCGCCGCTGCGCGACAGTGGTAGCGACCCTTGACCCAAGGGTAGGTCGCTCCCCCTGCCGCTGCAGCTCCTCCAGCTCCTCCAGGTTCCTGAGTTCCTGAGACCCACCTAACAGTAAGTACCCCCCACCTCCCAGCCCCTCGCTCTGCCCTGCGCTACTCACCCTCTATCCTGCTCCTGCTTCTTTTCTTCTTTTCTTCTTCTCTGCTCTTCCTCTTCGCTCCTCGTCTGTAATCTTCTGCTGTACTCTTCTTTTCCCTGTCTTCTCTCTTCTTCTCTTCTTCCTCATCTTCTTCTGTGGTCTTCTGCCTTCTGTTCTTCATTTTCTGTATCTTCTTCTGTGTTCTTCTGTGTTCTGCTGTGTTCTTCCGGTCTTCTGTTCCCTGTTCTTCCAGTCTTCTGTTCTTCTGTTCTTCTGTTCTTCTGTTCTTCCGGTCCTCTGGTCTTCTATCTTCTGCCTTCGGCTCTTCTGCCACCTCCGTCTTCTTCTCCCCGCGCCTGCCCTCCTGCTCCTACCTCATCCCCCTCCCTCACTCGCATCCCCCTCTCTATCTCCCCTATCTAACCCGTTCACTATCTACCTCCCTCACTCCTCCTATCTACCTATCTCTCTATCTCTCTATCCCACTATCTAATCTCCCTCACTCTCCACCTCCTCCTATCTTCCTATCTCTCTATCTATTTCCCCATCTATCGATTTCTCTATCTATCTATTTTCTCTATCTACTTCTCTATCTTTCCCCCCCTTCCCGCCACCCCCTCTATTACCTATCTTCCTATCCTCTCACTCTACCTCTCACCCTCACCCACCTCTACAACCCCCCCTCCCCTATCTTCACAACCCTACTCCTATCTTTCTCCCTAATCTCCTAAACCTCCTAACACTCACCCCCCTCCACCCTTAAACCCCCCTCCCCCAGCTCTTCTCACTCTACCTGTCCCCCCCTCCCTCGCGCGTTCCCGCCGCGACCTCCTGCACGCCCCCGCCCCCCAGCTCCCATTCGCCCCCAGCTGACCCCTCCCCCCCCTCCTACCTCATATGGCAGCCACTGCGCGACCGCGCCGGAGGCGCGCCAGAGGCAAGCCCGTCTGCGCCCGTCCGCGCCTGGCCCGCGCCCAGCGCCACGACCCCTGGTCCCAAGCTCTCCCAAGCCCCACTGATCCGCTATGACCCCACCACCCTCCACGCCCTCAACCCAGGACGCTCCAACACCTGCTTCCAAGCTCACCCCAAACGCACCCATGGACCCTTCGCCTGCAACTCCTGCAAACGCATCTTCCACCACGCTACTACCACGACCACAAGCCCACGCGCCATCAACCACCTCAAGTGCATCCTAGTCAACGCTCGCTCCGTCCACAAACACGCCGTCGAACTCTGGGACCTCCTGGATTCCACAGAACCGGACGTCGCCTTCATCACGGAGACCTGGATGAACGCCTCCTCTGAGCCAGACTGTTAGGGTTTGTACAGAGCAAAGAGCATGTCCCCTCTCACTGCACTAGTGGGTTCTGTAATAGCTCCCTTTTAAACTTACTATTGAAAGCCTTTCTTGTTATCTCACCTTCCCCCCCCCAGGCTTCTGTGTATGTTGTTTAATGTGCTGTTTTGTTTACACATTGGGCCTTGCTTTTACCAAGGCTTCTTTAAAATACCCCTCCCTAGGCCATGTGTTAATCCAACTCATTTGTATAATAAGTGAAACTCTGCACACCTTTCAAGAACATGTGCAGCATGTGAGGACCACACCCAGCTCTTCAAACCACACCCAGCTCTGCACACCTTCCAAGAACATGTGCAGCATGTGAGGACCACACCCAGCCCTTCAAACCACACCCAGCCCTGTCTATAAAAGGCATCCCCCGAGCCTCACCCAGTGCTTGTGCTCGTCTACCTCCCGTTTACCTGAGAACAGATCCCTCGGCGCTGGCACTCCTGCTCTTTACAGACTTTCATTGACTTCAATGGGCGCAGCTTGTGGCTCTTCCTTCTTCCGGTTTCCGGTTCCTCCTTGCTTCAGCCTCTCTCCTATGAGTAACCTGCAAAAGAGAAAGAAGACAAGGTTAGACTGATCAGTATCTCTTGCCAGCAACAAGTAAGTGCAAAACCTTTTATTACCTGAAAGAACTTTGACAACAATTTCTGGATTCGTGTATAGACAATTTGAAACGAAATACCTTCCACGAACATTGTGATTCAAACTCTTTGTTACAAGAATATTTTGCAGAACTTTGTGAAGCAAACATTGTTTTTTCTCATGGAACTTTTAAGAATTGAACAGTGGAAACCATTAACAGCAAGGCAAACAGTAAATCAAGGACTTGCACAAATTACATGCTGTATTTTGATGTAAGAGTACAGTATTTGTTTTATAAAAGATTCTGGAAATATGGGAAAAGTGAGTCTGCTATTGGGAATTTAGGCTTTAGTTATATTATGATGAATGTTTGATATTGGTAATTCTGATAACGGTATTTGTTTAATGTTTTAGAAGCTTTACAGTAATAGAAAACACATCCCAGAGCAGTAACACATTCCAAACCTGGAAACTAGAGACCAGGATCCAAGAGGTACTTTTAGAAGAGAATTTCTAATAATTAAAGGGATAGTCAGGAACCCATTTAGGAATAGGTTGCACTTATCTGTTCTTTGTTTATGTTTCATTAGGCACCAGTTTCAACAGAAGTCAGAAAGGGCCGCAGATTTGTGCAGCACTTCAACAGTGGAAACGCAAGAACGGTGTTGTCTCTCTTTTTTATTTTATCCACTTCCCCCCTTCCCTTGAGCTTCTGTTCTTAGTGCACTGTTTTAAAAACTAGTGTGCTGGAACAAGCAGTTTCAGGGTGGGGTCGGATTGTCTTCAACCTCCATCAGAACTGAACAAGAACTCAGGTGAGTTGGGCTTTGACAGAAGCACAAGCCTTAAAAAATTTAAGTTCTGGTGGACGATGAATACCGGGGAAGAAATAGAGGGTATTGACGTCACGGATATGGCGCAGGCCCTAAATGAGGACTTGGCTCATAATGAATCAGTGTCTGGCATCTTGCAACATATGCAAGAGGAAATAGAGAGATTAAAGATGGAGAATACCTCTTTAAAACAGGATTTAAGCAGGTATAAATTTAGGGGATCTCAGTGGAACACAGCTTCTACGCCTTTATTTAAAACCTCCTCAGAGACAGGGGCGCCATCAAAACATACAACTTTGCCTTCCCCAGTTGAGGTTACTGTTAATGTTCCTAATGTTGTGCCCTTAGCAGCACCTGAACGTTTTCATGGAGATAGTAACAAATTCCATGTTTTTATCAATCAATGTCAATTACACTTCATTTGTAAGCCACAACAGTTCCCTACTGATGATACGAAAGTGGCATTCGTCTTGTCTTATTTGGGTGGCACAGCAGCCAATTGGTCAATTCCTTTCGTGGATGGAGATGATCCCATCCTCCATAATTGGAATCAATTTAAACGTACCATGACCAGCCTTTTTGCAAAACACACTTTCATGCAGGCAAGTAATAATGAGCTTTTAAATCTTAAACAAGGTAACAAGGATTTATTGACCTATCTCACTAGTTTTAATCATTTACTCACCGAGACACAGTGGCCAGAAGAAAAGCGTGTCTCCCTTTTTTATAAAGGTTTGAGAGACGAGTTAAAAGACGCGCTGGCTCATATCGTTGATTTGCCAAAAGACTATTCGGACTTTGTAGATTTAGTTGTGAAATTAGAACATAGACTAGGAGAAAGAAAGGGAGATAAATACAAACTGGAATCACGGTTAACTTTTATTAGACACGAGAAGAAAGACACAGATAATAAACTCCCTGAACCAGAGCCTATGCAAATAGGGACACTCAGAGGTCCACTCACATCAGAGGAAAAAGAAAGAAGGAGAACATTTCAATTATGTTTATATTGTGGCAGGGCAGGTCACTTTGCCAGAGAATGTCCAGTAAAGCCTAAAACTCCACGAAAGGGTGCTGTTTCCTCCACCTCCTCAACTGAATCGGGAAACGATTAAGCTCGACAAGGGGAGAGGTTACTTGTTCGAGAAAACATCTTAATCAAACCTCTAATGCTGCAGCCTTCAGGGTACCGCACATACCTAGACATTTCATAATTCAGGTCGTTTTAATTGTTACTACCCAAGTGAGGCATTCTCTCCCTGTCCTACTAGACTCAGGCGCGACAGGAAATTTTGTGGATAATAAGTTAGCTGAAATCTTAGGACTTCCTATGTGCCTAAAGCCTTGTCCAGAAGCAGTATGTGCAGTGGATGGGTCAGAATTGACCTCTGGATTAATCACAAAACAAACAAGTCCACTTGTTATGGTCTGTCAGAACGGGCACACAGAGGTGATTAGCTTTGATCTGATAGATACTCCTAATTTTGGTTTGAATCTCGGGGTACCCTGGTTAACAACTCATAACCCAAAAATTGATTGGGTGAATAGAACTGTTACTTTGGATTCCTCTTTCTGTAGAACCAATTGCTATCAAGAAGCAGGTACAGAACAGAGCACAGTATTACATTGTGCTAGTGTTACACAAGATGAACCAAGTCTCCCTCCTGAATATTCTGACTTTAAAGACGTCTTCGATCCAGTAAAGGCTAGTGTGCTGCCCCCACATCGGTCTTATGACTGCCGTATAGATCTTATCCCAGGGGCCCCTTTACCTAATAACAGAGTATACGCTTTGACTGACGAAGAAACCAAATACTTAAGAACCTACCTAGATGACCTACTACAGTCTGGGTTCATCCGTCATTCCACATCTCCGGTGTCATCTCCACTCTTTTTTATCCCGAAGCCGGATAAATCCCTGCGCGCGTGTATCGATTATAGAGGACTAAATAAGGCTACAATAAAGAATAAATATCCTCTTCCTCTAATACCTGTGTTGTTGGATCAATTAAGACATTCTACTGTATACACTTAACTAGATCTGCAGGGAGCTTACCACCTGGTCCGAGTAAAAGAGGGGGATGAGTGGAAGACAGCTTTCAAGACAAAGTTTGGTTTATTTGAGTACACAATAATGCCCTTTGGGTTATGTAATGCCCCTGCGGCCTTTCAGTTCTTTATAAATGAGGTCCTACACGAATTCCTGGACGTTTGTGTCAAAGTATACATAGACAACATCCTCATTTACTCTAAGAACTCAGAAGAACATACCCAACATGTTCGTGCAGTATTATCAAAGTTAAAAGAAAATCATCTTTTTGCTAAGTTAGAAAAGTGTACTTTTAATGTCAACAAGGTGGACTTTTTAGGATACTGCCTGTCACCTCAAGGAATAACTATGGATGTAAAGAAAATCAGTGCTATTGCTGATTGGCCAGAACCATCCTCTGTAAAAGATATTCAGAAATTTCTAGGTTTCGCCAATTTTTATAGGAGGTTTATTGCACATTTTGCAGACATTGCAGCCCCAATAACTACCTTGTTGCGGAAAGGGAAACGATTTATTTGGACTGATGAGGCGGCACACGCCTTTCAACTCCTAAAACAAAAGTTCACTTCAGCACCAATTCTGAAACATCCTGATCCTGACTTGCCCTTTTTTGTTGAAGCGGATGCTTCACAAGTAGCTTTAGGAGGAGTTCTCTCTCAACGAGATGCAGTAGATGGCCAGTTACATCCTATAGCCTTCTATTCTAAAAAGTTATTGCCAGCTGAACAAAATTACACTGTGGCTGAAAGGGAACTACTAGCTATCAAAGTAGCCTTTTCAGAATGGAGGCACCATTTAATGGGAGCCAAGTACCCAGTTACAATCTTTTCTGACCATAAGAACCTACAGTTTTTTGGATCACTTAAAGCACTAACACCACGTCAGATGCGCTGGTTAAATTTTTTTAGCACATTTCACTTTGTTATGACCTATAGACCAGGTGCACAACAAATTCAATCTGATGTGTTATCTACATACGGACATACCTCAGACATGAAACAAGATAAAATAGGAGAACCCATTATTCCTCCCCAAAAGTTGTTGGCACCAGTACAACAGAAGGATTTCATCACAGATCTATATAATGCACACATGCAAATAGCACCTCAGGATTGGTTAAAGGATTCCCATAACACAATACAACGAGGTTTATTGTATCACGACAACATGCTGTTAGTGCCCACCTCTGAATTACAAACACAGGTGATCATTTGGCATCACGCCTCACCGTTGGCAGGTCATCCTGGTTGGGTAAAAACCCTGGAAAATGTGCAAAAACACTTTTGGTGGGACACTATAAGAAAGGACATTAAGCAATTTGTCACTACCTGTCCAATTTGTGCAAGACATAAATTTTCTCATAAGGCTCCTGACGGCTTGTTAATACCAATGCCAACACCCAAACAACCTTGGCACACTGTGAGCGTAGACTTTATTGTAGGTTTACCACCTGTAAAATCCTTCACAACAGTGTTGGTTATAGTGGATTTTTTATCTAAAATGGCACATTTTGTACCATTACGGAAATTACCCACGGCGGCAGAATTTGCCGATATTTTTATAAGGGAAATTGTGCGTTTACATGGTTTGCCAAGCAAAGTGGTGTCAGACCGAGGGAGCCTGTTTAACTCCAGATTTTGGAAAAAATTATGTGAAAAACTGAAAATAGATGTGGCCTTATCCACTGCTTTCCACCCAGAGACAGATGGACAGACTGAACGACTGAACCAAACCTTACTTCAAACGCTACGTTGTTTATTGGCTGATTATTCTAGTGAATGGTTGGAAGCTCTCCCTGTAGCAGAGTTTGTTTATAATAATACTGAGCATTCAGCTCTACTTTGCTCACCATTCTATTTCTTGCAGGGGTATCATCCAAGAGCTATACCCATTTTGTTAGAAGATTCCCTGTTGCCTACAGTAACGGATAGACTAACGAGGTTAGGTGACATACAAGACAAAGCCAGGAAACATTTATTAAAGTACAAGGAAAGCATGAAAAGACAAGCAGACAAACACAGGTCTGAGGCCCCAATGTATAAAATTGGTGACAAGGTATGGCTCTCCACAAAGAACCTAAACATAGAGGGATCCCGAAAGCTGCAACCACGTTTCATTGGACCCTTTAGTATAACTGCCATAGTAAACCCGGTAACAGTAAAATTAGATTTACCAAAAGAATATCCAGTACATACTACATTCCATGTGTCCTTGCTTAAGCCGTACAACTCAAAAACCCGACCTGAACCACCACCTCCACCTATACCTGGAATATGAAGTGAAAAGCATAAAAGACTCAAAAAGAATTAGTGGACGTCTGTTTTATTTAGTAGAATGGAAAGGGTATGATGAATCTGAGAATTCATGGGAACCAGCATCATATGTACATGCCCCACAGCTGATTAGATTGTTTTATTTAAAAAATCCAGGAAAACCCCGTCCTGTAGGAGGGCCTTTGAGGGGGGCAACTGTTAGGGTTTGTACACAGCAAAGAGCATGTCCCCTCTCACTGCACTAGTGGGTTCTGTAATAGCTCCCTTTTAAACTTACTATTGAAAGCCTTTCTTGTTATCTCACCTTCCCCCCCCTAGGCTTCTGTGTATGTTGTTTAATGTGCTGTTTTGTTTACACATTGGGCCTTGCTTTTACCAAGGCTTCTTTAAAATACCCCTCCCTAGGCCATGTGTTAATCCAACTCATTTGTATAATAACTGAAACTCTGCACACCTTTCAAGAACATGTGCAGCATGTGAGGACCACACCCAGCTCTTCAAACCACACCCAGCTCTGCACACCTTCCAAGAACATGTGCAGCATGTGAGGACCACACCCAGCCCTTCAAACCACACCCAGCCTGTCTATAAAAGGCATCCCCGAGCCTCACCCAGTGCTTGTGCTCGTCTACCTCCCGTTTACCTGAGAACAGATCCCTCGGCGCTGGCACTCCTGCTCTTTACAGACTTTCATTGACTTCAATGGGCGCAGCTTGTGGCTCTTCCTTCTTCCGGTTTCCGGTTCCTCCTTGCTTCAGCCTCTCTCCTATGAGTAACCTGCAAAAGAGAAAGAAGACAAGGTTAGACTGATCAGTATCTCTTGCCAGCAACAAGTAAGTGCAAAACCTTTTATTACCTGAAAGAACTTTGACAACAATTTCTGGATTCGTGTATAGACAATTTGAAACAAAATACCTTCCACGAACATTGTGATTCAAACTCTTTGTTACAAGAATATTTTGCAGAACTTTGTGAAGCAAACATTGTTTTTTCTCATGGAACTTTTAAGAATCGAACAGTGGAAACCATTAACAGCAAGGCAAACAGTAAATCAAGGACTTGCACAAATTACATGCTGTATTTTGATGTAAAAGTACAGTATTTGTTGCATAAAAGATTCTGGAAATATGGGAAAAGTGAGTCTGCTATTGGTAATTTAGGCTTTAGTTATATTATGATGAATGTTTGATATTGGTAATTCTGATAACGGTATTTGTTTAATGTTTTAGAAGCTTTACAGTAATAGAAAACACATCCCAGAGCAGTAACACATTCCAAACCTGGAAACTAGAGACCAGGATCCAAGAGGTACTTTTAGAAGAGAATTTCTAATAATTAAAGGGATAGTCAGGAACCCATTTAGGAATAGGTTGCACTTATCTGTTCTTTGTTTATGTTTCATTAGGCACCAGTTTCTACAGAAGTCAGAAAGGGCCGCAGATTTGTGCAGCACTTCAACAGTGGAAACGCAAGAACGGTGTTGTCTCTCTTTTTTATTTTATCCACTTCCCCCCTTCCCTTGAGCTTCTGTTCTTAGTGCACTGTTTTAAAAACTAGTGTGCTGGAACAAGCAGTTTCAGGGTGGGGTTGGATTGTCTTCAACCTCCATCAGAACTGAACAAGAACTCAGGTGAGCTGGGCTTTGACACAGACATCGCCACCGCCATCCCCGAAGGCTACAAGATCTCCAGGAAAGACCGCACCAACCAAGCAGGACGAGGTATCGTCATCGTCTTCAAAGACTCCATCAGCGTCACCACCTCCACCGAAGACACCCCTCTCGCCGCTGAACACCTGCATTTTCAGATTCGCACCGACCCGAGGATCACCCTCAGAGGATTCCTCGTCTACCGTCCTCCCGGACCACGCGCCCCTTTCAGCGACGCCATCGCCGACTTCATCTCCCCGCACGCCCTCGCCTCACCGGACTACATCCTCCTAGGCGACCTCAAATTCCATCTGGGACAAAACAACGACCCCAACACCACCACCCTGCTCTACAACCTCGCCAACCTCGGCCTCAAACAACTGGTGAACACCGCCACCGACATCGCCGGACACACGCTCGACCCTATCTTCTCCGCCAGCAAACACGTCTTCTTCAGCCACACCTCCGCCCTACACTGGACCGACCACAGCTGCGTCCACTTCACATTCCGACGCGAGACCCGCCACCTCCGCACTCAACCCATCCCTCGTCGACAGTGGAACAAGATCCCTGAAGAGCAACTCTTCTCCGCACTAGCCGCCAACCAACCCACCCTCACCACCGACCCCAACGACGCAGCCCTCAAACTCACAAACTGGATCTCCAACTGCGCAGACAACCTTGCTCCCCTCAATCGCACGCATCAACAGACCAACACCAAAAAACCTCTCTGGTTCTCTGACACCCTCAAAGATTCAAAGAAAACTTGTTGCGCCCTTGAGAAAGCCTGGCGCAAGGACCACACCGCTGACAACATGAACGCCCTCAAGAACGCTACCCGCGAACACCACCACCTGATCCGCGCTGCCAAAAGGAACTTCTTCACCGACAGACTGGACAAAAACAGCCACAACAGCAGAGAACTCTTCAGCATCGTCAAGGAGTTCTCCAACCCCAGTGCCAACGCCGTCACGCCCTCACAGGATCTGTGCGAATCCCTCGCCACTTTCTTCCATCGTAAGATCACCGACCTCCACGACAGCTTCGGACACCAGACCCAACCAAACAACACCGAACCCGCACCCCCGGCCATCACCCTCAACAACTGGACCCACATCAACACGGAAGAAACCAAATCCATCATGAACTCTATCCACTCCGGCGCCCCTTCGGACCCTTGCCCGCACTTCATCTTTAACAAAGCCGAAGACATCATCGCCCCGCACCTCCAGACCGTCATCAACTCTTCTTTTTCTTCTGCTACCTTCCCCGAATGCTGGAAACACGCCGAAGTCAACGCCCTACTAAAGAAACCTACGGCTGACCCGAGCGACCTGAAAAACTTCCGCCCCATCTCTCTTCTGCCTTTCCCAGCCAAAGTAATAGAGAAGACCGTCAACAAACAGCTGACCACCTTCCTGGAAGACAACAACCTGCTCGACCCCTCACAAACCGGATTCCGAACCAACCACAGCACTGAAACCGCCCTCATCTCAGTCACAAACGACATCAGAACCCTGATGGACAACGGTGAAACAGTCGCCCTCATTCTCCTCGACCTCTCGGCTGCCTTTGACACCGTCTGTCACCGCACCCTAATCACCCGCCTCCGCTCCACCGGGATCCAAGGCCAGGCCCTGGACTGGATCGCCTCCTTCCTCGCAAACCGTTCACAAAGAGTTTACCTCCCTCCGTTTCGCTCAGAACCCACCGAGATCATCTGCGGCGTACCTCAAGGCTCATCACTCAGCCCGAAATTCTTCAATGTCTACATGAGCCCCCTCGCCAACATCGTACGCAAGCATGACATCATCATCACCTCCTACGCCGACGACACCCAACTTATACTCTCCCTCACCAAGGACCCCGCCAGCGCCAAGACCAACCTACAAGAGGGTATGAAGGACGTCGCAGATTGGATGAGGCTCAGCCGCCTAAAGCTGAACTCTGAAAAAACGGAAGTCCTCATCCTCGGCAACACCCCGTCCTCCTGGGACGACTCCTCGTGGCCCACGGCCCTCGGCACCGCACCGACCCCCACAGACCACGCCCGCAACCTCGGCTTCATCTTGGACCCTCTTCTCACCATGACTAAGCAAGTCAACGCCGTGTCCTCCGCCTGCTTCCTCACCCTCCGCATGCTCCGTAAGATCTTCTGCTGGATCCCCGCCGACACCAGAAAAACCGTGACCCACGCCCTCGTCACGAGCCGCCTGGACTACGGCAACACCCTCTACGCCGGGACCACAGCCAAACTCCAAAATCGCCTGCAACGCATTCAAAACGCCTCGGCCCGCCTCATCCTAGACGTACCCCGCAGCAGCCACATCTCCGCACACCTGAGACACCTGCATTGGCTCCCAGTCAGCAAAAGGATCACCTTCCGACTTCTCACCCATGCACACAAAGCCCTCCACGACAAGGGACCGGAATACCTCAACAGACGCCTCAGCTTCTACGTCCCCACCCGCCACCTGCGCTCCTCTGGCCTCCCACTTGCTGCTGTCCCTCGCATCCGCCGCTCCACGGCGGGTGGGAGATCTTTCTCCTTCCTGGCGGCCAAGACCTGGAACTCCCTCCCCACCAGCCTCAGGACCACCCAGGACCACTCCGCTTTCCGGAGACTCCTAAAGACCTGGCTGTTCGAGCAGCGTTAACCCCCCCTTTTTTCCCCTAGCGCCTTGAGACCCGCACGGGTGAGTAGCGCGCTTTATAAATGTTAATGATTTGATTTGATTTGATTCCTCACAAGGGACCTTGCCTACCAAGTTCGCCCTGGCCTAGGGGAACCCACTGCCCACCTCCCCCACCCAGACAACGCGTAATGCGTGCAGAGTCAGCTGAATGAGAGTGTACTCACCCCCTTGTGGCTGCTGTGATGCCCTCAAGCGCCCATCCAACTCCGGATAGGCCACTGCCAGGATCCTGAACATCAGGGGGGTCATGGTGCGATGGGCACCCCTCCTACGTTCGGAAGGCATCCCCAGCTGGGCCTCGGCTGTCTTCTTGCTCCAATGGCGCAGGTCCTCCCATCTTTTCCGGCAGTAGGTGCTCCGTCTGTAGTAGACCCCAGGGTACAGACGTCCTTGGCGATGGCACGACAAATACCCTTCTTCTGGTGGGCGCTGACCTAGAGGAATGGTACAGGGGAAAAGGAAATTACATACCCGTCCGGACCGTCAAACTCATTGCCCCCCAGTTCCCACCCTTACCCTGACGCACATACACTCCCCATCCGCACATGCAGGCCTCAGCCCCCCCCATGTATCTTCCATCCACACCACTCAAAACAGGCATTGCCCATGCAGCATGCTCACAGTGTACTCACCTGTTTGTCTGGAGGACCGTACAGTTGCCTGTACTGGGGATGACACCATCCACTAGTTTCTCCAACTCCTCTGAAGTGAAGGCAGGGGCCGTTTCCCCAGACACATGAGCCATTGTCACTTCCAGTTGAAGGTCAGGTATCAAGTGAGTGAACAGACAGAAAATGCCGGTCACGTCCGCGGCGGTGCGTACCGTCACCGCCGGCGTACATCGTCATTGGCTGGGACCCATATGGCCCAATGTTACCCAATGCAGAATTGCGCTGCGGTCTTCGACCGCCCACCGCGACGGTGTAGAATGCCAGCGCAGTTACCTAATATCCCCTTGTCCCACCTTACAGGTCAGGCAGCCGCCATTTCAGGAGGCCACATGGTATGGATGTTAACTGCGTCACACCTATCTAGACCGGGAATATAGACAGATACTGGCACATTGCGGATTAATAAAGTTTCTGCAAATAACATGTGATACCTCAGTGTTGGATGACTCTCTGCTCGCTGTTCTCCTCCATAGGGTACATCCGCTGGGGCAGGTGATGAGATGGCGGCATCCTCAGATGCACAGGCCCCTGGTGGACCTGTCGACAATGGAAGAGAGACACATCCTAGTCACATACAGACTTGATCGTGCAACAATCCAGGAACTGTATGCCCAGTTAGAGCCGGACCTGAGGTCAGCTATCCGCCATCCCACAGGAATCCCCCCTCTAGTGCAGGTTCTGTCTGTACTCCATTTCCTGGCCAGTGGGTCTTTTAAAAAAACTGTGGCCATGGCATCAGGGATGTCCCAGCCAATGTTCTCTAACGTGTTGTCCAGAGTGTTGTCTGCCCTGCTGAAACACATGCGCAGCTACATCGTGTTCCCTCAGGTGGAGGATTTGCCCACAGTGAAAGGTGACTTTTATGCCCTGGGACATATCCCCAATACCATTGGTGCCATTGATGGTACACATGTGGCATTTGTACCCCCCGTAGGAATGAACAGGTGTACAGAAACCGGAAGAGCTACCATTCTATGAATGTGCAGATGGTGTGTTTGGCAGACCAGTACATCTCCCATGTGAATGGCAAGTATCTTGGCTCAGTCCATGACGCTTACATTTTGAGGAATAGCAGCATCCCTTATGTGATGGGGCAACTCCAGAGGCATTGTGTGTGGCTAATAGGTGAGCCTAAATTCCCCACACAGTTTCATTTGCTGTCTGGGTATGGGGCTGTCCCTAAGGGTTAGTGTGTGTCTAACAGTTGTCCCTCGACATTTGCAGGTGACTCTGGTTACCCCAACCTGTCATGGCTACTGACCCCAGTGAGGAATACCAGGACAAGGGCAGAGAAACCCTACAATGAGGCACAAGGGCGAACTAGGAGGGTGATCGAACGCACCTTTGGCCTCCTGAAGGCCAGATTCCGGTGCCTCCATCTGACAGATGGCTCCCTATACTACTCACTGAAGAAGGTGTGTCAGATAATCGTGGCCTGCTGTATGCTGCACAACCTGGCGTTGCGACGCTCGGTGCCTTTTCTGCAGGAGGATTGGCCCAATGGTGGTCTTGTGGCAGCTGTGGAGCCTGTGGACAGTGAAGAAGAGAAGGCAGAAGAAGAGGATATCGACAACCAAAACAACATCATCATGCAATACTTCCAGTGAGACACAGGTAAGAAGATGTCACTGCTTCCCACATCTCATTCTATTATTGGAACTAGCATACGTCTGTCACCGCTCAGCCCTCCACAGGGCTTGGTCGCCCCACTCACTGCTGCCGCTCCTGCCTGCCTTTGCCGCCTCCTGCCTGCAGATTCCTTCGCTCGCTCGCTGCTCCTGGGATTTCCCGCCGCTGCCTCCCTGCGGCCCCGCCCCCCTGTGATTCCATTCGCCGGACCGCTCCCGCCACCCAGCTGCTCCTCCCTCCCGGCTCCTTACTTAAGGGGACCGTAGGGGACCACAGAGTGTGACCGCTCAGCCCTCCACAGGGCTTGGTCGCCCCACTCACTGCTGCCGCTCCTGCCTGCCTTTGCCGCCTCCTGCCTGCAGATTCCTTCGCTCGCTGCTCCTGGGATTTCCCGCCGCTGCCTCCCTGCGGCCCCGCCCCCCTGTGATTCCATTCGCCGGACCGCTCCCGCCACCCAGCTGCTCCTCCCTCCCGGCTCCTTACTTAAGGGGACCGTAGGGGACCACAGAGTGTGACCGCTCAGCCCTCCACAGGGCTTGGTCGCCCCACTCACTGCTGCCGCTCCTGCCTGCCTTTGCCGCCTCCTGCCTGCAGATTCCTTCGCTCGCTCGCTGCTCCTGGGATTTCCCGCCGCTGCCTCCCTGCGGCCCCGCCCCCCTGTGATTCCATTCGCCGGACCGCTCCCGCCACCCAGCTGCTCCTCCCTCCCGGCTCCTTACTTATGACGCCCCCAGAGCGACCGCGCAGCGGACGCGCGCAGCGGGAGCTCCGACTGAGCGCCGAAGGTGCGCCAAAGGTAAGCCCGTCTGCGCCCGTCCGCGCCTGGACCGCGCCCAGCGCCAGACCCCCTGGTCCTCGCCCTCGCCAGCACACCCTGCACAGCTACGATGCCAGAACCCTCCACGCACTCAACGCCGGCCGAAACACCGCCTGCTACCGAGCCACCCCGAGACGCACCCACGGACCCTTCACCTGCCTGACCTGCCGCTTCACCAGCCTACGACCCAACACTGCACCTACTAAACCGAGCCCCAGCAACAAACACCTGAGGTGCATCCTGCTCAACACCCGCTCCGTTCACAGGCATGCCGTCGAACTCTGGAACCTCCTCGACTCGACAGCACCAGACATCGCCTTCCTGACAGAAACCTGGATGAACGCCTCCTCAGCACCCGACGTCGCCATCGCCGTCCCAGAAGGCTACAAAATCACCAGGAGGGACCGCGTCAACCAGACAGGAGGAGGCATCGCCATCATCCACAAGAACACCATCCGCATCACGACCAACTCTGATGACACCTTCACCTCCGCCGAACACCTCCACTTCCAGATACACACCAACCCCAAGACCACGCTCAGAGGCACCCTCATCTACAGACCACCGGGACCACGCACACAGTTCAGCGAAGACATCACAGACTTCGTCAGCCCCCACGCCATCAATTCCACGACTACATCCTCCTGGGGGACCTCAACTTCCACCTGGAGGACGACAAGGACCGCAACACCACTGCTCTACTGGACAACCTGGCCAACCTCGGACTCAAGCAACTGGTAACCACCCCTACACACCACGCCGGCCACACGCTTGACCCAGTCTTCTCATCCAGCAAATATGTCACCTTCAGCCACTCCACCAATCTCCAGTGGACTGACCACAGCTGCGTCCACTTCAGCTTCAGTAAAACGACGACCCACCACCACCCTCAACAAACCCCCCGCAGGAGCTGGAACAAGATCACCAGCGACCAGCTCACCACCTTCCTCAGCCAGAACCCCCCCACCAGCTCAACGGACCCCAACGAAGCCGCCAACAACCTCACACAGTGGATCACCAACTGCGCAGACTCCCTCGCACCACTGAAGAAGAACCCCCCCAGCAGACGCAGCAGCAAGAAAGCCTCCTGGTTCACCGACGAGCTCATCACCTCCAAGAAGAACTGCCGCTCCCTGGAGAACACCTGGCGCACCAACCAGACCACAGACAACATGACGGCCCTCAAACACGCCACCCGCAAACACCACCAACTGATCCGCGCCACAAAGAAGACAGCCTTCAAGGAACGACTGGACAACAACACCCACAACAGCAAGGAACTCTTCAGCATCGTCAAAGAGCTCTCCAACCCCGACGCCGGAAACAATGACATCACTCCCTCGCAAGACCTCTGCGACTCCCTCGCAGCCTTCTTCCACGACAAGATCGCCAACATTCACAACAGCTTCGGCCCACCAACCACAAACCCCACCACCGAACCGATGCCCCCCACCGCCACCCTCCGCACCTGGACCCCAGTCAGCACCGAAGACACAACACGCACAATGAACACCATCCACTCCGGATCCCCTACGGACCCCTGCCCACACCACATCTTCAACACGGCTGACCACATCATCGCACCCCACCTCCGTGACATCGTCAACGCCTCCTTCAACACCGCCACCTTCCCGGAGTGCTGGAAACACGCCGAGATCAGTGCCCTGCTGAAGAAACCAACTGCAGACCCCTCCGACCTCAAGAACTACCGCCCCATCTCGCTCCTCCCGTTTCCTGCCAAAGTCATCGAGAAGACCGTCAACAGACAGCTAGCTGCCTTCCTCGAGACCAACGGATCCCTCGACCACTCGCAATCCGGCTTCCGAGCCAACCACAGCACGGAGACCGCCCTCATCGCAGCCACAGACGACATCAGATCCCTAATGGACAATGGGGAAACTGCGGCCCTCATCCTCCTGGACCTCTCCGCAGCGTTCGACACTGTCTGCCACCGCACCCTGGTACAGCGCCTGAACAACACCGGCATCCAGGGGAAGGCCCTGGAGTGGATCGCCTCATTCCTCGCCGGAAGAACCCAGAGAGTCCGCCTCCCCCCGTTCCGGTCAGCGGCCACCGAAGTCATCTGCGGAGTTCCACAAGGGTCATCGCTCAGCCCCACCCTCTTCAACGTCTATATGAGCCCCCTCGCAACCATCGCACGTCAACACAACCTCAAGATCATCACCTACGCCGACGACACCCAGCTGATCCTCTCCCTCACCAGCGACCCGGACGCCGCCAGAGCCAGCCTACACGAAGGGATGAAAGACGTCGCCGAATGGATGAAGAACAGCCGACTGAAACTGAACTCAGACAAGACGGAGGTCCTCATCCTGGGATCATCACCATCCGCCTGGGACGACTCCTGGTGGCCCCCCGCCCTGGGAGCCACCCCCAAGCCAACGGACCACGCTCGCAACCTAGGCTTCATCCTGGACTCCTCCCTCTCGATGACCAGACAAGTCAACGCCGTCTCATCTTCATGCTTCAACACCCTGCGCATGCTTCGAAAGATCTTCCGGTGGATCCCCACCGAGACCAGGAAGACGGTCACCCAGGCCCTCGTCACCAGTCGGCTGGACTACGGGAACGCCCTCTACGCCGGCACCGCCGCCAAACTCCAGAAGAAACTCCAACGGATCCAGAACGCCTCAGCACGACTCATCCTGGACATCCCCCGACACAGCCACATCTCCGAACACCTGAGAGACCTGCACTGGCTCCCCGTCAACAAAAGAATCACGTTCCGACTCCTCACCCACGCACACAAGGCCCTCCACGACCTGGGCCCCAAGTTCCTCAACAGCCGCCTGACCTTCCACAAGCCCACCCGCCAGCTCCGCTCCGCCAGCCTCGCTCTCGCCACCGTCCCCCGCATCCGCAGAGCCACCGCCGGAGGAAGATCCTTCTCCTACCTGGCAGCCAAGACATGGAACTCCCTCCCCATCCACCTCCGGACAACGCAAGACCATCTCGCCTTCAGGAAGCAACTCAAGACCTGGCTGTTCGAGCAGTAGCGTTTCCCCCCCCCCCCCCCAGCGCCTTGAGACCCTCCGGGTGAGCAGTGCGCTATACAAATGTCTTTGATTGATTGATTGATTGATCTTCATTTAGTGTATGGTGCCTGACTTGTCACTTTGACTTTCCATTTCACAGATCTGGGTTTCACTTTGTGCCCTCTGCTATGTTTACTGCTGGCCTACAGCTGTGTTAAATTGGTATGTGAACAAGTAAATTGACATTGCTATATTCCATAGTTATTGCAATTACACATTTGTGCAAGCGCAGACTGACTCCAGATTGTTTTGTGATTGAAGTGTGTTTATTTCTGTGCTACTAAATGGAGGGGGGTGTAAAATGTGCTGGGGGGATGGTGGAGGACTGTCCATGGCAGAGGCCAGTCTATTTGTTTCACAGGTGCATTGTCCAAAGGGGCATAGAAAGTGGAGCTATGGCAGTTTAAGGATGGACAGGGTGACATAGTGGGACAGAAGGGTGACATTCAGGGGGGTCTCATTTCCTGGCGGGGGTCTTGGCAATGTTCTCTGTTTTGTTCCTGATCTCAGGGACTGATTGCGGGTGGTTCTCCATCTGCAGGGGGTGGGGTGCTGGTGTCCTGTTGTTCCTGTGGCAGTGCCTCCTGCGGCGGAGGTGGAGGGATGTTCATCGTCCAGGCTAGTGTCAGGGGCCCCTTGTTGTGCCACTGTGTCCCTCCTGGTGTTGACAAGGTCTCCCAGCACCCCTGCAATGGTGACCAGGGTGGTGTTAATGGACTTCAAGTCCTCCCTGATCCCATGGTAGTGTTCCTCCTGCAGCCGCTGAGTCTCTTGAAACTTGGCCAGTACCGTTGCCATCGTCTCCTGGGAATGATGGCAAGCTCCCATGATGTTGGAGAGTGCCTTCTGGAGAGTGAGTTCCCTGGGCCTGTCCTCCCCCTGTCGCACAGCAGTCCTCCCAGTTTCCCTGTTATCCTGTGCCTCTGTCCTCTGAACCGTGTGCCCACTGCCACTGCCGCCAGGTCCCTGATTTTCTTGCGTTGGTGGGATTGCCTGGGTTCCCTGTAGTGGTGGACACACTGCTGATTGACGTGTCCTGGG
The DNA here is from genome assembly GCF_031143425.1 of Pleurodeles waltl. Taxonomy (NCBI): domain Eukaryota; kingdom Metazoa; phylum Chordata; class Amphibia; order Caudata; family Salamandridae; genus Pleurodeles; species Pleurodeles waltl. Next base: position 173,017,648 of record NC_090443.1, read on the forward strand.
GACAGAGGGATGGGCCGCTGGGTGGGTGCTGTGCTGATGTTTCCTGAGGGGGGAGACTCTGTGGTGGCTTGTGACAGTGTCAAGGGAACCAACTGTTCCGAGGTCCCAGATGGGCTGGGCTGGTCATCTTGATCCAGGCGTGCAGAGCTGCTGTCATCACTGTGGGCCTCTTCTGTGGGGGGACTGGATATGTCTGGCACCCCCTGTCCGGTGATGTTGGGTAGGGGTCCTGTTGGGGTGTAAATGCATAATTATTGTATCTGTGTGTTTCATCGTGTGCAATAGGTGGCTGACCCTCTACTCCAGTGCTTGCATTATTGGCTTGGTCCTTGTGTGATTGGTGATTTTGGGGCACGAGTGAGTCTGGCCATGCTTGGGTGATGGGTGTCCATGCATTGGTGTTACATGCAGGGCTTGGTTTTGGGATGTGTGGGTTGTGTTGGTGGGGTATCTGTGGGTTGTTAGGGTGATGGGTGTGAGGGTAAGGGTGGGAGAATGTGATGGCATGCAGGTGGGGTGAGAGGGATAAGGTAGTAAAGATTTGCCTTACCAGGGTCTAGTCCTCCTGCTACTCCTGCGAGGCCCTCAGGATGCAGTATTGCCAAGACTTGCTCCTCCCATGTTGTTAGTTACGGGGTAGGAGTCCACCGCCAGTCCTGTGTACAACAATCTGGTGTCTGTAGACCACGGAACGCACCTTCCCCCGTAGGTCGTTCCACCTCTTTCTGATGTCATCCTGTGTTCTTGGATGCTGTCCGACTACGTTGACCCTGTCAACAATTCTGTGCCATAGCTCCATCTTCCTTGCAATAAAGGTCTGCTGCATCTGTGATCCGAATATCTGTGGCTCTACCCGGACGATTTCCTCCACCATGACCCTGAGCTCCTCCTCAGAAAACCTGGGGTGTCGTTGAGTTGCCATGAAGTGGTGTGGGTGATGTGTGAAGTGGTGTCTGTTGTGATGTGTGAGGGGGTGTGTTGGTGTGTGTTGTTTGAGGTGCGTGGATGTTGTGTAAGTGGTGGTGTTGTGTGTCTGTGGATACTGGTATTGTTTTAGGTAGTGTCTCTCTCTGGCCTGCTTTCAAATTTCTGGTAGTAAGGGTTTGTGGGTAATGTGGGTGTGTGTTTTATAGTGTTGTGGGTGTGTGGGTGTGGTGCGTGTATGTGTATCATGTGTGTTTATTTCGGATTGTCCAATGTGGTTGTGTTTTGTATATGTTTGTGTATTTTGAGCACAGCGGTGTGTACCGCCAGTGGATTACCGCGGTTGAAAGACCGCTGCATTGATTCGTGGGTCGTGATAGCGTGGGCGTATTTTTGTTGCCATGACGGTGTCAGTTTTGTTATTGCCAGTTTATCACTGACCTTTGGTGTGGCGGACTTGTGTGGGTGTATGTGTTGTGGCGGATCCCGGGCTGTGGGTCATAATACCTGTAGCGGAATTCCGCGGCCACAGCGGTGTGTTGGCGGTCTTCTGCCCGGCAGTAAGCGGGATTTTCCGCCAGGGTTGTAATGAGGGCCTATATTTGTGTTGCACATTTGTGGTAGCTATATTATGCAAGGAAATGCTAAGGATCTGCTTCACCTTGAAATATTCTTTAAGGTATTAAGGGAAGTGAAGAATTAGTCATAACTATGAAATTCAGATGAATGTATTTTATATTACAGCTTTATTGAAAGACAGCCTTGAATGTATATCAGAAATCGAGAATGTGTACTCACAAACATAGGATAATTATCTTAGAAAGTTACATCATGTCAAAAGCTGTAATATTGTTCATTACCTAGATGTGCTTATTTTCCAGGTCCATCAATGTCAGCGTATAGCCTATAATGCATAGCGATAATCTGAAGTTGTATTTTTTCTGTAGCAATTGATAGACGAATCATTGGTGCTGCAAGGTACAAAAAAAATTATCTTCTCTCCGATATCTACTACCACCATCAGTCCCAGCAGAGTAGAGTGGTAATATCCAGAGTCTGTGTTCTCTCGCTTATATAATTCTCCAATCCTCAGCAAACTAAGCAACACATCGCCATTGTGCATGGCTGGCTGAGGAGGATACGAAGAAGTGCAGATATTTTCATCACTCCTGCTGAATCTGGAATACCAGGTTAGAACTTCCTGAGAAAAACTTTGCACACCTCTAGTTATTGTTCTCTAACAAAAAAAAGATGCCTACAGTGTATGTTTATTGGGGTATCTTAATCCGGTTATTTAGGTCAAAGTGTTGGACTGACATTTATTTATAATCACTTTTATAACTCTTATTTGCAAAACATAACATGAACAGATATTTGTTTAGACATTCACAAGGACTTGCTGGATAATGCTCTAGGACCACCAAAATGTCTATACTAATGATATTTGAGCAGAATTTGAACAGAAAATTGTCCGGGAGGTACAGTAGTTTGAGTCATCAATATATTTATTTATTAATTGTATTTTCAGATACAACGTCCATTGGCAAAAATATAAAAAGCAATTTACAACATCATTAAAATTACAGGAAAAAACAAACAAATCTTAAAATTCATTGAAAACAATTAAATTAAAGCGATCGGAATTTGCCCATTGCATCATACTCCATCAAGCACCAATTTAACGTAACTCAATCCAGTGGAATATAACAAGTAAAAGACCCTGTTCCCAAGCACCAGTAAAGTGCGATTGCACAGAGTTCACAAGTCTGTACTGTGCAATTGTTGAAAAGATAAATGTCTAGGAATCACTCTAGAGGCTTTGCATCAAATGATCCACGCAGAGTATTAAAATTTGGCTATCACAAAGACAACCGTAAGGTTTGTATTGGTCTTACAAGTTCTTACTGCCACAAGATGCTGCCTCATCCCTTATAGTTTATAAAGCACTTTGGGCCAGATGTACAAAACGTTTTGCACGTCGCAAACAGCGAATTTCGCTGTTTGCGACGTGCAAAAAGCACATTGCAATGCCCAATCCCTGTTTTGCGAGTCGGTAACCTGGTTAACGACTCACAAAACAGGACTGCGAGTCGCAATTAGGAAGGGGTGTACCCCTTCCTAATTGCGAGTCGCAGCGCGATGCTGTATTGTTTTGTGACCGCGAACGCTGTCGCAAAGCAATCGCAGTTACCACCAGTGTCAAACTGGTGGTAACCTATTCGCAAAAAGGAAGGGGTTCCCATGGGACCCCTTCCCCTTTGTGAATGGCATGAAAAAATGAAACCAAAACGTTTAATTTTTTGTTTTGTAATGCATCTCGTTTTCCATTAAGGAAAACGGGCTGCATTACAAAAAACAAAACTGCTTTGTTTAAAAGTAGTCACAGACATGGTAGTCTGCTGTCTCCAGCAGGCCACCATCCCTGTGAGTGCCGCCACTCGCAAGGGAGTTGCAAATTGCGACCCACCTCATTATTATTAATGAGGTGGGCCTTTGCGACCCCCTTGCGAGTCGCAGATGGTGTCAGGGACACCATCCTACATTCTGAATTGCGACTCGCAAATTGCGAGTCACAATCCAGATTTTTAGTACATCTGGGGCCAGATGTAGCAAATAAAAAATTTGCGAGTTGCAAAGTGCGAGTCCATGCGACTCGCAATTTGCAACTCGCAAATTGGTATGCAGTACGGTGTCTCAGACACCGACTGCAACTCGCTATGGGGTCGCAATGACCCACCTCATCAATATTCATGAGGTGGGTCGCAAATTGCGGCCCCATAGCGAGTATAGACACTCGCAAACATGGAGGCCTGCTGAAGTCAGCAGACCTCCGTGTTCGTGACTGCTTTAAATAAAGCATTTTTTTTTTTTTAAGTGTAGCCCGTTTTCCTTAAAGGAAAACGAGCTGCACTTAAAAAAAAAAACGAAACCTTTAGTTTCGGTATTTTTTCAGGGCAGGGAGTGGTCCCTTGGACCACTCCCTGCCCTGAAAAAATATTTTTGGGTCCATTCACAAAGTGGAAGGGGTCCCATGGGGACCCCTTCCAATTTGCGAGTGGGTTACCATCCACTTCAAGTGGATGGTAACTGCGACTCCATTTGCCACCGCGTACGCGGTCGCAAATGGAATTGCATCCCACTGCGAGTCGCAAATAGGAAGGGAACACCCCTTACTATTTGCGAGTCGGAAATGCATTTTGCGAGTCGGTCCCGACTCGCAAAATGCATTTCTGCATAGGAAACTCACATTTGCGACTCGCAAACGGCAAGTTTTGCCGTTTGCGAGTCGCAAATCGTTTCCTACATCTGGCCCCTGGCCCTTTATCCCTTTATATCTTGCTCTACTATATGTTTTAAAAAACAAATATGACCTTCAGTTTCATCCTGGGTCTTTTATAAGATGGACAAGTGCTAGAGATCTGACTCTCAGCTTGCCAACTTCTGCAAAAGGAGGCCTTCTGTTTAGTTCCCAACCTGAACTTTATATGACGGGTTCTAGCTAAACTTGGTTGAATATAATCTAAAAAAGCCTCAAATCAAATTTGTACTCCCATTTAGTTAAGAAAAAATCATCGGTCAATTGGCCAAGGAAAGAGAAAAAAAGAAAAATGTTGTGGTTTCAGTACCCAAATCTATCCTTTACGACTTGCCTTTCATTGACAGGCAAAGAGCTTGTGTGTGACTTATAAGGAACTTCTTTACATAACCTAAAGACGTAACTTTAGACGCACTCTCTCTATAAGGTGAGGTATGTACCACCATTCAAACTCGAAGCCAGAACAAAATTGGCTACATTTTCACATGCTCTACTATAGATTTCAGGGCCAAGTCTAGTCAAATTGGTAGCTTAGGGGAGCTCTGGCGGGAGGAGGGGGGGTGTCAAAAGAGAGTGGAAAAAGGAATTTTCCACTTTTTCAAGTTTATGAGAGTCGCAATGGCCCCATATTACTGAGACATATAAAGCTGTGCCCGCTGCCTGTGCTCTATATACCTCTAGGGCCAGTGAGACAGTGTGATTAGTGGCTCGCTTATCAAAATGAATAAGTAAAGCAGGACTTTGATCATTTTGTTTCCACCAGGAGCTAGAGTCAGAGATCCGAATTCTAAGATAATCAAATTCCTTGACTGTCTCTAAGGGACCCATACGTAATTTTCATATGATTCTTCTTATGTGGATTATACACCATTCATTTTGTTTTGTGTGTACTTAAAGGTAAACTGTGAGTGAAAAAAAACAACATGAACCTATTTAGCAGAACCTGTAGACCTTTTTCAGTTTCTGACATCAGCAAAATTTTGTCTGCAAAAAGGAGAGCTGACACTTTATTTCCTACCAAGATGGGGTAATGGCTAGTACAGTCTAATAAGAAATGTATACATTCATTAAAGAAAATTAGGAACAAGGTAGGGGCCAAATCACACCCTTGTTGAACTCCTTTCTTTACTGCAATTCTAGGTGTATATTGACCATCGGAGCCCCACCTGATCTGGGCATTGCTATCAGAATGTAATTGTAATGAAATGACTCTTTTTTGCATGTTCACCCCCACATTTTTAGACTGTTGCTGCTGGGTTTTTTTCGACTCCAAGAGTGCACTGAGGCCTACTAACCAGATCTTTGTGCCAGTGTTCTGACCCTATACAAATTCCATGTCAAATTGGATACACCCAGTTGGAAAGGACTGACTTACTTATAAGTCTCTAGCATGTGGTACCCAGAGCATGTAAGACAGAGTGTACACTCAGAGCTGGAACACTGCTTGCGCCACCCTGTGTGTGACAAAGTACAATATGGCCCCCAGCCTTCCACTGCAGACTGGAAGGACAATGTTTACACTATCAGCTCGACTTTTTCCACCCCTGCCTTGCTAACTTCTGAATGGGACTTCCTAACTGGATCATGTAAGGTATCATATTAATCGTGGTTTTAAACATGACGTGATGCACAAGTCTACTTTAATACCACAATTAAAGTTTTGCAACTTTTAGAAAGTTGCCACTCTGTACTCCAGCTAGCCCATTGACCTCACAAAGGCCCTGGCACACAGACAGCTTTCTGCCCACCTGGAGAGATGTGTGAACGACTCCCAGGCTCAGGAATAAAGGTAGTTGCCCTCCACTCCCAGGATGGCCACTCAGGATGTTATCCCCAAAGGTGAACTTCAAAGGGGAAGCTGCCTTTGTGAAGGGAATAAATGATAACACCCTGAGCAGGATGCCTTTTGTTCCTGCAGACAAAGTGGAGACAGGGCCAGAGAGGGAAAATTAGCCCTCAAGCCAGTTTTTCCATGGGTGTGTGGCCCCCTGGTAGCCAAATCTCTTGAGTGGGCTACCAAGCTCCTGACAATCACATGGTCCCCTCAAGGCACTTTTCTGGGATAAATATGTCACCCCTAGCACTCTGTCCCCCAGATCATGTTGAATTTGGTGAGAGGACCAATGAAGGACTTCCAAGCTGGTCTTGGAATCGCACAAAGAGAGGCGGCACCGTCTGAAGGACTGCATCTGCTGCACTTTGGGCTAGTGAAGATTGGACTCTGCCTGCGGCTCCTGGCTCGGAGAAAATCTTATTCCCAGTCTCAGATCAAAGCAGTGACTCCAAGGCTCAGTCGGCTGATCTCCAGGAAGCAGCCCCAGGGATACAAGAGCTAAATAAGTTTAAACTGACAAGTTTGTGGCCAAAGCAGAAGTTTTATCGCTGGACACCCAAAAAGACAAATCTGAAATAGCCAAAGTTGCACCCTGGTCTGCCTGACCCAGGAGTGCTATCCAAGTCCAGATTTGTCACACCCAAGGGACACTAGCCCCCGCCTGAGGATTTTGCCCTAACCGCAGTGCAAGGAGATCAGTAGCCCAGCATCGGCTGGCCAACTACTGCAACGCAGGGGACTTCGAGGGACCTGATCTCTGTGGCCAAAGTTGACCCACTTCAACGATTTACCAAGAGGCAACCACAAAGACACCCCGGTTGAGCGCACCACAACCCGAGCATGCTTTGAACATCTTTTGCCTATATCCTCAGCATCAGGACCACTCTATTGATGTCTATAGCGATCGTCATGTAAAGCTTGGAACTCACCTTAAAAAATGCTGTGGTGGCCAGGTAACTGTCCAAAGTGTCCAGGTAACTGTCCAAAGTGTTCACTCTGCCCTCCAAGACCTCTTTCCAGTTGGAATTGGTCACCTAACCAGGGGCAGAGTAGTCAAACTAACTTTTCCAAACTTTATATTGACAAATGCTTGTTTGCGGTTGCATATAAAAGTGATAATATCTTCTAAAATATGTATTTCTAGAACCTTCGAGTGGATTTGGTTCATTAAGGTCTCTAAACATTCATAAAAATATAGGGCCTGATTACAACTTTGGAGGAGGTGTTAATCCGTCCCAAAAGTGACGGTAAAGTGACGGATATACCACCAGCCGTATTACAAGTCCATTATATCCTATGGAACTCGTAATACGGCTGGTGGTATATCCGTCACATTTGGGACGGATTAACACCTCCTCCAAAGTTGTAATCAGGCCCATAATCTAGTTTTATAAATTGGTGTCTGATTTCTTTTGTGTTCTGTGACTTTCTTATCCGGTTGTTTGGTGCTGTTAAATTATTTACACCAAGTCCCTTTGCCAAGCCTTACTTCTCACACAGCTACCCAGGGTTTAGATTAAGTAAATGAGCTTGACTGGACCGAAGACAGGATTTGGGAGTGTAATCCTGCACAATAAGGCCCACAGTCGTATCATAAGGTACACCCAAATCCTCACAGTAATCGCCAGAGTAAGTCTAAGAGGTCCAAATGGATTCCTAGGGCTCGTAGAACTTCCTACAAATTGCCCCATGGGACCAAATCATAAGTTGCACATGGGTAAAAAAAAAAACAGATATAAAGACTACCCCAGAGGATTCATAGTCTTCCATTTTATCACAAAGGAACAAAAAAACTTGGTCAACTATGCTTATATCTTCTTTAAAGCCAGCTACGTTTTGGCCAATGATATCTTTTCTTTAGCAACCAAATTGTTAATTTCTCAAGAACCTGCCTACAAAAGATCTTTTAAAGGCTACAAATTAAGCTGACAGGACAGTAATTACTCTGATCTGTTCAAGATCCCTTTTTGTGAATTGGAACAATCGCTGCTCCCTTCCATGTTTCTGGGATTGGGGCACCTGCAGCTTTACCATTCGAAACAGCGTTAATATATGGGATCCATATGTCAGACTCTGACTTAAAAAGGTCTACTGGTATTTTATCGAGGCAGGGAACTTCAATTGCCTTCTGGACTGCTAAATTGTATCCTTTAAGGTGAAAGTAATTCGTGACACACATAGAGTAGCCATTTCAGACCGGGCATTGTCTAGGCTAGAATCTAATTCTATAGAGCAAATGTGGTTGTCTTGGAGGCCTAAAAAATAATTAAGCTATTTATCAGCCTGAACATGAAATTCTAGTTTCATTGGTCTGTTACTTCCTCTTTGAGAAACAATGTGCCAGAAACATCTAGAGAGGCAGCTTCTAGAAGATGGTCCCAAATGCCTGCCTCCCATTTTGATCTAGCCCCTCTAATCGCAGTTTTGAATGCGGCTGTAGGTAACTCTATTTGGCCTGTACTGCCTGATCTAATAGCTGCTATAAGATTGAACTTCCTAAAGCGGCATTCCTACTAACCCATTGTTTGCCAGTCCTTACTGCATTGTCAGTCCTAGCATTCTTTAAAAAAACTATTTTAAAACCTGAAACAATCATACATGCATATGCATTAAAAACAAAGCATTATCTAAATTAGTACTGACGATTTCCATTTTTTTGCTTACTACATCATACATGGAGCTCAAAATCGGTGCGTTGCTGCGGATACTAGCCCATTTAACATTGTTGCAATTATTACAAGCAACAAAAGGATCAGCTTGTGAACAAGAAGCCTCAAGCAAGCCAATCACTAAAGACCTATTTCAATTTTAAGGTAAAGGATTGTAGTCATTCTCTTGTCTATCTAGTGACTTCATATCCTTCAGCAATGATACTTTGGTAGGAATCTCTCTTAAATGTAGGAGTCACAAGCACAAACTCCAAATGATTAAGGAATATCTGCTAGTTGCAGGTCTGGCTCAGAGATATTTTTTCTCCGAAAGGTTGGCAGATCCAGGATGCCCTAATAATTATTTTCTTTCCTGGTCACTTCCATAAGAAACGGGGACGCTTCAAAAACTGTATTAAAATCACCCCAATTATGGGCAGAGTCTCTACTCTGCCCTTAGTATAATTCTAATATAGTCCCATTGGCCAAAAGGGTCTGGATGACGTTCTACATATACCAAATCTTCATGGATGATTGAATAACACTCGCACACCAATCTAATCCGATGGACCACCAAACATAAAGATATCAGTCACAGCCAAGGAGCTGACACAACTAGACCACATTACCTCCAAGTGATAGTGCACTGGGCAGTGACCTCCCAGGACCCAAGCTTGTTGCACTATTAACAGAAATAGCTACTTCCTGATCTCAAAATGGTCCCATCAAATTGCTAGATAACTTTTGTGGAAGTCTTACTGCACATAGGCAAATTAAGACGATTCTGATTATGAGCTTGACACAATGTAACTGTACTAGTTTGAACAATGGGGGGTAACAAGATTTTTGCACATTGGTATGGGACCAATCCTGGTCAGCCCCCTATTCTCTATGTAACTTGTACCCTGTGAAAAGGGTGTCACAGTTTGAGGGGCTAAAACAGGTACAGAATCTGGGCAACTTGCAATATGTAGGGAGTACTTAGTAAGAAGACCGGTTAGATTAACTACTATATGCTTCAAAGTCTCAACCTCGTTTTTCACTGACCCAGAGTGATGATTTAATTAGAAATTGGCATCGAGCAGTCCTAAGGCATGTACGCAGTTTGAGTCACAGCACATCAGCGTAGAGGAGCGCTCTGATATCTCCATGTTGGAGTAAGCCCCATCCTGCAACAGAGAAGTAAATTTGTGCACACAACATTAATGTTGTGAAAAAAAGATTTATCACTGGAAGAAGGAAAGTCAGGGGCTTTGCTGAGGTACTGGTGATAGGAAAGTAAAGTGAAAACTGGGCCTCCTGCACCTCCTGAATTAGAGCCAAGAGGGATGACCCAGCTCAACCTCTGCCGGGCGATGACGGGTAAAGACAGGTCTGCCCTTGGCAAGGGCACAGCCTGGGCATGTCCTGTGCGCATCCCCCTCTGCAGGACAGCAATTAGCATGAAATAGCACAACCTGGGAGGGCCCTGTCTCCTGCCCTCAAGACACCTGGTAGAAGGTAGGAGTCCGGGGACAGGTAGTCTCTGCAGCTGATAAGGTGAGTTGTTTACAGACTGATACTCCCCAGCTGCAGAACAGCAATCAGGTTTATATCGCACAACCTGGGAGGACCCCACCTCCTGCCCTCAAGGCTCCTGGTAGTAGGAAGGAATCCTGGGACATGCAGTCCATGCAGCTAATGAGGTGAGTGGTTGCAGTTTGAGACTCCTGTCATCAATACATCTTACCTACAAGTCAGGATTACAAGTAGTAACTTTGTTTGCATCACAGAAGTCATGGAATCTTTGTCTTAATGACATGAAGCCAGTCTGTATTAAACACTTTGAAGAGTCATTTCTTTCAACATGAAGTCCTACAAGCAACTTACATTAATCTTTTAATTACAGCATAACTGGATCCTGAAAGGAATGTGCCAGAGGGAGCAGTGTGTGCATTCCAAATTTCAAAACAGAAGAGGACTTCTAGGAAAGGCAGAAGGAACAACTGTGCTGAGACTTTAGCAAATTGGGTTTTAGTAATAGATCGACTTTCGCGGTCTTTTTGTAAAAACCAGACGTGGATCTTGCACATCCTGTTTAAGAATGTTGTCATGAAAAAAAAAGCCTTGAACAACCAGCCCCAGTCAATTTTTGTTGTTTGTTGTCTTTGTGAGGACAGCCTATTGGTGCTTGCTGTTCATGGAGCTGTTGTCATTGGTACCGTCCTGCGTGTCACTTTAGTCAAGCTACTGCTTCCAGGAGTTTGTACAGCAAGTAGCTCTTGACTGGTACTATGTGTAAAGCTACTGGGAGACAGCATTAAAGAGAAGTTTCTGGAATGTCCAAAGCAGCTACTGGCCACTGAAATAATTTTCAATGCTGCTTCCGGATGCCTTTGTGTTTTTGTTCATGCTTTCAGTGGCTGTCTGAGGCACAGGTGTACCTAGAAGCAATATTGACTTAGACTTCTGGTGTACTATTTTTTACGGGAGGCACTGAGTGTGTCCGATATTATTGATTGCGTAAGAGTTGCAGGTGTTAGTTGCACTGGGAGTTGAGTTTATTTGTCCTAGCATGCAGGAGTATTCCATGCTTGTGTAGTTTAGCACTTCTGATGAGGACATTGCTTGCAGCTGCAGGTGTGTTTGAATGAAGTTGAGTTGTTTGCTTTGCTAAAACACTTCATCTAGGACCTAGCAACAGGAACTGAAGAGGTAATCAAACACCAGGTAGAAGATCAGTTGGCGCTATTATATGAGAGTGGTTGATAGTATTGCATAGAGAGTTAATTTGCAGCCTTCGAGTGACCATCGGTATCAAAATGTACTATACAATGATTATACAGAAAGGAATGTGCAGTTGGTGGTGGCAAATTTGTCCTGTGGTAGTCACTCTTTGTTCTGCCGACTCCCAACTGGTATGTGTTTCATGCTGATTTTTGGGTATCCTTTGCAATTTGCTCTTTGCTATCCTGGATATCTACACTAAGGAGGGCATTACACCCATTTTTGGCTTTTAAGTTTTGTTTTCTATTTCTTGATTATGGGCCTTATTTAGAACTCAGCAGACAGGTTACTGTGTCACACTGATGACGATTATCCCATCCTCCGAAATCTAGATCCCAATAAAAATAATAGGATTCTAAATCCCATTAAAAAAAATCAGATTTAGATTTTGGTTGACGGGCTATCCGTCACCGTTGTGATGGAGTAACCCATCCACAGAGTTCTAAATCAGGCCCTATGTTAATAGAGGCCTGATTTAGATTCTGGTGGTCACACTGCCAAGCCGAGTCGGCCACGGTTCTGAAAAGACTGCCAAGTCAACAGCATTCCACCTGCTGTATTTAGCTGTATTGCAGCTGAACTGAAGACTGCAATGACGGAGTCCACTCCATTGTGCAAGCAGCATCCTGCAGCCGACACAACAGACTCCATCACTGACAAGCAGGCCCTCTGTCACCGTCTTGACGGTAGGATCCCGCAGAGAGTATTTAGATAACAAAGTTAGAGTTGTTTCAGCGGCTGGCCCACGGTGGCGGGAGTCCATCTCTGGATCGGTTAAGTATAGTACTATAGCTGTGGCCATTGGTTGGATGCTAGCAGCCCACACCGGTTTTATATTGGACAATTGTGAACACCTGCAAAACACACTATAAAACACACTCCATTCCAGGCCATGATCCTTTGCCAACACAGTGCAGCAGACCATTTGGATGCAGGAATTGCCACATAGGAGCCAGGTTTTGTTTCTGTTTTTCTCTCTCTCTGTTTTTGTTAGTATTATTTTTGTGGATTATCCCTCATCTTTTTGGGCACCATTTTTTCACAATTATTCACTGTGGCAGGGAGGAGAAATACACATTTCACAGAGGGAGAACTGTCTGTCATGGTGGATGAAATCATTAGAGTAGAGCCACAATTGTTTGGAGCACAAGTATAAAATACAACCATATCCCAGAAGCTGCCAATGTGGTCCACAATAGTTGACAGAGTCAATGTGGCATACAACAATCTGCACACACAGGAGGAGATTAGGGAGATGTGGGATGACCTGTAGGGAAGAGTGCATTCCCTGGCCTGCAAGCTTCATCTGGAGGCCCAGAGGACTGGTGGTGGTTCTTCCAGCCCCTTTACAACTCTTTCCCTGGGAGGAAAAAGTCTTGTAGACCCTACATCCTGAAGGCTTGACTGGAATCCCTGGTGGAGTGGAGTCTGGTAAGATGCACTTTGCAATGTCTGAACAATCACAAATCGAGTGTTGCCCTTAAGTCAGACATTTAGAATACTTTACCACCCTTAGCAAAACAGATATATCTTAACTTGACTCCACAGAATATCTTGTTTCATACCAATTACTAGCAACATGGTTGTATCTCTCTTTTTAACAATGTACAATATGTTTAGTCAAATTGTTTGTTGTTCCCCCATGGATAATCCCTTGCATTTGCTCAGTCCCTTGCTTTCTATCAATGTATGTTGTTGTTCTCCCAAAAACAGGCCCAAAACTCCTACCATTTCCACATGAAGGTATTGTGTTTTAAGAGGTATTTTCACCTATTCATTGCATACCCATATGTGTGTACATGTTGCAAATATGCGTTCATTTCCACTGTAGTCATTGAAATAGATATGTGTAACTCACTTTTAAACATGTATTGTCTACAGTGTCAACAGATTACTACAACTACCATAGTTCCCTGTGTTTGTAGCTGCAAAACAATAGTGCAATGCAATGTTGACACTACTTCCTTTACTCCCATATGTGCACACATCTCAAAAACGTGTGCATTTGACAGTCACCATATCATGCTACGGATTAAAATTTCACAGTGTATCTCAAGCATGTCGACACCTTCCCATAGCTACATTATGGTAATGCTTACATAATTCATAGTCTTTTGAATCCAAGATTTCTAACAATGTGTTGTGGCATGCTGAATAGAAGTAGGGGCCACACACAATTGACTTTGCACTGTCCATATGAAGACAAATGCCAGTTTTAATTTTAAGTTGAATAACATTGATTCCAATACTTTGTAGCCTGCTAGGCATAGGTATGGTCCAGCATTCCAAACTACTCATCAATGTGTTGGGTCTGCTACATATAACATAAACTTTTGAAATAACACTTTTGCATTTCCAGGCATCTCTACAACATCAGCGCTGGAGTTGTCACCTGTGTAAATCAGGCCGCATCTGTGAAATGAAAATCACACAAAGGCGTAATCAGTCTTTCAGTCTGTTTCTACCTTTTTAGGTTGGCCCATTTGTAGACAAAGACACAGAAAGTGCACTAACTATATTTTAATAACATATTCTCTGCATCCTTCACAGGTCCAACACCCCAGGCCAGTGGGCCACCATCTGCCAGCCAAGACAATTCCACTCCAGACCAGGAGCAAGCCTTCAGTGAGAACTTCACTGCTACAAGTCTGGATGATCAGGAGCCAGCTGGTCCATCTGGTCTGTCTGGCCAGACAGCTCCAGTGAGTTGCTCTCAGCCCACACCTACACCTCCCACCCCAGTTGCAACACCATCTCAGCATGAGGACACCTCCACTTCCTGTATACCGAGGAATTACATATCAATCCTGTGCCCCCCAGTCCTGGCCGCTGTTCAGACAACTCAAACACCACCACCATTTATGCCAGGACCCACTGGGAGGAGGCACACTTCCTCAAGGGCGCAGAGTAGTGGGGGTAGGGGTTTCGGGAACCTGTGGGCCAGCAAGGTGAGTCCACTGGCATCTTTGATAGCCAGGCCACCACTGACCAAATCTTGGGAGCGATACAAAAGTCCCAAGACGTGATGGGCCAGGTTGTAACTTAGCTCTGGGAGATCAATGAGGTTCAGAGGGAGCTCATCTTGGAAATACGCAATCACAATGAAAATATGAGCTCCCTGACTGGGGTGCCTTATCACATCTACTACCATGTGAGCAGGGCTTTTCCAATACCATCTGCTCCTGTCTGTGGTCCCTCTACATCTGGGCCACTTACACCACTACCAGCACAGACAGGGAGGAGCTACCACGTGATGAGCCTGCCCTTCCTACCCCAGTCCCTGTACCTTTGCTCCTCCCTCATCCCGGAGGGGATGGTCATCTGGACCGCCAGGAGAGGATGGCAAGACTGCTACCACCATGTCCAAGAGACGTAGATCCTAATTTCCTCCAGTGTGTGGCAACCATTCACTCTGTGGACTATTTCAGGGACACATTTACCTTTTCTGAGGACAGTTGTATTTTGTACATTTGACTCCAAACAATTTTTTGGCTCTACTGTCATGCTTTCATCCACTGTGATAGACTTTTTTTTATTCATTTCTTCGTATTTTGATTCTCTTTTGTGTTCTTTTGCTTCATTCAAATAAATGATATGGACACAAACTACAAGACTCTTGTTGGATTTATTGTGACATTTCATTTGTCATGTCTGTCTTCCACCATCATTTTGTAAAATCTTTTGAACATTTATTTCCTAAGGAAAATTAGAAATGTCAGAGGTTATGTCTTACCCATTTCATTCAAACAAAACCAAAACAATTCATAATGTACTGGGAACATACATATGTAGCTAACAAGTCCTTGAAGAAATCAGAGCAGTGTTTTACAAACCATGCATAACCCAAAAAGTCTCTGCCATTCTCAGGAGGACACTCCATGACCCTGACACCATGGTAGAAAGGGTATTTTGCATTGGGTCAAAATTAAACAGGTAAACTATAATTGATGCATGACCTCAGTTGGAGCCATACATCCTACCCTCACAATAGGAATCCTACAGCACTAAAAACAATAGTGCACATCATGGCAGTAACAAAGTTTCAGGCCACATGACCATTACAGGACACTGTGGCAGTATCTGGTGCAATTACACAACCACCATTCAGTGGTGTGCTAAACAAGTGCTATCAACTATGAGGAGACACATCAACAGCTATCTCCCCTGAGAAGGTAGAACAGTATGCCAGGGCTTGACATACACATGTGGTTTGAGCAAGTTAAGTAGCACATATTGCATTGATGGCACCATCACACAGAAAACAGATATGACACAATCTGCTGAGCTTCCATTACATCAGAGTGCAAGCTGTCTCTGTACAAGATCTGTCCATCCCAAGTGGGAGTCCCAGGATCAACACGTCACTTTGTACTTATCAACAGCAACATATCACTGCAAATGTCACAACTTTGACATGTCCAAATGAAGATGACACGGTGAAGGACCCTGAACCAGAATAAGGGATAATTCATTATTTCACATATTAAATTTGACTCAAATGACAAGTTAGGAGGAGACACATATTTAGCAGAAGCAAAGTTAATCTATAGCAACAAACACAGTAGTCAATGTAGGGAGTCTCTGATTCACTAATATCTTTGATTTGGACTTGCCTGACCATTCCTACAAACTTACTTTTGCAGACTGATATCTTCTCTATGTCATTAGTTGTTCTGACATTGGAGGTTACAATTTGTAAAGGTAAACCTACACTCAGGTGAAGACGTGGTCAATGACATCTTGACATAGGTCAACTCGTTCTTCTTGACCACTGTGGCTCTTCGGGGTCTTCCTCCTCTGTGGTGATAGGGATGTTCCATCACAGGGCAATGTTGTGGAGCATGCAGCTGGCAACCGTGATTTGGCATACCTTATTTGGTGAGTAGAGGAAGGGTCCATTGATCTTGTCCAGGCACCTGAACCTGGCCTTCAGAAGCCCAAAAGCCGGCTCCACTGGCCTCCGCATTCTTCCATGGGTCTCATTGATGCTGACTTACCCGGCGCCATTGGATTCCACAGCGATGTGAATAACCATGGTCGGATAGGATGTACTCAGTCTCCTACATGGAAGCAACACATCAACAGATTCATAAAATATCAAGCCATTGTCACTTGCAAAACTAGGACTCAGACAAAAGATCAAGTCATATTGTACTTACCAAAAAGCTAGGCCCTCCTGGTCCAAGTTGTGACATCTGCAGGGATTTGGTGCTGTTCCGTAGTACATATTAAGTATGTGTTGACCCAGGAAAGTGAGCACACACACTTGAGAAGTATAAATCTGGTAAGCAGACAACTTGCACAGAGATGGAATGGAAGTTCTTCCGACTGTGGTAGACCTATTCACTTATGCAATATGTATGTCATCTATTGCTCCAACTACATGTCTTAGTCCACCCAAAGCATAACATTCTCCCTTCAAGGTGGCCAAATCCTGTTGACATGGCAACTGGATGAAGCTGTTGATGTGTCTCATCAAGGAAGCATGGACATCTTGTAGCACACCACTAAAGCTTGGTTGGGACATGCCCCCATGTACTGCCACAGTGTATTGAAAAGTACCAGTGGTCACAAAATGAACTACTGTTATGAGTTTCACTATTGGTCTTATTACTGGTGTATTCCTATTGTGAGGCAGGAGATCAAGCTGCAAGTGCTGACACAAATCCAGGGTAGTTTGCCTATTTAGCTGAAATGTTTTTATGACATCCCTTTCCTCCTTGGTGGCAAGGTCTGGAAAGGGGCTTAACACCTGAGGCTGTCGTCTCCTACCTATGGCTGGGTTCAGAGGTCTGCTTGTATGGAAAAGAAAATATCAGCTTAAATGCTCAGTTCATACTTTGAACATCAACAGACATCTTAAGCCTTGGTAACATTAGGAATTATATTGCTATCAAATGTTTGGAACTTAAAAAATATTTTTTTTCAATATTCTTCCTTATTTACTTAATTATGTGCAAATAATACATTTGAAATGTATTACTGACGCACATTATTTTAAAAAATACCGTCAACAGAGGTATTACTTACCCTGAGGCACTATCAATGTCAAACACAGTCACAGTGCACATTTTATTGTGTCATATCTTGCCACGAACAGTGTCGCTCGTATCATCTGACATTTAGAAATGCACTAGCATCCACTTTGAGTGCTGGTGATGCATTAACAATTGAAACATGCCCAGTTTCACACCCTAAAATGGTAGATGCCTCACCTTGCCATCAAGACATTGAGTATCCAACGGCCATCTGCGGAAGTTGATCATGTAGTAGGGGGTACCATCCACGACGGTCCCTACCATAAAATAATGTGTGTGACAGCTAAGCACGAAAGCCGATGGCTGTGTCTGTCTCTGTCACGGATTGTGTCCACTGTGTATTTGTACACAGGACATTGAAAAAAGATCTCTTGCCTCCTAACACTGCAGCCAACAAGACCTCCTTGTTTTTTGCTGCTGTTCCCGACTTTTGGGAGTCAGGATTCCAGGCAAAGCTGGTGACAGGGCCCCTGCCTTCAGCACAGAGGAGCTGGCGTGCCTTGCCAGGGAGGTCCTGACCATGTACAGCCAGCTCTATGGGATCCCAGAGAAACAGGTACATGTCTGATTGTCCATTTTTGGCCACAGCCTAATTTATCACTTTTTCTTCATGGTTGAAGTGTTGTTATTAGAGTGTAATGAACTGAATGATTTTGCTGGGGAACAGAATGTTTTTGCCGCTGTTAAAAATGTCTGTCCATGGAAATGTAAAGTCACCAGAAAGGAGAAGCTGCAATATCTGTCCATGTAACTCACAATTCCAGTTTCAGCAAACCAACTGCAGGCCCCTTACTACCAGTGACCAGTGGACCGTGTACATGTAATATGAGTGGCAACATATAGCCAATATCAAAATGGTAGTGATGTTAACTTGCGGAAAATGTTTTAAAGTAGTGAAGTTCTCTGATGCTGTCCTATCAAGTGGGATTACAGCCCATATTGTGGATAGGATGCTCTGCCTGACCTCTCACCTGAGTGTCAGCCCCACCCTGCTCCCTTTGCCATTGTCTCCCACCTAATCCCTTCCCACTCCTCGCTTCCCGCCTGCCCTCCCCGTGCCTCCACCCTAGAACCTACTTAATGGCGGTCACTGTGCAACCCATTGAGCAGGTCCTGACTAGCTCCCCCCTTCACTCCTTTTACGGCTGCGTGCTGCTGCCAACCCTTTGCTGCTGCCTCTGGTCTTGCCTGACCTACCTGGCCTTGCTGGTTCCTCCTGGGTGCCTGATCCTGCCTGACCTCTCCTCTGAGAGTCAGCTTGGCACCGCCACACTCACTTCGCCATTGTCTCCAACCTCCCCCTTTCCTGCTCCTCGCTTCCCACCCGCCCCCGGCACCCACCCCAGGACCTACCTAATTGTAGTCACTGTGGATCTGTGCAGTGGGCACGTGCAGCAGGCACGCCGCTGGTGAACCAAAGCTGCGCCAAAGGCAAGCCCATCTGTGCCTGTCCACGCCTGAACCATGCCCAGCACTAGGACCCATGGATCTTCCGCCAGCCACAGGTATTCCTCCAACAAGCTCTAAAGCCTCAAACCCAAGACCATCGACACCAACTGCTGTACTGCCTCACCACACTCCACAGAAGGAACCTTCAGCTGCCACCACTGCTGTTTCTCCCGCAAAGTTGGAACCACCAGGAAGCATACTTCCGATCAGAAATCACAGCTCCACTGAGTGCTACTCAAAGTTTAATCCCTTGAAAGGCACGCCATGGAAATCTGTGCCACCATAGCTACTCTCACCCCGACGTAATGTTCATCACTGAAACTTGGCTCACAGCCACGTCGGAACCGGACATCCCAACCGCACTACCCCCTGGATACAAGATGATCCACTGCAACCGCCTAGACAGACATGGAGGAGGCATTGCTATCAGCCACAATGACTCCCTCAACTGCACAGCCTTTGACGATGTCACAACACCAGTCATGGAACACCTCAACTTCCAGATCAAACCCAATGCCAAAACCACCATTAGAGGAACCCTCGCCGACAGACCACCAGGCCCCCGCCACAGTTTCTGCAACTCCATCCGGACTTCATTGCTCACCTAGCAATCGACTTTAACCACTACAGTTTCCTGGGGGATCTGGAATTCCACCTAGAAGACCATAAGGACACCAACTCCACTACGCTTCTGGGAAGTATGAGCATCATCGGCCTCTCACAACTGGTCACCTCCCCCACACACAGTGCAGGACACACACTTGACCCCATCTTCTCCATCAACGACAGAGTCAAATTCTCCCACACCACCGAGTTAACCTGGACAGACCACTGCATCGTCCACTTCACAATTGACAGCCAACCAGAATCCCAGGCAGAACCCCCCACTCACCCTTGCTGTAATTGGAGCAAGGTCACGGAACACATCTGGATCACGACCCTCAAAGAAGCCAGCCCCATCCCCTCAGATACCCCTGAAAACAGCTACACAACTTCACCAACTGGATCTACTCAGCTGCAACATCATCGCCCCCCTGAAAAACACCACCACCAAATCTACCAAGCAGGCCAGGTGGTTCATCCCAGAGCTTCTGATTCTTAAACGCCACTGCAGGAATCTTGAGAAACACTGGCGCTCCAACAAACCCCCGCAAACCTCAACACCTACAGATCGGCCCTCAACAGCTACCACCATCATCTTAGAAAAACCAAGAGAAAAGCCCTCACCTCCTGCATAGAGGCGAGTGCCAACCGCACCAAGGAACTCTTCAGCATCCTCAGAGAATTCTCCTGCCCATCCACCACAGATGATATGATCTTTCCCTCCCAAGCCCTCTGTGACACTCTAGCAGACTACTTTTATTACAAGACCTCCGACATCTACAGCAACTTCAATCCCCAACCTACCAACCACAACAACCTCCGCACCCAAACCAACACCTCCTACTCCACCGGATCACCAACTGGAAGCTGCTCTCTACCAAAGACACCCTCTCCATTATGAGCATCATCCACTCCAGATCCCCCTTGGACCATTGCTAACACCACATCTACAACCTATGAAAAGAAGTCATCGCAAGCTCCCTCGCAGACATCCTAAACACCTCCATTGCCACAGCCACAGTCCCTGATGCTTGGAAGCATGCCAAAGTCAAGCCCCTCCTGAAGAAACCCTCAGCAAACCCCAACAAACTCAAGAACTACCGCTCCAGCTCTCTTCTCCTCTCCCCCCCCCAAAATCTTGGAAAAAGCCATCAACCGCCAGCTCACAGACTACCTCGAAAGAAACAACCTGCTTGACCCTTCCAATCTGGCTTCTTACCAAATCACAGTACCAAGAATGCCCTGATCGCAGCTACAGATGATATCAGACGCCTCCTCAACTGAGGAGAAACAGCTGCGCTGACCTTCCTTGACCTATCGGCAGCCTTCAACACCATCTCTCACCACTCTCTCATCACCAGACTCCTCTTCATCGGAATCCAAAGCAATGTACTTAACTGAATCTCCTCCTACCTCTTCAGCCAATCACAAAGAATCCACCTACCACCCTTCGCCTCCGCACCAAAAGGCATCATCTGTGGCATCCCGCAGGGCTCCTTCCTTAGCCCCACTCTCTTCAAAACCTACATGACACCACTTGTAGACATCGCTCGTGCCCACGGACCCAACATCATCTCCTATGCCAATGACACTCAGCTCGTCCTGTTCTTTACAGATGATGCTGTCACCACCTAGACCAACTTTCAAAGCACGATGACCGACATCGCCACCTGGATGAGGACCAACAGGACAAAACAGAGGTCTCCTGTCCCGGAACAAACCCTCCCCCTGGAATGACACATGGTGACCCTCAGCACTCATCCCCTCTCCCACCCCAACAAGCCTTGCAGGCAACCTTGAAATAATCCTAGACACGCAACTGACCATGAAGCGACAGATCAATGCTGTCTTCTCGGCTTGTTTCAACACTATCCGCATGCTCTGTAAGATATTCTGATGATCCCAATCTCAACCTGGAAGACAGTCACCCAGGCCCTCATCTCCAGCCGTCTCAACTACGGCAACGTACTCTACATCAGAACCACCAAATAGATCATGAACCGACTCCAGACCATTCAGAACTCTGCCACAAGACTTGTTGTCAACCAACACCAGAAGAACCAGCCATCTCCTACATCACTCTAAGATCCTGGAATGACCTCCCCTCCACTTGTGCATGACCCCCTCTCTGAAGGACTTCTGGAAGCACCTCAAGACCTGGCTCTTCGACCGCCATCACCCCTGACCTGAATTGTGTCAGAGCATTACAGACAAAACAAATCACTCAAAACATCTCTTCTTGTTCTTTTCTATCATCCATACAGGTCAATATCCATCAAAAGTGCAAAATATGGAAGTCCATTACCAAAAAGGTACAGACCCTGGGGGTCCATATGTGGTGTAGCCTGCATTTTTGGAAGAGATGGGAGGACCTGCAATGCTCGACAAGAAAGTCTGCAGAAGGCCAGCTCAGGCAGTCCTCCCAACGATCCAAGTGGGTGTGCCACACCCTGAACCCCCTAATGGCCCGCATCTTTGCAATGGCCAACCCGGAGCTTCATGGGCAGCATCAAGGGGTAAGTTGCTGTCTGAAGGTATTTTTGTTCTTTAACCTTTTTAATTTCCAGCAAAGCATATGAGGATTTCTGGAGGTGTAAGTTAATCAGACAGTGTCTGATGCTGTGTCTGGTGTATTGCTGAAGGTTCTTCCAGTAGTGACTCTGTGTGGGGTCACCGGAGTCCAATAATGATTCAGTAGGGGTCCCCAGGTTCCAGCAATGATAAATTTGGGGGTCCACAGAAGTCAAAAGATTGGGAACCACTGACATAGATGTTGTGGGATCCCATCTTGAGATGTCAATTTCAAGGCCAACTCATGGCTCTTTCGGATATGTAAACATTTTTTAGCTCTGTACTGCAGTGGATTAGGAATGTCTCAGGGCGTATATGTTTACTCATGCTGTCAAAGCCCTTTGTCATGGACGGGACTAAATGTGGATAAGAGACAAAGGCATACATGATATAGGAGCTAGTATGGGGAATTCGAGACTTTGAGCAAATGTGTGATCAAGGTTCATATCCAATTGTGTTTGCACAGATTGTTGTATCTGTCTTTTCAGCATCGGCTGGGCTAGGTGAAAGTGACAGCAGCCAAGTTGTCCAGGAGGAAGCTCGCCACTTTGGCTCCGGTGTGGGCACCACAGACACTGAGGGAGCCAGTGGCATGAAGGGTGAAAGGACTGGCTCAGAGGCCATGAGTAACTCAACTTCTTCCTTGGAGGCCGCCAATGAAGGCCAGTTACTAGTGGTGGCAGACCCTGGAGTGACTCTTACACCTGCCTTATCGTCCCCCACCCACATTTCTATATCCACCTTCCCTTTAGCTCCCTCTCAGTTATCCATGGACACCACCCTAACAGGGGTGCCGTCACCTTTGCTACAGGCACCTCCCCCTGCCCCAGTGTCCCAGGCTGCACTCAATCAGGAGGCTGTTTACCTCTTACAGACGACTGCTGTTGGCCAGAGCACATTACTGAATGCCATCCAGGGGCTGACCATCCAGAACACCCAGATGCTGCCTTACCTGGATGACATTTACAGTGCCCTGTCTGGTCTACAGCGGTCATTCCTGGCTCTGGCCTCCGCTTTGAGCGCAGCCACCCATCCACTCACCCTACCCTCATGTCCAGACTCCCACCCCTTCCCAATCCAAAATCCCTCCACCCAGCCCTATCCCACGTACACTCATTTATAATCGCATGCACCCACTGCAACAACCTCAAGCAACACATCCTCACACCAACATGGCAAAAACCACAGACAAAGATGCACACATGGAGACACCACACACCCACACCACCACAACAATACCCACAGTCATCACACCAACCACAACACAAACACACACATCCATCACCAGCACACCTGCAGACATCACACCCACCATGACACAGACATCCACACTCACCACTACACCAACACTCACAAACACCACCAGCACATCCACAGCCAGCAACCCAACCACTACACCTAGACCCACACACACCAGCAGCACATCCACAGACACCACACCAACACACAGCACCTCCACAACAGACACATCCACACACACACATACTGAACACAAACACCCACACTCACCCACACAACTGACACCCAGTAAGAACCACAAATCAAAGCATACAGCACATATACCAGACCATCAGGCACCTAAACCTTCAACAGACACATGCACAACAGACACAGGCACTTCCTCTGCCTCTCAACCTGAACTTCCTGCCAACCACCCTTCACATTTTCCAAGGGAGGACCTTCTTATTATCCTGACCCCTTCCACATCCCACACCACCCCTCACAAATGTATTTCCAGCCCTTCCACATCCCAAACCACCTCTTCCACATCCCAACTAACCCCTCCTAAACATAAATCCACATTTTCCAAACGTCATTCCACCCCTTCCACATCCCAATCCACTTTTCCTCATCCCAACCCATCCCTTCCAAATCCCAACCAACACCACCCAAACCCATCATTCCCAAACCCACCCCTACCAAACCCAAACATATCCCACTGTGATGCTGTCGATGTGGGTAGAGATTCTTGTGGTGATGGCAGACTGTTGGCAATCTTTTGCCTTTGCTCCTGCTAATATCTAAGTAGGGTGAGTGGACCATCATGGTGGCTGGCAGGTTTTCAGATGGAAATCGATGGTGGGACTGTTACTGCCTAGATCTAAATCCAACCCTAGGTTTGTTGCACAGAAGCAATGAGATCTTGGAGACAAGTGCGGTTGGTGAGGTTTTCACTGTGGACTGCCCAGAGTTGAGGGATTTGATTATATGATGGTTCACTTTATGGGATTACAACATCACTTAATAGTGATTGTTTTGGTACCCGATGTGGCACTATTAGTACACCGACAGTCACATATGGTGTCATTTGCATGGTATATGGGTCAGTAATGTATTCCAAGGCGTTTGCATGTGGATCTGTGAAGGACCAGTATTGATTTATGTTTTAGTGATATTAGTGTGTATCTGTCACAGATTTTTCCGGCAACTCTTTTTTTTCATGCAGCAAACCATCAACAGTTTTTTTGCTTGCTGAAAATAATCAGGGGAATTGTTGAAAAGACTCTGCCACAAATTTTCTGTTTGGTTGTATAAACCCTATATCAACTAGGTATCATGGATAAAATTGTATGCAAAAAGTACCCACACATTTAAAAGAAAGTTGCATGTAATATAAAACTGACAAAGATAAAAATAAAGAATAAACAAATGGATGTTTACTCAAGCATGTTCAGACTGATTATAGTTGGATGAAGTAATTGTGTCGACCGCAGTTTTCAAAATGTTTTTTAAACTGCTCCAGCTTTGCAAAACAGTGATATGGTTAATTGTATACAACTGGGAACAAAAGGGCCTTTGGAGGTACAGGGAATTATCAGGCTGCGTGAAAGAACCAAGAGTTGAAGCTGCTTATGTTTTTTGTAAGTTGCCCTGGTTCAGTATCCTTTACCCACTGCCTTAAGGATAAGACTGTGGACTTTGTGGGTGGGATGTTGGCTGCCGGGATGGGTAATGAGAAATTATGCCTTCCCGGGGGAATATTCAAGGCACTTTAAACTTTTCGCGAATGGCAAAATCCCTCAAATTAGCCAAACGTTGGTGGAGTAGTGACAACTTTGCTCACTCTTAGCAATTACCATTTAGGTTTTTTAAACAAATAACATTTGATTCACATTTTTTAATCATAAAGTTTTGTATTTTTTGCAAATTTTTTATTTCATGAGCTGTGTGCAACAGTGGGTGATTGCTTCAGATCATCCCATAAAGCAGAGCCTGGCAGAATAAAGAAGGAGTAGATGGAGGGTGAGACTTATGGGGCATCTGAAATTGTTAGTGGTACGCAGTATTTTGATTTGAATGTGAGTTATGATGGAGACTTGTCAGGTGCACACAAAGCCTAGCCAATCAAATCTAGAGTGGATAAAGTGTTTTGATGGACTCTGCTGATAGATTGACATAGAGAACTTTTGAGAACTCAAGGTGGGGTAACACAATTTACTTTTTGAGTGAAGCTCTGTGAAGGGTGGGTGAGAAAGGAGTGATGCTACAGGTGGATGGATGTTAATAAATACGGCATTTTCACTGACTTAGGTACTGAAGGAGTCTTTTTTGGTTCTAAAAAAACACCAATATTTCTAGAAGCTTTTGTAAGTCGAAAGGGAACTCCCAGGAAAACAGAACTGGTGTCCAGAAGATGAAAGGATGGACAGAAATCTACAACCAGAATTTCCATTTTGTCCTCATTTATCCCCAACCAACTAAATTTCATCCAGGTGTATTTGTTTTGCATAGATTGATGAATAAAGTGGCAAAATATCCTCTAAAACTTCGGAAACAGCATCAGCACACATCTGTAAGTGACTATGCTATTGTTACTCAGACTTTGTAGGAGAGCGTATTGATCAATGATATAGAAGGCGACTAAGGCACCTAATGAGACATAAACTGCAAGAAGGCTATAATCTCAAACTCCTTAGAAGTGTCAGCGGATGTCTAGCAGAACCAATTTAATTCCTTGAGTGGATGCCTGCTTGAAAAGAAGATTGCAGTACTCATTATGACTGTCAGTCAATGATTAATTTCCACATTTTGCTGGGAAAGGGGGGTTTGGAAGTGACTCAGTAGTTAAAAGGCTGTATAGGTGAAGGGTAGATTTCTTTTTGCTGTGTATTATTCCTGTATGCTCTAGTGAAAATTTGCTTTAGGGAAGGATCAGTAAATTACATCTATCATAGCTGGTTAAGATGTTGTTTTTTTCGATGGCTGATGCACATATGGTAAGTAAGGATCTGGAGCAGCCGGACCTCATAAACGTTTTATTGGTTAGTAGGCATGAGGAAGCCTGGACTTTGGGAGAATTGTTTCCTTTGTAAACCTGGAATAGGCTTATGTAGAGGAACTGTTATCTGGGTATTTTTTAATTTGTTAATTGAGTTATGGCAGCAGTTCCTGAATAGGTGAAATGCCACTCTCTATGCATTAATGTTTGGTAAGGTTCTTTAACAACGCGATGAGCCTTACCATGTTGCAATCCTCATTTTCCATAATGTTGAAGTGTAAGCAGTTCCTGTCTTTGAATAGACCTTCATGATAACTTTCCAGGAGTCTTCTACAAGCAATTAGATTGCAGTCCTTGGCAAGATATCTGAAATTTACCAAGGATTTTGTTGTAGCATCTATCTTCTAAACCACAAAAAAAAAAAAGTCTCTGCAAAGAACTTTTCATTATTGTAAGATGCTCTGCTCAACTACAGCAGAACATCAGTCTTCTGGGTCTGATTTAGTGTTTGGCGAGAGAATACTCCTTTGCAACGGTAACAGAGTACCCTCTTTCCCAAACTCAGGGCCTCATTACAACATTGGTGATTCGAGGACTGCCAAAGCCACAGTGGCAGTCAGACCGCCGCACTCCAGGCGGTCCGATCGCTTTATTACGACTCTGGAGGTGGAGGTCTGACCACCAGGGCACCACCGTCCCCGTCAGCAACATGGTTCCTGACAGGCTGACGGGTGTCGGAGTTGTGGTCAGCCAGTTTAATATTGCTGAGTTGCACCAGTCCAGATTCTGCCAGTCTTTTCATGGCGGGAACCTCGCCATGAAAAGGTTGGCGGAAACCCAGTACTGGGGTCCACATGGGGCCCCTGCACCCCCACGCCCATGTCATGGCAGTGCAGTCGCCCCCCTGCTAGCACTCTCAGAATGAACACCGTCTGTTTTGCAGACGGTGCTCATTCCTAGATTGCTGTTGTGCTACGGTATTGGCCTCGGCTCCATTAAGGGAGCCGAGTCCAATACCATAGCACTGTTTCCGCCCCTGCCAGTCTGACCAGCGTGACTGCCACAATACGATGTTCCCGCCAGTCTGCCCTGTGGGAACATCATAATATGACGGGAGTGAGGCCACCTGGTTGACTGCGGTCTCATCCCCGCAACTTTAGCAGTCAGCTCTTCCGACCGGCAAACTCGTAATGAGCCCCTCAGTCTGCTTGAAGGTGGGTGCACTGCCAGGTTTACGCCGTCAGAAAAAAATTTGTGATCTTACCTCTGATGGTCTGAGGGAGTAAGAGTAGTTATAGGTAAGTCATCTGGCCTATTTAGAGAAGGTAGTCAGATAACTCTTTTTTAGTGAAAATCAATTCCAGGCATATCCAGCTTGTGAGAGACTGTAAACTGTAAAACACAGAAAAGGAACCCCACATCATGGTAGAAAACTCCCAAGGTGTGGATGATCATTATTTTTTTGTCACAAACAAACTCCTGTTTTGGGAGTTTGTTTTAAAAAAACAAAAAACTTTTGGAAAGTTTGATGGAGCCATTTATCAATATTTTCCTGCGTTGACAGAAACCACTATGAGTGCATTTTCCTCCAATGCATAGAGATAGCCATAGACATCTCTAAATTTGGCAGGTGGAGTAAAGTCAGGGTGGCAGAAGAAAAGTCCTCCACCATAAAGTCTGTCTTTCCTCCATTTGCCAAATTCTAAATAACGGCCTTAGTTTTCATTTCAAACCACCACACCTTGAATAACAGGTGATCTTGTAGTGAATCCTAATTCGTTTTTAATGGGATAACAGGAGTTAGCTTAGCCTCTTGCTTGCAGACTCGTGCCCCTGTCACCTAGTGACTTTTCACCTACTTAGCTTGCTCTGTCTTAGCCCATTTAATTATTTAATTCTTCTAAGATGGCTGCCTTGTTTATAGTTAGGCCACTTGTTATGAGTTACATTATCAGTGTCACCGGGCAAAGGCGTCAAGATCAAGCAACAAAGACAAACAAACACTTAGGTATTTTCCCTCTCTATACTTTTGAGGGATTGTTTATATCAATTGCCGTCCCAAGCATGTCTGTTATCAATTGTTTGGGAACACACCTACGTCAGGGGTACTTTTAGATCTGTATAAATACATCACACTTTAGACAGATAATCAGAGGGATTCCGACCAGAGGGCATCGCCACCATCGCTGATATCGATGCTGCAGTCGTCTTGACGCTGACCCAGTCTATGTGTCCCTGCGGAGTCTGAGATAGAGACCTCATTCCAAGGTAACGAGGGTTGGGGGCTACTCTCATGGACATGGCATTGGCAGATTAGGTTTAGCAAACCCAGCTCTCCTTTAGGTAGGAGGTTAGGCCTCTCACATTAGGGTATTAGGGCATATTAGATCTCGTATGTCTTTTCTATGCATTGCAAGATGGTGGGGCTCTTTGTAATAATGACTCTCGTCTTCACAATTCTGTTTCTTGTGTTATTCATTATCCTAATCATTGCAGCCCATGCAACTTATCGCAAATTGCAGTTATGTTAAATAAAAACTATTGAAACTTTACTGCATTTTTGTCATTGCCTGTGCTTGTATGAGATATGATATATCCGTGAGAAAGGGGAAATTTCTGTTTAACCACGACACTCCCTGAGATGTCTTATTCATGAGTCCATGCGTAAAGGCTGCCACAAATCACCTTTTACTATTGTGTTTCTGGTGAGGTGCTGCTAGTGAGCCGGTAAGGTTTGGACAACAGTTGCGACTAAAGTTGTAGGAAAGGCGTAGTCGCCTACAAGCAAAAGTACTGTCATCCTTTAACCAGCAGTCTTGCCCAGAGCAAGAGTCCAAACTACGACAATCTAACTATTTCATTTGAGACTAGACTCATATGTTTCACCATCACAGCTTACTCAATAGGATAATTTGCCAAATTTGTTGTTGAATATTTCTCACATAGTAGACACCAAATTACTGACAAGTATATGCAATAAATTATATAATACAATGGTATAGGTTTATACATTTACTGTATGGTGACAGCGGGGGTGATTTCTGCTTCTTTACTGCAAAGCCAATTGTGACAGTGAAAACAACCCATGCCTAAAATGTTCATAGAGAGGTGAGGTTTTGAAGGATAAACGTAAAAAAGTATTTTCCAGTTAAGGTATTGTCCTCCTTGTAAAATATGACCACCAAAATGGTGCTGATTTTTTCAAAGATCCCAACTGTATTTGGATTTAAAAGGCCCTATATCAGGGACATAAAGCATAGATCAGGATCTGTAACTTTATTCTTACATTCTTAAGTAGCATTGCTACTTTTTGCTATTCACCATTTAGACTTACATGTTTCCAGAGTTTAGAGAAGTCGACCCTAATTTAACAGTGTAAATTACTACATTTAAGACGGACACATAGGCAGTCCAGTGCCACATTTGGACAACCTCTAGTACTGGAAAACGGTCCCATAGAAAATAATAATGGAGTCAGGGACTTAAACTAGAGCCCAAAGGATTTTTTGTAAATTTTAATTAAATCATGTAAACTTTTTAAAAATCTAAATTTATTTATTTGATGTTAAAAAAAAATCTAAATTTGAAATATTTGTTAATTGGTTTTAAATTATATCAATGCTGTAACGTTTGTCCTAAATTTAAAATAAACAGAAAATAAATATATACCATAAAAATATTTTCCTGATTTTTTTAAAGCTTAATAAACTTTTTTTACTTTTCCCCATAGTTTAACATAGGGAGATCCCTGCCTGGTAAAAATAAAAAAAAGTTACAGCATTAATAATTAAATTCAAATTTAAAATGTTAATATTTTGAATATGCTCAATTATAAAAAAAAATCCAGTTCAAATTAAAAAATCCCACAAAATGTAACCTAAATTATATTTTTATTATGTATTACTTATTAAACGTGATGCATAGAATTAATTCAATGTAATTGCATTCTATTTTAATAAAACATATTACATTCATTTTTAAATTCAAAAAGGTTAAAATATTTTAAAACAAATATTAAATGTTTTATTTCTGGATAATTTCTTGACATTAAATTAAATGTATTTATATTTTAAAATAGTTAAAACAATTTAATGAACATTATTTTTTTAAGGTCTCTACCTCCATTGTTCCGAAGGGAAGGGTGTTGCAGTACAGTGATTGGTTGTAGACATCCACCTTTTCTGCATTGTTTTCCATAATATTTTCCTTTTGCTGGGCCCTATCTTAGTTTGCTGGCTTCAGAAATCTGTGTACTTCACCCCTGCTCACAAGTATTACAGTGCCTCTGCTCTCTTAAAACATAGTTGAATTGGCTGATTCCTAAGTTGGATATTTAACTAACCTAAAATCCCTGAGTACATTGTGTACTTATGGCCTGGAAATTAAGTGACACTAGAGGACCACAGCACTTATTTTGATATCCACTAGAGTGGTGAAGCAGACATAGTTTTAGGCCTACACTATGGAGCCTGACTACTGGAGTTGGGCCTGTTAAAAAAAATATATTTTTGATGGATAAAAACCTTCCTTTTAAAAATTAGTAAGTCACCCCTCTGTAAGCCTTCTAGCCCACAAGGTAAGTGTAGGAAAGTACCATCTTGCCTGGCATGTTACCCCCATTTTTACATGTATGTAAGTTTGTTTTTGCCTGTCTCACTGGGATCCTGCTAGCCAGGACCCCAGTGCTCATAGTTTGTGGCCGAAATGTGTATACCTGTGTAGTGACTAACTGTGTCACTGAGGCTCTGCTAAACAGAACCTCAGTGCTTATGCTCTCTCTGCCTTTAAATTTGTCACTATAGGCTAGTGACCACTTTGACCAATTTTAATTGGCACACTGGAACACCATTATAATTCCTAGTATATGGTATCTAGGTACCAAGGGTATTGGGGTTCCAGGAGATCCCTGTGGGCTGCAGCATTTCTTTTGCCACCCATAGGGAGCTCAGATAAACCTTCACACAGGACTGCCATTGCAGCCTGAGTGAAATAACGCACACATTTTTCACAGCCATTTTCACTCCACTTAAGTAGCTTATAAGTCACCTACATGTCTAACCTTCACTTGCTGAAGGTTAGGTGCAAAGTTACTAAGTGTGAGGGCACCCATGCACTAGGAAAGGTGCCCCCACAAAGTTCAGGGCCATTTCCCCGGACTTTGTGAGTGTGGGGACACCATTACACGCGTGCACTACATATAGGTCAATACCTATATGTAGCTTCACAATGGTAGCTCTGAATATGACCATGTAACATGTCTAAGATCATGGAATTGTCCCCCCATGCCAAATCTGGTATTGGGGATCCAATTCCATGCATCCCCGGGGCTCCACTCTGGACCCTGGGTACTGCCAAACCAGCTCTCTGGGTTTTTTTCTGCAGCTATTGCTGCTGCCACCACACAGACAGGGTTCTGCCCTCCCAGGGTCTGGGAAGCCCAGTCTCAGGAAGGCAGAGCAAAGAATTTCCTCTGAGAGAGGGTGTTACACCCTCTCCCTTTGGAAATAGGTGTTAAAGGACGGGGAGGGGTAGCCTCTCCCAGCCTCTGGAAATGCTTTGAAGGGCACAGATGGTGCCCTCCTTGCATTAGTCAGTCTACACAGGTTAAGGGAACCCCCCCAGTCCCTGCTCTGGCACGAAACTGGACCAAGGAAAGGGGAGTGACCACTCCCCTGCCCATCAGCACCCCAGGGGTGGTGCCCAGAGCTCCTCCAGTGTGTCCCAGACCTCTACCATCTTGGATCCAGAGGTGTGAGGGCACTATGGAGGCCTCTGAGTGGCCAGTGCCAGCAGGTGACGTCAGAGACCCCTCCTGATGGGTGCTTACCTGACTAGGTGGCCAATCCTCCTCTGAGGGCTATTTAGGGTCTCTTCATTGGGCTTTTCCTCAG
Source organism: Pleurodeles waltl (assembly GCF_031143425.1). NCBI lineage: Eukaryota > Metazoa > Chordata > Amphibia > Caudata > Salamandridae > Pleurodeles > Pleurodeles waltl. The sequence continues at coordinate 173,049,907 of NC_090443.1, forward strand.
ATAACGACTTGCAAGAATTCCCCAGAGTTCCTCTGCACCTCTCTCTTTGACTTATGCCAAGGATCGACCGCTGACTGCTCCAGGACGCCTGCAAAACTGCAACAAAGTAGCAAGAAGACTACCAGTGACATTGTAGCGCCGAATCCTGCCTGCTTTCTCAACTGTTTCCTGGTGGTGCATGCTTTGGGGGCTGTCTGCATTAATCCAGCAGGCACCAAACCTCAGCGTCACTGGTACTCTGGGACCCATCTCATCCTGACGAGCGTGGCCCCTGGAACACAGGTGGTGGACCCAAGTGACCCAGACTGTCCAGCAGTCCAACTGTCCAAATTTGGAGGAGGTAAGTCCTTGCCTCCCCTCTCCAGACAGTAATCCTGTGCATTGCATGAACTGCAGCTACAAGGGCTTCTGTGCACATTCCCACAAAATCCTGCATGCACAACCAAGCCTACATCCCCAGCTCTCTGTGCTGCGATGCTCACCTCCCTGAGTTGAACTCTGGTGTCGTGGGACCCTCTTTTGTAGTGTTGAGATGACTGCCATGTTCAGACTTCTTGAACCTGTGTTCAAGGACTTCTGCGGGTGCTTCCTTCTTGTGCATGGGGTCACTACATTGCTGAGGGCTCTCTCTGTCTCCTCTCCCAAGTGGCGACATCCTGGTCCTTCCTGGGCCCTGGCAGCCCCCTTTTTCTTCAACCATGGCTCTTGCAGCTAGCAAGGCTTGTTTGCTGTATTTTGCCAAGGAAACAGCTCTGCATCCTCCAGCACTCCGTTGGACAACTCCTGCATGAATGAGAAGTTCCTAGCACCTTTCGTTGTTGCAGAATCTTCCGCTTCTTCCATCTAGAGGCTGCCATTTTGCACCTTCATCCAGGGTTTAGTGGGCTCCTGCCCGCCCTGGACACTTTCACGACTCTTGGATCTGGTCCCCTTCCTTTGCAGGTCCTCAGGTCCAGGAATCCATCTTCAGTGCTTTGCAGTCTGTTGTGGTCTTTGCAAAATCCTCTATCACAACTTTAGTCTGTTTCTAGGGAAATGGTAGTACTTTACTCCTACTTTCCAGGGTCTTGGGGTGGGGTATCTTGGACACCCTTATTGTTTTCCTACACTCCCAGTGACCCTCTACACACTACACTAGCCTAGGGGTCCATTTGTGGTTCGCATTCCACTTTCTTAGTATATGGTTTGTGTTGCCCCTAGGCCTTTTGCATCCTATTGCATTCTACAGTGTTTGCACTACTTTCTGACTGTTTACTTACCTGATTTTGGTTTGTGTGTATATTTAATGTATTTTACTTACCTCCTAAGGGAGTATATCCTCTGAGATATTTTTGGCACATTGTCACTAAAATAAAGTACCTTAAAGTGTCTTTCTTATGATATAGTACTTGTATGATATAAGTGGTTTAGTAGGAGCCTTGCATGTCTCCTATTTCAGCCTAAGCTGCTCTGCTATAGCTACCTCTATCAGCCTAAGGTGCTAGAACACTACTACTCTACTAATAAGGGATAACTGGACCTGAAACAAGGTGTAAGTACCAATGGTACCCACTATAAACCAGGCCAGCCTCCTACAGTAAGGTGCATGATAACTAAAAGTGTGACTTGTAGAAATTAATATTACAATTTCCCTACCGTGACAGGGCCCAAAAAGGTCTAGTTGCACCATGTGTGAACCCATTGTGCAGAATCAAATACTAATACTGTAACTCAGGAAAGGGGTCAGCTAGAAAAATAATTAATCCACTACTTTTAATAGTTTTAAAATCAAATCCACTGGTGAAGTAGGATTTTAGTATTAAGGCAAAGTAAATTTTAGAAAGTAACCTTGTTACAAATTAACAAATGAAATGAAAGAGTAATAGCATTTGCAATATGAACATTGAGAGGAGCTGAATGAACAGAAAGCATTTGCTGCGTGGTAAGAATGTCGATTCTCATAGTTTTAATGTTTAAAGAATCGTGATTTTATTAAAGTTAAGGAGGAGAGCATTATATGTTAATCTTTTATTCGCTACTTCCAAGCAGCCTTTTTAAAGCTCTATGTTGTAATCAAATATCTCAGCATAAACTAAAAGAACTTTCAGTCCACAACACTCCACACTCTTCCTCTTTTGGTGCTCTTCTGAATCTTCAAGTAATCTTCTGTAACTTCAGCAAACATATCCTCAATTTTCTACAAGAAATATATTGTAGAAATGTAAAATTACATGTGCTATACTAAGTAAAACATATCTAAACATCTGTTAATATATCTCTCAAACTAAATAATCAAAATGACAAATAATCTTTCAAGTATTCCATTCCTTGCTATCTCCCGTTTCTTTTTTTTTCTTTCCTCCCTCCAAGGGAAGGGAGGGCGGGATAATGCTAGCCTCCTTGTCTTTAATAAAATCACAAATCTCTAAACATTAAAACTATGAGAATTGACATTTTACGGCAAGACAGGAGGCTAGCACTATGCATGTTTAAAGCTCCTTAATGCAGAACTAGAGACATGCTCTAGAGGTTTGAAAAAAAATCTCTTGAATGTCTTAGATTAAGACCAATCTGCTGCCTTCAAAATCTCCCCTAATCTACCACCCTTTTAAAAAACCTGTGGGGACACAGCCCCTTTTAACGAATGTGATTTAAATCTTTCCACATGCACGCCTGCTTCTTTGATAACATTCTTTACCCATTGAGCAATTGTCACTGCCAAAACAGCTCTATATGGTTTCACATATGAGACCAATAACAGAGTGACTCCACCTGCCCTAAATTCTTCCATCCTTCTTTCGTATTCTTTTATGCAATTAACCACACAAGATTTTGGTTTCTCCTCAAAATAGGTATAAAATAATGATTCTGACATGCATTTAGTCCTCCCATATTTCTCAAATAAACCTCCCTCTGGTTGATAAAATCTAGTCTTCAAATCTAATGCCTGAACATCAGAAACTCTTCTAAAAGAAACTAAACATAATAAAGTCACCAGCTTCCAGGATAATTATCTCAGCCCTAAGTACCTGTTTGATGGCTATCTGTCAAACACATATCAAAATCAAATTCACATCCATAATCCATCACATCTTGATCTAAGAGGTCTCGTCAGCCTACAGATAAACACAGAACCAAAGAATTCCCTGCTGAAATAGCAGATCTATAACAATTTATTATTCTAAACACCAAACCTTTGTAAAACAGTTCTGCTATAAAATTGACTATTTCCACATCATCATCATCCTCCACGGGATCCAGCTTCTGTTCCCAGCACCAACATGTCCAAATTTTCCATGCTCCCCTGTATCTTTTCTTTGTACCTGGAGCCCACGACTCATTGAGAAGTTCCGAAGCCTTACATGAAAGTCCTATGAATCTCTTTAATCTCCTAATATCCCCCAATCTAGAAGGCTGAGAGAACCCTCCTCCACAACAGAATGTTCTTCCCCGTCTATACCTTTCAACATTCCTGTATGACATTCTATCAGGAGTGGAATCTCCACTGTCATCTATAAAATTGTTGGAAACCAAATCTGAGTATTCCAGAGAAGGGTTACTAGAATTATTTGACAACTCTGTCTCCTCACATGAAGTGAAATCCTCTGAATCAAAGCAAAAAGTGGGAAAGCATATCCCTTCCTGACCATCCAGTCCTGCGTAAAAGCATCTACTGCCAACGTTTCTGGATCTGGACGCCAACTGAAATAAACTCCCTTTTATGTAGTCAAGCGTGAGGCAAATAGGTCTACCTCTATTGGGCCTAGAGAACTTTCTAGCTTCCTAAAATCTCCCTGTCTAACATCCACTCTCTGTAGTCCCGTAAGTGGTGTGAATTCCAATCTGCAATTTAATTCTTCTTCACTGGCAGGTACGGAGCTAACAATGTTATCTCTTTTTCTTGACAAAACTCCCAGAGTTCCTTGGCTGTCTCTGTTAATCTCTTGGATCTTCTTTCACTCAAATTGTTTATATAAGATATTGCCCTAACATTGTCCATTCTCAGTAAAACTGAACAACCTTGTAAAGTCTCTCTGAAACTCCGCAAGGCAAAAACACTAGCTTTAATTTCTAAGAAATGTATGTGTTCTCATTTCTCCAATAAACTCCACCTTCCACCTGTCACATTGCCTTTGCACATTACACCCCAACCAAATGTGCTTGCATCTGAATGTACTACATAATCTGAGACTACCCCAAAAACTGCTCTCCCATTCCATGCTTCTAAATTTTCCAACCACCAGGTCAACTCTTCCTTTGCTTCTACTGACATCATCACTTTGTCTCCATAATATAAGCCTTTTGATAGCCCTGGTGTCTTCAATCTCTGAAGAGCCCTGTAATGCAATGGCCCTGGGAGGACTGCCTAAATAGAGGAAGATAAGAGTCCTATCACACAAGTTACATCCCTCAAAGAAACTTCCTGCTTTATTTGTAAATGATTCACTTCTCTTTTTATCAATTTTATTTTCCTGACTGGTAACCTGAGTTGCACCCTTACTGTGTCTACAATAAAACCCCAAAATTCCAATTGTTGTTTTGCTTCCAAACTTGATCTCTCTAGATTTACTATGAAACCCAGTTTCTCCAAAGAATTTTTCACCGTTTGCAAGTATCTCTCCAAAATTCCTGTGTACTGATTCATGATGAGAATATCATCTAGATAAATCACTCTTCTTACACCTTGTTCTCTCAAAAAATCCACTATGGTTTTTAACATTTTTGTAACACCATGGGGTAGATGAAGACCAAAAGGAAGACATCTGAACTGGTAAAGAATTCCATTCCATCTGAATTGAAGATATTTCTGACTTCCTTTTTCTATTGGCATAGTGAAATAAGCATCTTTCAAATATAGCTTCACCATCCAGTCTTTCTCCTGTAAAATATCTCTCAGCATTTTGAAATACCAGTAAGTCACATACTGATCCACCTGCCGTAGTTTTATTACAGGTCTCCAACCTTTGTCTTTCTTCTTCACCAAGAATAACGTGCTTATGAAATATCTTTGTTCATCATTTATCTGAATTAGAGCATGTTTCTCTAACATCTGATCTATCTCTTCTCTCACAACTTTTACCTGTTCCTCTTTTAAATGAAGCGCTGTTGGCTCTCTGTCCTGATAAGGAATACTGTTGAACTCTATTCTGAATCTGTTTACAGTATTCAGTACTTAACTGTCTTGTGTTATCTTTTCCCATTCTTTCCTGAAAAACGTCAACCTTGTTGCCACCTTTAAATGGAAAAAAACAGTAGTAATCTTCATACGTACCTGAAAAGGAAGACAGTTGTCCTCTCCCTCTGGAGGATCGGCCTCTGCTCCTTCTACCCCTTTGTGGGAAGAAATATGACATTGTTTGATTTCCTCCAATATGGGTCTTATAATAACTTCGGCCGGAAAGGCGCACTCTCCTTCCAGCCCTTTCATAGAAATTATTTTGGTGAAATACTTTACGCATGGATTTCAGAGCTTTGTACAAATCTGCAAATGTTGCTACAAGTTTCCCTAAAGATTTAACCATTCCTTCTCTGAGAAGAAGACCTTAGGTATCTTCACCACTTTCTTTTTTGCTTATTCACCCAATTTAGGGCTGATTCTGAACAAAACTGTTTTTTTCCTTTCTGCTACAAGGCTTGCATTTGTGTTTCTGAGAAAACAAATTGCCCTCTGACACCAAGCTCTCAGGAGCTCTAGGTCTATATCACCCCCATTAATATGAGTCTCCTCAACTAAATCAAATATAAGGGTTAAGGGGCCCAAGACATCCAACAACCTGTCCTCGCACTGTTTTAATGAGCATTTCAATCCTTTCCTTGGACCTCTACCAAGTTTGAATAAATAAGTGATCAACACAGGCTCCAAATTAGGGTTCATTGTTACCCTTTCTCCAATAATAGGCCTAGGACACTCTGCCCTCAAAATATTTCTCTCCTCTTTTTCCAAGGGCTTTCTTATCTTACTTGTACCATATTCCGCTACATGACCCAAAGGCCACCAGTCTGAACTCATTGGATGTCTCATCTCTTTAGGATCAAACATTCTTTGCCCTAGAGGGTCTTTCAGACTTTTTTCTCTTTTCTGGAAGGATAATTCATTATCTCTATACTCTGAATTACTTATATTTTCTCCTTCCTCATAATCATGTCAAAAACATATTCTACATATTCAGGGTTAGTCTCCTTTTCTCTAATAATAATATGAGTTAAATCAAATGCAGGGTTAACCTGCCCTGAACTTGTGCAGCTTTGGGACAACTTCTCTTGCGTGCTGCGTTGGACTTCATACTTAGAAGATACTAACACCTCTTCATCCATCAATTGCTTCTTTTTTCTCAAACATTGTCCACCTGGTTCCTTATTAGACTAATTCTCTTCTTCTGACAAGGTCCAATACTCTTCTTCATCATCCTGCCCTTTCCTCGTCTTTTTAAAAAAAATATCACACAAAGTTTCTCTCATGCTCTCCTTTAACTCCTCTCTAATTAATGCTCTTATCCTTTCTTCCTGTTTATTTGTTTCACTGTTGGACTCTGCCATCCTCCAAATATACTATCTTTATTTATTATATGTTATTCTTTTAATTCCCTCAACTCTAAACTTCAATTAGTCTCAAAGTACTCAAAAATGCACTGACCAGGTCATAAATTATTCAGTAAAGATCGTTTTCATAAACATCACAGTAGTGCATAACGTCCATATCTAAGTGCACTGTATCAATCAAAGTTCCTAACACGCGTCTGTATACAGTGGAAATTGTATTCATCCAATGTATCATGAATCCAATGAACATCAGCCGACAAAGGTTTTGTCAACAAGACTTTCTCAAGGCATACGTTTGTGTACAGTATAATGTCCCAGAAATGATGCAAGATTCCCAACATCAAGGAAAAGCAAGTAAGAGTACCTGTTTATATTCTTCGTTCCACTACAGGGCACCAACCTGTTACGGCTTATCGTGGCCATGTCCACCGGTAATACTTATTAACCCTTCAGTATCTGGCAAAACAACCCAATATACTTGATTTTCCTGAGTTCAGTGCAACCCTGGCTGAGACCAACTCTGACCACCGTCATGCAGACGGAAACCATGTTCCCGGTGGGGAAGTCGGTCCCCTGGCAGGTCCACCCACCAGGGTTGTAATTGGCCGCTCGGACCGCCCGTAGTATGGCGGTCTGACCATCAACGTGAGTGTGGAGGTCCTTGGACCCAGTGGCGTAGCGTGGGGGGTGCAGGGGGGGCCGGCCGCACCGGGCGCAACATCTGGGGGGGGTGCGCTCGCACTCGCGAGTGCTAAAATCCACGGGTTAGGGGGCGCAAATTACTTGCCTTGCCCCGGGTGCTGACAACCCACGCTACGCCACTGCTTGGACCACCACACTCCTAATGAGGCCCTGAGGGCCTGATTTAGGGCCTCATTATGAGAGTGGTGGTCAGAGGATGTTGACAGTCATACCACAGCACTCCCAGCAGTCCGACTGCCCAATTACAACCCTAGTGGGCGGACCCACTAGGGACCGCCATCACCTCAGGGAATATTGTTCCAGACGGGCTGATGGCAGTCTTGGCAGTAGTCAGCCAGGGCGACACTGAACTCAGTGCTGCTGTGCTGATTACAACCTTGTTCTCTGACAGCCTTTTCATGGCGGTTTACCCACCATGAAAAGACTGGCAGAGAACAAGTACAGGGGGCAACAGGGGGCCTGTCACTGCCCATGTCCTTGGCATGTGCAGGGCAGGAGTCCCCCTCCACAGCACCCTTGAAATGCACACTGTCTGGCAGTGCGCGTTTCAAGGGTGCTGGTTCTGGTACACCCTGCATGTTGCAGCATTGCTGTCAGCTCTATTATGTACCGGAAACAATGCTGCCACACCTTTCCCACTGGGCTGACCATCAGCCCAGTGGGAAAGTCTTAACTGGCCGAAGAGAGGACCTCCGGGACGCTGCAGTCTTTCCTCCATGGGGCTGGTGGGCTGCTGCGCAGCCTGCCAGCATCGTAATGAGGCCCTTCGAGTTTGGCAGAGGGGTTACTTTGTCACAAACGTGACTGATATCCCATCCACCATTTTACCATTTCCATGGGGTATAATGGAATCGTAATATGATGGATGGGGATTTCTATAACATGTATGATGGAGTAAGCACATCCACCAAACTCTAAATCAGTCCCTAAGTCAGAAGGTAAAATCTGTGACTATTTTGGGTCATTTTTAGCTGCAGTAATTTATTAACTTGAGAAGTGCAGTTTGCAAAAAATAAGGGGCTTACTGTTTTGTTGGTAGGTGCATGTCCCTCCCTAAACCTCTCCTAAACCCTGTCATACTCCTCCCTAAGCCCATCCTATGCATTTGCAGTTTTACAGCCACTCCCCTCTGCTCTCCTACATTTGCTACTAAAACTTATACTTGCATGTACAGAGACTACTCAATCGGGCCAGAGATTTCCACACAGATAGGGGAGGTAAAGGCGGAACCTCCACTCATACTTTGTGATCGACATTTTGCAATATGCTAGCTGCTAGCTGTACTATTCTACTACTACTAAACATACAACAAAATCTGAATAGACCCCATGGTATCCGAATCGTAGTATTTATATAGTCATTATTAGCTTCTAAATCTTGCATGAATCTCTCCCTCTTGGGTGTAAATTAGACACTCCGGCTTTATTAATTAATTTAGGAAGCTACACAAGTGGATTTCCTCAATAAGCTTAAAGTACTGAGCTTATACCTCTCAATGGATGCAGCTTAACCAAGATTCCAAGAGTGGATTTGACATCACATACAATGTGAGCTGCATGACATCACATTAAATGACATCACATAACGTTTGCCTTCAATGGCTAAATTCAAAGTGATGCCATTTGCCTTTGACCCTGATGCCTTAGCTGGCAGTGAAATCCAGCACATATTCTCCATACACAGGCTTAGGTTTAAATGCCAATTGCATCCTCCCAGTGCCCCACTGTGATCTCAATGTAGACTTCCCTCCATTCACAATGTGGCCATATTGCCCAGTGTGGCTTTTCTAAGAGCAAGTTAAGCCTCAAATGACCTAAGTAGCCTCGCATTGCTCCTGATGCTCCGAGACTCAATGCCGGACCCAGGTTGCTGTCCTGTACTCTGCAAGAGCTTGGAGCCTGGGTATAGGCACATGAGAAACTGAATGTGTCAATAGTGAAGAGGTTTGGTTTGTGTGAGCCTCGCCCAGTCATGCCCTTCATCCTTCAGGTGGCGACTGTTTACTAGTGCTGCATACACTTATCCTGGCTTTGGAGCAGCACTGCAGACAGGACATCATTCCTGTACATAGTCCGACTGTGTGGGTCTTTTATTTTACATTTCCCTTGACCTGATGCAGTAGAGGTATAAAGTTTATACTGCTTGCCGTTCTCCTAGCTCCTCTGCACCAAGACCTTACCCTGCCGTTATGAACCTTAGCTCCTTAGTGGAGACCTGCTTAATGGTGAGGAACTACTGGGTGGCAAGGCGCAAACTGCCCAAGATTAACACAGTTGTTCAGAGACCCTGTTGAATTTTTGTACCGAGGTCAATAAACAGAGTACTGTTAAACTGGGGAACACGGGTATCATGCGTTATATACTGCGCTTCAAAGCGCTTAGTATTGCAAAGGGTACGAGCGTAATGCCTACTGTGCTATATTAAGTACAGCACTAAAACTATTAATAGTGTTTCTAATTTTTATTATAACTGTAAAATCAAGTTTGTGTTTACATTGTAATTTAAAGAGCGATGAATGTAGCTCATTAAAGAGGAGCCATTGATCAAAGTGTAAATGCTTTGTTTAGATGTCCTCTGTCCTGCTTTCATTGCTGTTGCTACTGATTAGAACTCAGCCATCCGCTCACATCATTATGGGAGTTTGTGGCTGGGGCCCCGGTGCATTTCTGCCTTTCCCTCGGTAGCGATAATGCACCCTATACAGCTGGCCAGAGAATGAAGTGAAGAGATTTCATCCATTAACTAGGCAGGTCTCTGATAGTCTTTAAATCCTTCAAGAGAGGAGTAATGACGTAATTGTCAGAGCTTTGGAACTGGGAATCCAGGCTCGAGTCCCGGTTGAACATCCAGTGATTCTCTGCGAATCACTTAATCTCCATTTACCTTAAAAACGTGTTGCCATTTGGGTTGACAATTCATAGGAACCAGAAGATGTGATGAATCGGTACCAAAAGGTCTTAAGGTTCTGTAGAAAAAGGAATACTGAACAGGCATTTTACCACAGGAAGAGAACAAGGACCAAATTTACTAAACTTTTACGGAAACAGGCTGGCGGTAAGGGGGTCAGAATCCCCATGGCGGCGCTGCTAGCAGCGCCGCCATGGCGGATTCGCCCAGCCGGGGGAAATCCGGCGGGAAACCGCCGGACCCAGTTTTCGGACAGCGGCTTTACCGCCGCGGTCAGAATGGGCAAGGAAGCATCGCCAGCCTGTTGGCGGTGCTTCCGTCACCCGCGGCCCAGGCGGTCTATGACCGCCAGGGTCGGAATGAGGGCCAAAGTGTCTTAAGTCTTTTAAAAGCAAAGAAAGTCTCTTTCAAGCACAAAGTACCTGGTTTGACTGAACAATCTCCGCAAAGGGCCATAGAGGAGGAGAAGTGTGGAAACAAAGGGGTGTGCGTCGATTTCTCAGGCCGCACACGCTCGATGCGTCGTTTAGTTTCCACGCAGGGACGGCTGGGCATCGATTTCCGCCGCACGTTCGTGGATCCTCTTCAGGTTGCGGGGTTTTCAGACGCCCCGGGGTCTGTGCATGGAATCCTGGGCTTGTTGACAAGCTCTGCATCATTCCCGTGGGCGGTGCGGGGAAATTTCTCCCTCATGGCAGGCGCTGCGTCGATTTCCCCTCTGGAAGTCGGGCGGCGTCGTCCCAGGTCGGCTGTGCGTTGATCTGGTGGGCCGTGCCTCGAAGTTCCGGTCACACCACAGGCGCCGCGTCGATCTTTTCCTTGCGAAGTCAAGGGGGTCGTCCCAGTTCGGCGTGCTGTGAATTTTTCACTGCGGAACAGGCTGTGCGTCTTTTTTAACCAGCTGAGCGTTGAATTTTCGCGGCACAAGGAGTCAAGTTGCAAGAGAGAAGTCTTTCTGGTCCTGAGACTTCAGGGAACAGGAGGCAAGCTCTATCGAAGCCCTTGGAAGCAAGGCAGCAGGGCAACAGCAAGGCAGCAGTCCTTCACAGAAAGCAGTCAGGTGAGTCCTTTGGGCAGCCAGGCAGTTCTTCTTGGCAGGATGCAGGTTCTGGTTACAAGTTTCTTCTCCAGGGAGTGTCTGAGGTGGTAGGACAGAGGCCCTGTTTTATACCCAAATGTGCCTCTGAAGTGGGGAAGACATCAAAGAGTGGCTTAGAAGTGCACCAGTTCCCCTTTCAGTACAATCCTGTCTGCCAGGGTCCTAGTAGGGGGTGTGGTAGTCCTATGTGTGAGAGCAGGCCCTCCACCCTCCCAGCCCAGGAAGACCCATTCAAAATGCAGATGTCTGCAAGTGAGGCTGATTGTAGAGACCCTCACTGTTAATGTGCTGTGCTCTATAGATGTCTGATTGAATGATTGATTGAAGGTGGAGCGAAGTTCAGTGAATGCGATTGCTATCTGATGGTGATTTGAAAAATGCAGAATTCTAAATCCTCCTTCCAAAATGGTGTTAGTTTGTTTCGTGTCAGTAAATGTTACTGTTCGAACCCAAAAAAACATACAGAACAAAGCAAAAAGGACCACAAACAACTGAATTAACCCAGTAAACTGAAATGGAAGTGGACAATGTATAAAAGTTAGAAGACAGTAGTGTAACAAAACTTGAGGAGGGCCCCTTTAAACTACATGGAGGGGCCCGTGCTCCAGACTCAGTTAGGAGCTCTCAGGCCAGCATACTGTGCTGAGGGGGCCCCCTGGAGCTCGGGGCCCCCGCACGGGCTGCAGGGGCTTATGGTACACTACTGTTTGAAGAGAGCGCTTACAGACAAGCAAATGCTCTGAATTTAGGATTAAATTGGTGGTCATCCAAACAGGGAAATCAAGCTATGCTATTTTACCCAGAGCAGCCTTCACTTTTCCAGTATTCACTTGGGGACCAAGGTCCACCACTGAGATGGGACGAGATCTCCTGTTGCTTTCACTCTGAGCTAATGTAAACTAGCCTATATTTTTAAAGTAATGACGACTTTCTGTTCTTTTGGGGCTGGATAAAAATAACAGTGGTACATCTTGGAAATGATGCAAGCCACTGGAATCTACCATTGGAGTTTGGTAAATAGATCAATGGACTTCATTATCAGATGGCATCTTCCTGATGGTAGTACTGCAAATGAGTGACACAGAGTCAAATCCACAAATACTCTTCTGTAAGTCGGAAAGACTCACTTCTAGCATACTTCCAAATTTCCATGAGTTAGTTAAGGCTGTGCAGGGAAGAAATCTATTGCAACCGGTCCCTTAATCTCCTCTGGGTACTTGGACACCGCTTTTGAAGAGCCTTTATTTTCAAAATACATAGAGCACTAGCTAAATAGCATATCCTCCCATATCCCTCGATCTGTAATTTACTTCAGGCTTCCACTGTATGCCAAGTTGCAAATTAAAAGAGCATTGTCTGCCAAATGATTTTCACATGGAATTTGTCAAATGATGAAGACAAAGTAACTTTGCCACCATTTAGGCCAGGTGGGATAGCAGCCATGTGGGGGATCCGGCTGTTAATGACCACCTCTCACTGTTGCTTTTCCACTCTATATGAGGCACAGCCAAAGCACTGAAACCAGAGACAGACTGCACAAGGGCAGTATGAGCACGCCCAGCAGCAAACTGGAAAGATGTGGTACTGAGCAGCTACAGTGGTCGTGGAGCAGGCAGATGCTCAGCGGGTTGCCTTCCCATTGTGCAGAACAGGCTCTGTCTCAAGAGAGCTTTTGTTAGGTGGCTCAGCCCTCCATTTAAGGTAAACCATTGCCCTTCGTTTTAGCATTCTGTGTGCTGTTTCAAATAAGGAGCTGCTGCACTCCATTTGTTTCTAATATAAATGATATTGTGGGAAGAGATCTTTCTTCTACAGGGTAGGCAGTGCTAATTTTACTTGCAGCTTTCTAACTGGGTTTGTAGTAAGTGACCTAGTTCTGGTGGTTTTCCCAATCATCCATTTTTATCCTCACTCCTAACTCTGATACAACGTTGATACTAGCCTGAACACAAATCTGGACTTCCTTCAGCACCTTCTCTCTTTAACACGGGAAAAACCTCACAGTACCATGGTCAAAGGCTTTGTATGCCACTTTCACTAGTTCACCAGTCCCGCAGTTGAGAGTCTGCAGGGCAGGGTACTGTGACAATGAGGGCAATAAAGGCCCAAGCTCCTCCTACTTTATGTGCTACTCCTGTGTGATCTGAAGGAGTGCCCTTAATGGATGGAGGACGTATCATGGCTATTTGTAACACACAATGACATATCATGCTGAAGCAATCGACAAAAATAAACCATGTGCAAGACTGTCTTATGTAACAGATATGTCAAAAGTCAGGGCTATTTTAAACGCCTACAATTCAAGAGTATTTCATAATTTGCAAAATTGTACAAATCGGGAGAGTCTGTTTAAAATTTCCTGGAGGTGGGGGTGCTAGAGAGCAAGCACGTGAGATGGCTGCACCTGAGTGAGGTTCCTGCCGCCCGGGGCCTAGATCTGATATTCTCCTGCCCTAGATGCCGTCTATGCAACAAATCGAGGTCGTTAACTCTGTGTGCACAATGGGGGGCACTGTGGAGAACAGAAGCAGTCTCTCCACCAGGAGGGAAGTGACGAGGGGTGGGCAGGATTGGCCAAGGGATACGTGGGGGTGGGACATGGGTGGTATATTTAAGCTATGGGGCGTGGGGCCGGCCTCTTCCGCGCAAACCATCAGCGCAGTGTGGAAGTTTGTCCGGTCCCCTGGAGGTAGATATTTAGCGAGGCTCAGGGTATTTTTGTCTGCATAACTGCAACTCCATGGCTCAGAGCCACAACGCTGCTGCAGTAAGGGCCGCGCTTTGCCTCCTGGTGTCCTGGACCAGGCCTGGGTCGAGACAACACGTACCAATGCAGGAAATCAGCCGTGGGGAAGGGACATAGCGCGTCCTCTCGCTCGGCTCAAGTGCAGGTCTGTGAGGGCCTGAGGCACTAACTTACATGAGGGAGGGGGCAGGCCCCTCCGCTTAAACTTCGGCAACTCAGGGGGTGGGGGAGGTGGGAGGAACCCCATCAGGACGGGTTTTTGGTGGTTGGGGGTGGGGAACGGCACCCCCCCCCTGGGCTGTGGATTGCCTGGCAGCCAGGCAGGGGGCACATGAATCTGACCGCGGGGGCCCCAGTAATTTAGGGCCCAGGACAGACTTGGCTAGTGGTTACTGGGCTGAGCAAGTTAAGCAGGCTGGCCCCATCCCGGTGCCACTAGAGGCACTGGGGGAGCCAGGTACAGCCAGGGCCAAAAAGGCCACCAGCAAGCGCAGGGCGCAGAATGCAGGTGGGCAGGGTAGGAGGCCCTGGGTGATCGCATGGCTGAGCAGGGGACTATAGGGAAGGGTGCAGAGCGGCAAGGGGCCCGGCGGGGCCCTAGGTGTGCACACTGTGATGTGTCAGTGAGCAGGGCACCAGGGCAAATGGAGGTTCCAGACTGGTCATCAGTGGATATTGAGGCTAGGATTAAGGAACAGAGGCGGGTGGTACCTGAGATGGAAGATAGGTGGGCCCAGTTATGTAAGGATAGGGAAGAGGCCCTCGACAAGGCACGTCGCCCCAAGCGGAAGGCAAGTAAGGGAGAGGTGGGGAGCCTTAGGAGTCACAAGGAAGGGGCAGGTACTTGGGTGCGGGTTCCCCAGGAGTACAAGCAAGGGGCTAATGCGGCCGAAGGGTCCAGCCGCGTGACAAACATGAGTGGCGCATAAGGTCATGAGTGGCGCGGGGAGGCAATGCCAGTGGAAGAGACTGGCAGAAAGAAGGAGATGCCAACAGAGCGCACTACGGCTCCGGGACGTTGGTCTGAAGCACTAGAGGGGTCTTCGGCGGCCTTTTCTACACCACGGGAATGCACAGGGCGCACAAGGGTTACACACGAAAACTTGTGTCTGAGAAGTTGCATGGGAAAGGTGTGGAGGATGAACGCGGGCTGTACGATGAGGATGACATGGAGTTGGTCTATGGAGATTAGTCTGATGATTGGGAAGAAGGAGAGATACGTGACAGCGAAGAGGGCAGCAACAGCGGGAGGGGGGAAGGGCACAGGAGCGTCGCAACCCCCTCTTCGACTTCTGTGTTACAGGAACAAGTAAGCAAATAGAAGGTGAGGACAGTCGCTGGTGGGGCAGAACAGTTTTGTCTGGCCCAGAAGGCGGCGCAAGGGAAGACCACACGGTTACAAGGTAAGGGAAAATGGTGGTCAGTGTGGGGCGATGGCCCAAAGACGTTTGTGTCAACTATGCACAAATCAGTGAGAGTGGGTGATGACTCTATACATGAAATACCTGGTGTTGGTGCGACCCAGGTGGGGGACGTTACACCAGCTGTTTCGGGTGAGGCCCTAGCAGGAGACACAGGAGAGACTGTGAAAGAGGTTGGGAAGGGTAGTGAGGACAAAAATGAAGAGGGGCTTAGGAACTAGCTCCCGTGTATGGGATTGGCAATGCCTTTGGGTTCTCACGTGGTGGAAAAAACGAAGGCCAGGATCTGGCACCATGAGTATGTAGATGTGTTTAAGCTATTTCACAGGGACATTCAGGACAAGGAGGGCTCTAAGGAGGAGGAATGGGAGTTAGCACGTAGGCCCAGGGTGCCAATTACGATGGATGACTGGACGTCTACATTTTTTATATATACCAGTATTTATTGTAAGAAATTTACAGACAGGGCCATTGCACTTTTTAAATACATGGACATCATACGTAAAGTGCAAATGCATTTTGCTTTACGATGAGGAATTCAGAGCTAGAGTCAGCGTGAATCCAGACAAGCCATTGGTGGGATGTTGATTCTGAACTGTGTGTTAGAAATGGGGTCTTTGGTTGGCAGTCAGGTTACCCCCTGTCCAAGCAAGGACCCTCATTCTAGTCGGGGTAAGTCACACACAATCCAAATTATTCTGTGCCGACCCTCTGGTAGCTTGGCACTGAGCGGTCAGGCTTAACTTAGAAGGCAATGTGTAAAGTATTTGTGCAATAAATCATACAATAACACCATATAGCACCACAAAAATACACCACACAGTGTTTAAAAAAATATGTAATATTTATCTGATAAGATGCAGGTCAAAATGATTAAAATGCAATAAGTAGATGCTGAGATATCACTGTAAAAGTGATATAAAGTGTCTTAAGACTTTTAAAAACAAATGAATGTCTCTTAAAAACAATAAAGGTCTCTTGCAAGCACAAAGTACCTGGTTTGCGTTCAAAATCTCCGCAAGGGACCGCAGAGGAGGCGATGCATGGAAAACGGGGAGGTGTGCGTCGGTTTTGCCCCTTCGCACACTGACTTGCGTCATTATTTTCCATGCAGGGAAAGGCTTTGTGTCAATTTCCAGAGTGCGGACTTGGTTCCTCGTCAGGTTGCAGGGATTTTCTAGCGCCCCGGCGATGGTGCCTTGAATACTGGGCTTGCGGAGTGAAGTCATAAGCGCTGCGCCTATCCAGTGGGCGTTGTGTGGCAATTTCTCCCACACTGCAGGCGCTGCATTGATTCCTCCCTGGAAGTCGGGCTGCATTGTCCCGGGTTGGCTGTGCATCGATCTGGTGGGCCGTGTGTCGAAGTTCCGGTCGCAGCGCAGGCGCTGCGTTGATCTTCTCCTTGAGAAGTCACGCTGCGTTTTTCAGGTTCGGAGTGCAGGGAATTTCTCACCGCGGGGCAGGCTGTACGTCATTTTTAGCAGGCTGTGCATCACATTTTCGCCACACAAGGATCCCAGTTGCAGGAGTGAAGTCCTTTTGGTCCTGAGACTTCAGGGAACAGGAGGCAAGCTCTATCCAAACCCTTGGAGAGCACTTCTCAGCACTGCCAGGGAGCAGCAAGGGAGCAGGGCAAGAGCAAGGCAGCAGTCCTTCTCAGAAAAGCAGTCCAGGAGGGTCCTTTGGGCAGCCAGGCAGTTCCTCTTGGCAGGTCTGTTTCAGGGATTCTTCACCAGCAGGTTTCTTGTCTAGAAAGTGTCTGTGAGGTAGAGTATCTACACCAAGAAGAGTCTAAAGTTTTTGGTTTTGGGTCCTCTTCTTATACCCATTTCGGCCTTTGAAGTAGGCTTACTTCAAAGAAAAGTCTCACTTGTTTGTGAAATCCTGCCTTGCCCAGGCAAGGCCTCAGACACATACCAGGGGGTTGGAGACTACATTGTGTGTGGACAGGCACAGCCCTTTCAGGTGCGAGTGACCACTGATCCTCTCCCTCCTAGCACAGATGGCTTATCAGAATATGCTGGCTACACCCCAGCCCTCTTTGTGTCACTGTCTGGAGAGAGGTGCAAACAGCCCAACTGGCAAAAAAAACAGATAGGGAATCCACAAACAGGCAGAGTCACAAAAATTGGTTTAAGCAAGAAAATTTCAATTTTCAAACACACAATCTTAAAACTAACTTTACTAAAAGATGTATTTTTAAATTGTGAGTTCAGAGGTCCCAAACTCCATATGTCTATCTGCTCCCAAAGGGAATCTATGCTTTAATCATTTTTAAAGGCAGCCCCCAGGTTAACCTATGAGAGAGATAGGCCTTGCAAGAGTGAAAACCGAGTTTGGCAGTATTTCACCGTAAGGACATGTAAAACACATTAGTATATGTCCTACCTTAACCATACACTGCACCCTGCCCATGGGGCTACCTAGGGCCTACCTTAGGGGTGTCTTATATGTAGGGAAAGGGAAGGTTAGGCCTGGATGTGGGTACACTTGCCAAGTCGAATTTACAGTTTAAAACTGCACACACAGACATTGCAGTGGCAGGTCTGAGACATGATTACAGGGCTTCTTATGTGGGTGACACAACCAGTGCTGCAGGCCCACTAGTAGCATTTAATTTACAGGCCCTGGGCACCTCTAGTGCACTTTACTAGGGACTTACCAGTAAATCAAATATGCCAATCATGGATAAACCAATCAACAGTACAATTTACACAGAGATCATATGCACTTTAGCACTGGTTAGCAGTGGTAAAGTGCTCAGAGTTTTAAAGCCAACAAAAACAGGTCAGGAAAAACGGGAGGAAGGAGGCAAAAAGTTTGTGGATCACCCTGCAAAAAGGGCCAGGTCCTACACTGTGGATGCAGTGGATGGCTTCTTCACACTCAGCAGCATCCACACATACGGCTAGCGGGCTCCTGGTAATATACAAGCCCTATCAAGCGCGACCCACCCAAGGGGGGGGAGGGTGCTCCACAACGACCACAACTGTCCACGTCAGGTGCATGCTGGAACTTTAACAAGGGGTTCTGCTCGCGCCATCCCTGTAAATTCAAGCATGAATGTTCCAAATGTGGGGGCAGACATCAGGTCATGCAGTGCTTCTCTCTCACAAGTCCCGCAGAGCAGTGCAGGTCAGCTGGAGGAAGAGGGACACAGGGCGTTACTACTCCAAAGGGCACCTATGTCAATTAAGCCGGAATTTATGCTCCCCTGGTTGCGTATTCACTCGGACAGGGACATAGCATGTAAGTTGGAATGGAGTTTTAGAGAAGGTTTTCGGATAGGGTACCAAAGGCCAAGGCAGAAAAGATGGGCAGACAATTTGCGGTCTGCCAAAACTCTACCACAAGTGGTTGCTGACAAAATAGCGAAATAAGTTGTGGAAGGTAGGAATGCGGGCCCTTTCTTTGACTGGTCCCTGGAAACATTGATGATTTCCCTGCTTGGCGTGGTGCCCAAGAAGAGTAAAGGCAAATTTTGCCTTATTCACCATCTGTCGTGGCCAGAAGGGGCATTTGTGAACCATTTAATCGCACAGGAGGACACTACGGTGGTGTACGCGTTGGTTGATGATGCCATCCGGCTTGTTCGGGGGTGCGGTAGAGGGGCGGAGCTGGCAAAATGTGATATCAAGGCAGCGTTCCGGCTTTTGCCCATTCACCTGAAAGATTTTTCCTTATTAGGGATTCAATTGGATGGGGCAATTTATGTGGACAGGGTTCTCCCTATGGCCTGTACTATTTCATGCGTGCTTTTTGAAGCATTTAGGGGGTCATTCTGACTTTCCGCCGCCCGCCAAAGTTACCCCGTCAAAAGACCGCGGGGGGCATTTCGACTGTCCCGCTGGGCCGGCAGGCAACCGCCAAAAGATCGCCCGCCGGCCCAGCGGGAAAGGCCCTGCAACAATGAAGCCGGGTCCGAATGGAGCCGGCGGAGTTGCAGGGGTGCGACGGGTGCAGTTGCACCCGTCGCGATTTTCACTGTCTGCAATGCAGACAGTGAAAATCCTTGTGGGGCCCTATTGGGGCCCCCTGCACTGCCCATGCCAGTGGCATGGGCAGTGCAGGGGCCCCCAGGGGCCCCACGACACCACTTCCCGCCATCCTGTTTCTGGCGGTGAAAACCGCCAGAAACAGGCTGGCGGGAAGGGGGTCGGAATCCCCATGGTGGCGCTGCAAGCAGCGCCGCCATGGAGGATTCCCCCAGCCAGGGGAAATCCGGGGGAAAACCGCCGGACCCGACTGGGCGACCGCGGCTTCAAAGCCACGGTCGGAATACTGAATAAAGCAACGCCAGCCTGTTGGCGGTGCTTCAGCCGGCCTCCACCCTGGCGGTCATAGACCGCCAGGGTCGGAATGAGGCCCTTAGTATTTTTCTACAGTGGGTCTTTGTGAAGGCATGTGGACATAGACAGATGATGCACTATCTAGATGATTTTCTTTTCGTGGGGCGAGCGGGATCCCAAGCATGTAATAAGGCATTGGGCGGTTTTGAGGTCCTAACCAACAAAATGGGAGTTCCATTGGCTCCTGGGAAGACCGAGGGTCCTTGTTGTACTCTGACATTTTTGGGGATTGAATTGGATACAGAGGGGTTGGTAGCCGGTTTGCCAGCAGGTAAAGTGGCAGAGATTTTGGACTTTCTGAGACTGGTGAGAAGTTTGCACAAGATTGATTTGCGTACAGCTCAGCAGCTTTTCGGTTTCCTCAATTTTTCATGAAGGGTAGTGCGAGGAGGTAGGACCTTCTGTAGAAGATTGGGGCTCGCTATGTCAGAGGCATCACTTCCCCATCATAGGATTCGAGTGTCAGTGGGGCTTCAAGAAGATATTAGAGTATGGGAGAACTTCTTAGCCAGCTTCAATTGTGTTTCCATGATTTTTCACGAAGAAGACACGATCTGGCAAGTGCAAATATTCTTGGATGCGGCAGGAGCTTCTGGTTTCGGTTTGTTCTGGGTTGGCAGGTGGTGTGTGGAGCAGTGGCCAAGTGGGTTGGATGACCCAAGGCAGAAGTATCGGCTTTTTGGAATTTTTTCACCTATTAGTAGCTTTGACAGTCTAGGGTGGGGATCTCGCCAACAGAACGGTAGTTTTTCATGTTGACAATATGACAGTTGTGAAGTTGGTGAACAGACAGAAGGCTAAGGATCTGAGAGTGTTGCATTTGTTGCAATGTTTTATGCTTAGATGTTTATCTTTGAATGTTATATTCAAAGCAGAGCATATTCCTGAGGTGAACAACGCCATTGCAGATTCCCTGTCTCGTTCACAGTGGCATTGTTTTCGCAGTTTGGTGCCAGGAGCGGAACAATTCAAGACAGCAGTCCCGGCAGACATTTGGGAGTGGGGGGCGTGATGGTCTTTTGGCTGGTGGAGAAGTCTTTAGCAGATTCAACACGGAGGAATTACCACTTAGCCTGGTTGGAATTTCAGAGTTTTGAGCATTGGGAGGGGGATTTTTGGGAACAGAGTGCGGGTATGTTATGGTCTCGCATGTTGCGTTTTGTTTTGTTCTTGATTCCGAAAGGCTTATCGCCTAAACGATTTGGGGGATATTGGCAGGAGTTTCATTTTGTGGAAAACTGTTTTTTGGTTGTGACCCAGCACAGGATGATATCTTAGGTCACAGGTTGAAAGAGTGGGGAAGGGTGCAGTTGGAGAAGGGTCAGGCTGCGAGGGAACCTATTACCTTTGACTTGTTGCTAGAATTGTTACATGTGTTGCCGGTTTGTTGTGCTGACCATCGTGAGCTGGGTTTGTTTCGTTTGAGTATGGTGTGGATGTTTTTTAGAGCGTTTCTGGTGTCGGAGTTGTTGGGGGTGGGGAAAGAGGTCGCTATGCGAACGGGTGATATTTGTTTGCAGGAGAAACACTTGGGGATACGGCTTAGGAAGTCGAAGACGGACCAGTTGGGAGAAGGAAAGTGGGTGTGGTTGAGTAGAGGGGGGAGCACAGTGGAATGTCTGATTGATGAGTGGAGAAGTTTCAGGGCGGCATGGCTGATTGGGGATACAGGTGTTTTTAGCCATGGGAGTGGTAAAAAGCTCACGGCTTTTCAGTTGTTGGCTGTGTTGCGTATGGCACTGAGAAGAGTGGGGCAAAGAGCCCAGTGTTATGGGACTCATTCTTTTAAGATTGTGGCAGCCACTGCTGCGGCGCAGCTGGGTTGGGACTGGTAGGCTATCAAGCGTATAGGCAGATGGAGGTCTCGCTGTTGTGAACCTTATGTCAGGACTTGAGTGTTTGTGGTATATTGCAGAGTAGAGGGGGAATGGTACTCTGTCTTCTAATATTTGTTTTATTTGCAGGTTGTGTGGCTGGTCCCAGCACAGAGAAGATGGTCACTTGGTTTGTTGCCATTCCTTCATCCCTTGGGCAGCGAAATATGCGGAAAGGCAGTTATACGAATGTTCTTTGGGATTGTCAAGTGGACGACATGAGGTGTTGTGGTGGGGAAAGAGTGGCATGAGGTGGGGCAATTTGCTTCCATTTCTAACATCAATGCTACCCAATTGGGGATGTCCAGATCTGCTGTGTTTGCACTTGGGGGAAAATGACTTAGTAAAACTTTCTGGGCTCACCCTACTGCAACATATGCAACAAGACCTCGAGTTGTTCTGCCAAAAGGAGGCGTGGCACCTGCATAATATGGACGGAGTTTGTACCTCGGAGAAAATGGAGAGGGGCTTTGAAGCATGGGGCCAGGTAGACAGCTCAGAGGAAGCTCAATAGAGCCATGTGGGTTTTCTGCGGGGATTATGTGATCAAGGTTTTGAAACATGAGGACATCAAGGAGGAAATGGTTGAGCTGTTTCGGTCGGATGGTGTGCAGCTTTCCGAACTGGGGAATGTGTATTACCTCACAGAGCTGAGATTAATGTTGGGGAATTTGTGGGGAGAAAGGATGTGGCTCAGAAATAGTGCATGAACAGGCAATGTTGCAGCGGGTTCGCTGGTGGGACAGCAAAACACCTATCAGGTTTGTGCTGAGTGGCAGTAGATGGGGGGAGGGTGGAGGGTCAGATGCTGGCTTGGCTACCTTTCCAGGGAGAAAACGAAAACAGGTGAAGGATGATAGAGTGGGGGATGCCCGAAGCAGGCAGTCGATGGATGAAGAAGGAAGATGTGTGGGTCAAATTGAAGTGAAAGATGGATGAACTGAAGTTATTGGAGGGATGAGTGAAAAGAAGACTGGAGAGGTTTTATGAGATAGGGGGTGTTTTTTTTTATTTATTTAGTTAAAAGCTTAATGATAATATAAGGCAATCCTGTCCTAAATAAATGGCCTTTTACACTTTAAGAACTCATGTCACGGACTTTGTCACGATCCAGAAGGGCGATTGCCGTCACTAGCAAAGGTGAACAGAGTTCAGACATGCTAGAGCTGGACATGCTGCCTGGATGTGCGATCCCAGATGTGCTGCGCCCGTAATGACAGCTATACATCGCACTGCTCACCTGGACTCCCGGCTTTCAAGGTACCTGAGTGGAGGACTGATGCTGCATGATGGGGTCGAGTGTGTGGAGCTGGGACCGCTGACAGCTGCCCTGATACTGGTCGAGTGTGCTCTGTGCTGCAGGTAGGACATTCCTGGATTGCCTGAGGCCTGTGGGGAGACGTGGCAGTGTGGCGGACTCCGGCCGCATGTCTAGAAACTGAGGCTTAGGTGGGGCGAGGTGTTTCCATTTGCTACCCCCGGCGCTTGATCCCAACCCTGCTCGGAGCCGGTGGGCTGAGGCCTACTACATATGGATGTGAGAGGGGTTCTGCCCAGGGCATCTGAGCTGGTGCTGTGGACACTGAGCAGCCACCTGATGCGAGGCACCTGAGGGAAGAAACAGGGATATTGCCCTACGACTCGCCAGGGAGAAACACTGGCTTCAATACGAAGACAACACAGTCGCTATATTCCCTGATTTCACATTAACTGTTCAAGAGGCTTGCCAGAAGTATGGGCCCATCATGCAGAAGCTGCAGAAAGTCAACATTCTGTATGCTTTGCTTTACCCGGCTTTACTGTGCATTACCCACAAGGGTAAGACGCACGTCTTCAACAGCCCCGGATGGCTAAGGAATTCATGAAGCACAATGTGTACCGCACTCCAACTGCTGGTAGGGCATCACAGTCTTCCAGGCCATCATCGCCACTCTCCGAGGTGGGATAGACCAACTGCAGAAAAAAGACCACCAGCATGCTCAGCGGACCTAAAGAGTCCATTAAATATTCAATACACCTGCAAAATGAGTCTTGATAGATCTAGGCCTCTCCATTTTGTGCACCTACTGGTGCACACAACCCATGGCCTCAGACTCAGGCTATGGGACAGTTACGCTTAAGCTACTTTTGTTTGATACCTTTATCTCTTTCTGAGCTGCTTTCATGTTGAGAGAAACTTGAATCCTACACACGTGCTCCCCGGACACCCCCTTTCAATCGAGGTGGAACTACCTGGGTCACTGGCTGATCATCTTGAAAGATATCCCTTATTTTACCTTCTTTTTCTTACCCAATCCCTCTACTCACCTCTGCACTGGATTTCTCTCTTATTGTTACTTTACTAATTCTCCTGGCTGCCCTAACTTGGCTGTCAACTCTTCTATTTTACTTTACTATCTTCTCTTCTTTCACTTGGTACTGCTACCACACAAGTTAGCATCTAGCCTCAATTATTCCTAAAACAGTATTATCTATGCTCCTAGGATGGAGTTATTGGATCTTCATGTGAATGCTATACTGTTTTCGAGTTCTTGGGTGGGACACGATTTCCTGACTTGATTGGGATGAGGGGAGGGGATGTTATGTTTGACTTTCTGTGCACACTCATATACGTTCACGCTCATACACATGCCGACCATGCTGCCATTCATCTGGGAGACCGATAACAATCTTGCAATACACCAACATTTCAATGGATAGGGTAGACCTGGTCCAGACACTGCGCACTAAAGCACGGATTAGATATAATTGCTTTACATGCAATATCAGGAGAATAGGTGACCCGCGCAAGCACCAACAAATATTGGCTTACCTAGATAGGCACAATGTTAGCATCACCCTATTGCAGGAGGCCCACATAGGGGATTCTGCACATGCTACGTTCGTGGCACGATGGGCAGCCCATAGATACTCTGCGACTTACTCCACATTTGTGAGGGATGCCACGACACTTGTAAGGAAAGGCACTCCATTTATTCCAAAGAGCGTGATCAGTGACCCCCAGGGACATTACACTAGTGTGGTGTAGGCTAGCCTCAATATCCATCACCATTGTGAATTGCTATGGTTCCAACACAGATGACCTGGAATTTTTTGATAGGCTCTGGGGTCTGACTGCAGAAACAGGCTCCACGCACATTATATGGGAGACAGATTTTAATGTCTCATTGAAATCAGAATGGGACAGATCTCGTACACTATCCCACCATCAAGCCAATGCAGGCAGACCCATTTGTGGCATCATGAAGATAAATGGACTGCTGGACACATGGAGGACTTTCCACCCAAAGTCAAGGGAGGGCGCTTTCCATTCTGGAGCTCATAGTAGTTGGTCCAAAATAGATTGCTGGCTCATATTCAGATGCCTGGGGACCTGGCTACAAGAGGTAACCTATTTGGCACATACCTACTCAGACCACTCCTGGGTGCTCATGGTGCTATCTCCTCCAGATGTCACTTCCCCACTCGCTTCCCGGAGACTCTCTCCACCACTGCTTTTAGATACAGTGTTTTGGGAAAAACTCAGAAATGAGGTTGCATATTTTTTTGACAGGAATTCAGTTCCACAGATCATAACAGTGTGGGAGGCCTTCAAGGTGACTATTTGGGGGCTTTGCCTGGCCAGGAGCAGAGGGATCCTGTGCTCGATTGAAGATAATCTTGAAAATTGAAGTCAACATTAGAAATCTTGATAGGAATTTAGGGCATCCTCCCAACCCTGAACTAGCACGTAAGCTTAGAGAGTCCATTACTGACTATCAGGAAACAACGGCACCAGAATGTCTATTACGCAGGAAATACTTTAAAGCTAGGGAATATGATGAGGGGGAAAGACCTGGGTACGTACTGGCAACTATGATACGTAACTCCTGAGGCACCCACGCCATCCTCGAGATACGAGACGATGATGGCACCGCTGTCTGGGATACTCCAAAAATACTCAAAATATTCGTAAAGTTCTACCAGTGGCTTTATTGCTGTCGCAGACTCGAAACAGTAGACATAAATGCATACTTAGAAGATCTGGCCTTGGGCTGGCTGTTCCACTCCTAAAAACAGTTTATCATGAGGCAAGAGAGGTAGGCCTATTACCACCTTCCATGAGAGAGGTGATGATTATTACTTTACTTAAACTGGGCGAACCAGGTGAGTGCTGTGACTCTTATAGACCCCTCTTCTTTATCAACTGTGATGCCAAAATCTTAGCCAAAGTCCTCACAAATCGGCTTAGCCTCTTGATGACCTTTCTGGTACGTCCAGACCAGTCGGGTTTTATCCTTAGATGAGCTACCTCACATAATTTGTGCACTTTATTTACACTCATTCAAGACATAGACCCAGAGCTTGCTGCTGCTGAGGTGTTCCTTGATGCACCAAGGCTTTCAGTTCTGTGGAATGGGACTACCTTATGGTGGTCCTGTGGCGCAAGTGATTCCCATCCCCCTTCTTGGCCTGGATCTGCTGTACTTTCAACCAACAGCTAAAATACAAATAAATGGGACCTGCTCTGCCCCATTTAGCAATGAATGCGACACCAGGCAGGGATGCCCCTTGTCTCCATTGCTATTCGCTTTGGTGATGGAGCCCCTTGCAGTCAAGTTGCAACAACATCATCACAAATATGCTATCAGACACCCCACCACACATGGATTGATATCATTCTATGCAGATGATATCACGCTATACATCAAGGAGCTACGAGTAAGTCTCGAAACTGTAATTCATGAGTTTGTCCATTTTGGTGGCCTGTCAGGCATCCAAATTAATTGGGAAAAATTGTACCTTTTCCCTCTCACCCTAGCCACAGCCCGCTTGCAATTGGACTTCCCACTTCAGTGGTGCGATCCTGACCTCAGATACCTAGGTATAGTTATATCCAAAGACAGAGGAGAACTGATTTGTGCTAATTATGGTAGCGCTCTTAACACGATCACTGACAGGATCACATGCTGGACATCACTGCCAGTTTCCGTGGCAGGCCGAATCTCTCATATGAAGATGATCATTCTGCTGAAACATCTCTATTTGTTCCTTAATATCTGTAACTCACCAGGCAAATTTTTTTGGAAACTACTCAAAACACAATTGATAAGATTAACTTGGGCTGGTAAGCAGCCACGCACACAATGGAACTCACACAACTCTTTTTGAGGGGTGACTTTGAGGTTCCAGACATGAAACTCTAATTTCTATGTGCCCAAGCACTTTATAATATATATAGGTACAGGACACCCCCTTACATGCTGCATCTAGCGATCGAGCAGGGTTACATGGTGCCTATCCCTATGTCTGCCTATCTGAGTGTGCGAGACAAACCAGCTGGTTCTTCAGAATCCACTGTTGCTTGCACCACCGCTGCATTGGAGAGATTGGCTAGAAAACTCAGCAAGCCTCTGCTCTACTCACCACTCATTTCTTTGGCGTATCATTGTGCCATAGCTGTCACTCATGAGGCGGCCTGCAGGGCCGTACTCCTCAAAGCTGGACTCAACACGTGGTGGAATCTTCATACGGATGGCCTATTCATCAGCCCTGGTGAGTTCTTTGCCAGGGAAGCACCAATTCCACAAGACATTTCACTACATTAGGCTCAGACACAACATTAATGCAATCACTTCTGACTTCCCCCATGACTTCCCCCATGAGCCTCTCTCTTTCAATGCATTACACACCCTACATGAATTCCTCAGGTCCTGGACATTTGGTTTCAAATCTTTAGCACTCAGCACCGCTTGATTCACCAGACGTTAACTGCGAATGCACAGACTGGGTGAGAATAGGAATTATGCACAGCACATATGGATAAACGATGGCTATACTGCTGCCAACATAACCTCGAGTAGCAGACTGCAAATTATTCACTTTAAGTTCCTACATCGTATGTACTACATGCCTGCTCGATATTATAGATATCGTTTGTGCCCTGTCGACAAGTGCAGGAGATGTGGGGCAGAAGAGGCAGACTTTTTGCATCTGGTTTGGGCATGCAGCCCACTCCAGCCATACTGGAGGGAGATTGCGGGCACACTAGCCATCATGATAGGGTGGGCTGTAAACCTCACACCAATAACTTGGGGCACACCAAAGACATAGTGAGTGCTTTAGGAAGTATGTAGCATTCGCACTCCTCTTCGCCAAGTGCAAAATAGCATGCAGATGAGGCAGGGGTCGAGCTCCTAAATTCAAGGGGTGACTACAAGTCCTCATATATTGTAAAGATCACATATGCTGAGCTGCTTCCCTCGGGATAGATCGCATCCTCTACAGACATACCTACAACACAGGCCCCCGCAAAATATAGACCAAACGCCTTTGGAGCATGCCGCTAGGTAGCCTACTATCCTGGAGGTGTGGAGCAGTTTACCCTGATGCTCCATTCAAGATTCGTAAGCACTATCTAGATGACAAACGCAAGCTGGGGACATTGCCTGGGCCACCCACCCACCACTGTGTAGTGATTCGCAACAATACTTCCAGCCAGACAACAGCTATGTAGACCCTCACATAGGCAAATCACCTGCTGGTCAGCGAATTGATAGCTAGGGTTTGGCGAAGCACACCCACACAATACAACTTACTTTGATGTGTGTCCAGTTTACTAAGATTGTGTACAATGTTCTTGCTATGATATTTGATTGGCACAGGATGACCCTGTATTGCTATATGTATGGAAAAATTATTAAAAAGAGTTTAAAAAAATCCTGAAGCTACTAGAAGAATTTTCATGTGATTTCACGGCATAAGTAAATACCATTTGATTGTTCATGAGTTTCCGAAGAAATGCCAAAGTATACTCATTAACGTACCATTTGGGGTACAGAAGAGCTAAATAATTTGGGTTCTAAAACCCTTTGTGCTGGCCTGTGTTCTTCCTGGTTTTATTAATTCCAGTTGTGGATGTAGACAGCTAGACTTGCAGATACATTGTTAATTTCTTTACTTTAAAAAATTTGCATCGTTATAGAGCACGGCGTGCCTTATTTTCTTACCTCAGGGTACTGAAAATCGTGATAGAGGCGGAAGCTTTGAGCAACAATTTTTAGCAAGCATGAGAGTGTTGTAGTCTGACTGGATGAGGAGGGAATGTCTGATATTCTTCAGTTACAGCCCCCATCTGGTGTCAATTTTACTGTGGGCATACGTTTGAAAAGTTACGTTTGTAAGTGTTTCTGGAACTTATTTTAGTTTGACATAGCTCTCTGGTTCAGGGCTTACCACATAATAGAACTCTGAACGTTTTTGATTGATAAAGGGAATACATTAATTGTTTTTTTTTTGTTTTTTTTTTCAAAAACTTGTCAAGGACTGGATGTTGATAATATTTGTTGAGTACCCTTCTTGATTGCCTGAGGAAAGGATGATTTCTACCAGTAGCCACGGTGCTTATCTGCACAGAATAATATACCTGAAAGGCAGGGGCGTAGCTTTGGGGGGTGGGGGGTGTTACACTCTCCCAATAATGTATTTTCTAATAAATGGAAGGGTACAGGTGCTTTCACTCAGGTATGGGGACGTGTCTGTCAGATTTCACCAGGTGTTTTACATACACACAAACAAAAACGCACCACACTCTCTCCCTCTCTGGTTTGAAAGTCCTCGAAAATGCTAATTGTTTTACAAAATACTGTCTTTTCTCTCACATAGTAGTCCAAATCTACATTCCACTCCTTTTCCACTGCCTCTTAGGCACCTCTTATGCACCCCACTTGTTGTGCAATGTATTTTAAAGCTAAATGCCAGCGTGATTGTTGGAAAATCTGAAGCTCACTTCCCCAATCTTACTGACGAAGCAAACTCCCTGCTAAAAGGGGTCAAGTGTTTCCCTGAAGAGGGCTCAGCATAGGAGGAAAATAAACAAAAGGAAAAATCTCCTTTGGTAATCTTGTAATTCTTGATTGAAAATGAAGATATAACTGGAGAAATAAATAAAACACCAAATGTATCCAATGGACAGACATTCTTCTTTTAAAAGTCTATTTATAAGGTGTGTTTCAGCACTTTTCCAGGAAGTAATGGTGTTTGCCTGACAATGAAAAAGCCCAATTTTGACATCCTGATTTCAGCACTGAATTCTGAAGTCATGTTTCCACCCTTCGAGCTTTGCTTTACCCACGACTCACGGAGTATCACATCAGGACTACCCAAGCACGCAAGCACCAGAACAACCTGAGCTGCGAGGACGCTCAGCCGCGGTCTGAGTTCCTTGGTTTTAATGTTATCTCATGTTATACATGTTATACAGTTGTCACTTAATTCAGGAGCCAGTTCTTTGATATTATTTGTTCACTATATTTCTCCCAGAACGTATAAACAATTTTATTTCTGTAGTCACTTTGCTTTTTGTACTTTGGATTTCAAATTGGCACTATTACATCTAATTTTTATTTTTTCAAACAAGTTATCTAGCCCCTCCTTAGCTTTTTTGAATATGCTTGTTCATTTTAATGCAGTTATTCCAAGGAAGGTAAAGTCATGACACAATACATCAGTCTGGAAGCATGGGGCTGATAAAATCTTTTCCACCCCAAACAGGTAAATGAAGACAGAAAATTACAACAACATATTCCCTCCCAAACAATCGCTCAAATAAAAACAAGATCAAAATCCATTCTTTCCTTTTCAAACACTTATAATGATGGTGTTTCAATTCAATCCCTGTTCGTTGCACATCATGAAGTGCTAAACTTCAGTGCCTGCGCTCCCTTGAAGTGCAATCATTCCAGGGAAGGTAAATTCATCACAAAATACATCATCCCAAACTTACAGAGGCATTCTTCCACTCCAAACAGTCGATTAAGGACATAGGCCCTCATTATGACATTGGTGGTAAATCCCGCTTACCGCCACACTGATGGCCGCCAATTTACCGCCGTGGTGGTGGATATCCGTTCACCATATTCTGACACTCACACACCAATCCGTCACTATTCAGCCACATACACAATTCTGACACACCAAAGGTCAGTGATAAACTGGTGGTATCAAAACCCACACTGTTACGCCAACAGAACAACGCCACCACATTATGACCCACAAATCACCACGGCAGACATTCAATGGCAGTAAACCATTGGCGGTACATACCGTTGGGCTCAAAATACACACACTCAAGCAAAACAACACTACATTGGACAATTCAAACTACACACACCTGACACTCATACACACACCACACATCCACATCACTATAAAACACACACCCACATTACCCACATCCCTTTACCATTACAAACCTTTGGCACAAGACAGACACCACAACCACAGACAAGACCAGAGACACACACCACCATCACCTATACACCACCCACACACCTCACACACATCATTCACAGTACACTCATGGCACCACCACAACACCCCAGATTCTCTGAGGAGGAGCTAAGGGTCATGGTGGAGGAAATCATCCAGGTAGAGCCACAGCTATTGGGAGCACAGGTGCAGCAGATATCCATTGCTAGGAACATGGAGCTATGGCGGAGGATCATGGACAGGGTCAACGTCGTGAGACAGCACCCCAGAACAAGGGATGACATCAGGAATATGTGGAATAACCTACGGGGGAAGGTATGTTCCATTGCTTCATGACACCAGCTGGCAGTACAGAGGACTGGCGGTGGACCCCCACCTCCTCCCCACAACTAACTACATGGGAGGAGCAGGTCTCAGCAATCATGCATCCTGAGGGCCTGGTCAGAATAGGAGCAGGACTAAACTCTGGTAAGTCAACTCTCTACTATTATCACCCCCCTACCTGCATGCCATCATGTACCCTCACTCCATCACTCCACCACCTCCCATACACCCCACCATCACAACCCACTCATCCCAATGCCAAGCCCTGCATGCAATACCAATGCATGGACACCACTCACAGACCTGCATGAACACATATCACTAAAGCATGCACACTAGAGACAATCAGCTAGCCCACCACATAACAACTCACACAAGGTAAAGCTGCCAGGGCAATTACAACCATAGAGGGCAAGCCCCCCATGAACAATATGTCAGACACAGAAACAATGGCACTGCATTTACATCCCCACAGGTATCCCAGCGAATATCACCGGAGATGACGTGCCAGCACTATCTAGTCCCCCCACAGAAGAGGCCCACAGTGATGACTGGAACTCTGCTCGCCTGGATCTGGATGACCAACCTGGCCCATCAGGGACCTCCGGACAGTTGGTTACCCAGCCACAGTCACACACCACCACAGAGCGCCCCCCCTCAGGAAACATCACCACAGCAACCACCCAGCGGATCCACACCTCTGTCCCCAGGACAGGTCAATCTGCAGTGTGTCCACCAATACAGGGACCCCGGGGCACACCTCATACCCAAGACAATCAGGGACCTGGGGTCAGTGGCAGTGGGCACACGGTTTAGGGGACAGAGGCACAGGACAACAGGGAAGCTGGGAGGACGGCTGTGCGCCAGGGGGAGGACAGGCCCAGGGAACCGACTCTCCAGGAGGCCCTCACCGAGATCCTGGGAGCATACCAACATTCCCAGAATACGCTGAGCCAGATCCTGGCCAACATGCAGGAGAACGGGCGGCTGCAGGAGGGACAGTACCAGGGGATCAGAGAGGACTTGAAGGCCATTAACTCCACCCTGGTCTCCATTGCAGGGGCGCTGGCAGACATGACCAACATTATGCTGGAGGCAGTCATACAACAGTGGGGCCCTGCCACTAGCCAGACTACTGAACTGCCCTCCACCTCCGCTGCCGCTAGTGGACAGGAGGCCCCACCACAGGACCAACAGGCCACCAGCACCCCTCCCCCTGCAGATGGAGAACCACCCTGCAAACGTTCTCTGTCATCCAGGTAGAAGCCAGAGACTATTGCCAAGACCCCCGCCAGGAAATAAGACTCTCCTGATTGTCACTCTTGTGTCTCACTCTGTCACCCTGTCCACCTTGAACTGCCATTGCTCCCCTTCCTATGCCTCCTTGGACAATGCACCTGTGCTACAAATAGACTGGAACTATACCTTGGACTTTCCTCCATCATCACCCCAGCCCATTGCACTTCTCCCATTTTACTTCTTAGCACTTCAATAAACACACTTTGAAAAATACAAGTATGGAGTATGTCGAATGATTTAAGTATGTAAACGTTTAACAAGGATTAAACATTGCAATTCAACTGTACAGTAATGTTTACATAGGAAAGACTTGTAGTTGGCTACAGTGAACACACCAGGAGTGATAGTGGGGCACCAACATTTGCAAAAAGAGTTTCCAAAGGGTACAGTGAGTGGGCATAGAAGTGGGAAATAACAGCATGCCAGTGACAATGTGAAACATAAAAAAAATTACACTGGATTGTGAAGTTACACTGTCTTACCTGTGTGTCATTGGAAGTATTGTCTAATCACTGCAGTTCTGTTGTCCTCATCCTCATCCTCTGCCTCCTCATCTTTACTGCCCACAGGGTCTACTGCTGTCACACGGCCATCTCCAGCCTCCTCCTCCTGCAGAAACAGTACATGCCATCTTAAGGCAAGGTTGTGCAACATGCAGCATGCCACAATTATCTGGCAGACCTTCTTGGGTGAGTAGCACAGGGATCCACCTGTTAGATGGAGGCACCGGAACCTGGCCTCTGGAGGCCAAAAGTACGTTCAATGATCCTTCTTGTTCGCCCATGTGCCTCATTGTAACGTTCCTCAGCCCTTGTCCTGGGATTCCTCACAGAGGTCAGTAGCCATGATAGGTTGGGGTAACCTGAGTCACCTGCAAATATCGAGGGACAACAGTTAGCCACACACTATCCCTTATGGCCCACACCATACCCATACACCAGCATCCACTGGGTGGGAACCAGGGCTCACCTCTTAGCCACACCCTGTGCCTCTTTAGTTGGGCCATCACATTTGGGATGCTGCTATTCCTCAGTATAAAGGCATCATGCACAGACCCAGGATACTTCGCACTGACGTAGGAGATGTACTGGTCCGCCAGGCACACCATCTGGACATTCGTCGAGTGAAAACGTTTTCGATTTCTGAAGACCTGTTCAATTTGCCGGTGGGGGGACAAATGCAATATGTGCTCCATCAATCTCCCCAATGATGTGGGGGATATGTTCCATTGCATAGAAGTCAGCCTTCACTGTGGCCAAATCCCCAACCTGGGGGGAAAACAATGTAGCTACACATGTTTAATCAGGGCAGCCAACACTCTGGTCAGCACGTTTGAAAACATTGGCTGTGACATTCCTGCTGCCAAGCCCACTGTCACTTGGAAAGAACCAGTTGCCAGGAAATGGAGTACAGATAGCACTTGCACAAGAGGGGGGATCCCAGTGGGGTGATGGATAGCAGCTATCAGATCTGGCTCCAGTTGGGCACACAGCTTCATGATTGTGGCCCTGTCAAGTATGTAGGTGAGGATAATGTGCCTGTCCTCCATTGTTGCCAAGTCTACCATGGGTCTGCACACGGGGGATGTCTCCATCGCCTATTAATCCTCAGTGGTTGCAATCTATGGGGCAAAAGAGAGAGGAACCGGTCATAAACTGCACATTTATCCACTACAGTTCAATGCATGATGTGAATTTTAATTGTATTAGTGGTATTTGTCCTGTATGCACAATTGTGATCTGTGACGCAGTTATGATCCATGGCCTGCCTCCCCCCTTGAAATGGCGTACGCCTGTCCTGTATGGAGGGACAGGTGTAAGTGAGGCAATTCAGCTGATGTTGTGGGAGGCGGTCGGGAACTGCTTTGCAACGCCTCATTGGATAATATTTGGCCCTATGGGGTACAGTGGCCAATGGTGATGTATGCCGGCGGTGACGGTATGCACTGCCGCAGATGTCACCACCATTTTCTAAATGTTCACTCACTTGCTACCTGACTTTCAACAGGAGAGGATCTACACTGCATGTGCTGCTGTGACCTGTGTCTGGTGGTGGCCTATCCGTAGCTGGATGGGCACTTGGGGGCATCACAGCAGCCACAAGGGGTGAGCACAGTGCCCATCATTAAAACTTATGCATGGTGGGGTGGTATCTGGGTGGGGGATGTGTGTCAGTGGGTGCCCCTAGGTCAGGCCTGACATTGCAGAGTAAGACCCATGTTGGCCAGGGTTCTGATGTGATATTCCTCCAACCCATCTAGTAGGCATCCACTACTGGGCAGGGCTGTGTGGGTCCCAGGTAGGCTGCAGTTGGCGGTATGTGTCCCTCCCCATGCCCTGGTGACTAGAATTGTTCCTGTTAGTGCATTGCACAGTGCATAGGGCTGTACCCTGTGCGTGAGTGTGTTGTGTACGCCAACGGTGGTGTAGGTGCAGCCACTGACCAAGTGTATCCTTTGTCTCTCTACCCCCCTTTTTTGTTTTGTCATCCTGTCCTTCTGTGCATTAGCATCATCTGGTGGAGGAGCAGAGGCACCGGCGACGGAGGGAGCTGCATCCCACAGGAACCAAGAGACAGAGTCCACTGATGCCGAGGGAACCAGTGGGACGGAGGGTGTGGGGAGCACCACGGCGGAGACTGGAGAGGACAGTGCAGACACAGATACCTCCTGTGAAGGAAGCTCCCTGGGGTGGTGTACACCTCTGTGCCCACCCCATCTACAGGTACAGCCGCCACACCCGTACCAGCACTGCCCTCCCAGGAGCCCCTCAGCGAGTTGCCCGTGCCCGCTCACCCAGGAGGGTGGGCATCTCCTTCGCCCCAGGCACCTCCCGGCCCTGCCCCAGTTAGCCCTGCTGCCCTGAGTGAGTAGGCTATTGACCTCCTGCGATCCATCTCTGTTGGGCAGTCAACCATTGTGAATGCCATACAGGGGCTAGCAGCCCAAATGCAACAGACCAATGCATTTCTGGAGGACATTCACACTGGCTCGGCGGCCCAATAGAGATCAATCCAGGCTCTGGCCTCCTCTCTGATGTCAGCCATTGTCCTTGTTTCCACTGTCCCCCCTCCAACTTCCTCTTCCCAATCCCATTCCCCTCAACCCCAACCTATCCCAAGTACACAGGCAGACGAGCAAACACAAAAGACAACACACAAGAGTGTCACAGGCAAACACAAGCACCACACTTCATCCCACAGGCACTCACCCAAACATAATCCATATGCAGACATTCCAACATCCACAATTTCCACTGTGTCCCCCTCATCCTCCACCTCCCTCCCAGTTCCGTCTACACTCACACCTGCATGCACTACATCCTCATCCACTACCGCCATCCCAGCACCCCTTTCAGAACACACACCTTACTGGCAGACACCACCCCAACAGCCATGCACACGCCCCGTGTCCTCTCCCACTGTGTCTGTGCCCCCTCTTCCCAAAGTACAGAAACGCAAGCACTCAGACACCCAAAAGCCATCCACCTCACAAAGGCATCCAGCCCATGCACCTGCACCCAAACAAAGCAGACTGACACCTCCTACAATCACTCCCTCTTCCTCCATTCCCAAACCTTCTCCCTCTTCCTGTCCCAATGTCCCTAAGAAGCTTTTCCTCTCCACCATTGACCTCTTCCCTACCCCTACCCCCTGTCATTCACGTCTAGCCAGGGTGGCAAAAACCCAGGAAAGCACCTCATCCACCCAGTCCATGTGCCCAGTAGTGTCCACACCCACTTGTGGTGGTAAAGGATCCTGGGCACCAGGCAGCCACATGGAAATGGTGCCTGCCCCAAGTGCTGCCAGGAAGGGCAAGGAGCCACCCCAGCTGCTGCCAGGAAGGGCAAGGAGCAATCCCCAGCTGCTGCCATGAAGTTCAAGGAGCCACCCCCAGCTGCTTCCAGGAAGGGCAAGGAGCAATCCCCAGCTGCTGCCATGAAGGTCAAGGTGTCACCCCCACCTGCTGCCAGGAAGGGCAAGGGGTCATCCCCAGCTACTGCCAGGAAGGGCAAGGGGCCTGCACCAGCAGGCAGAAAGGACAAAGGCCCTGGTGCTGGGACTCAGTCAGAGCCCCCACCACCAACCATCATGGTGGAGCCGTCTGAGGCTGCAGGGGATGGGCTGGAGCTTCCCCCCACCACCACCAGCAGCAGCAGCAGCAGCATCAGCAGCAGCACCACCACCAGTAGTGGGCAGACGTCCGAGGCTGCAGGGGATAAGCTGGCGCTTCCCCCCACCACCACCAGTAGCAGCGGCACCACCACCAGCAGTGGGCAGCCATCTGAGGCTGCATGGGGTGAGCTGGAGCTTCCCACCACCACCAGCAGCAGCAGCGCCAGCACCACCAGCACCACCACCGGTAGTGGGCAGCCATCCGAGGCTGCAGGGGCTGGGCTGGAGCTTCCCCCCACCACCACCACCAGCAGCAGCAACAGCACCACCATCAGCAGTGGGCAGCCGTCCTAGGCTGCAGGTGATGGGCTGGAGTTCCCCCTACCACCACCAGCTGCAGCACCAGTGGGCAGCTGTCCGAGGCTGCAGGGGATGGGCTGGAGCTTCCCCCCCACCACCACCAGCAGCAGCAGCACCACCACCACCAGCACCACCACCAGCAGTGGGCAGCCACCTGAGGCTGCAGGAGATGGGCTGGAGATTCCCCCCTACCATCAGCAGCAGCAGCACCACCACCACCAGCAGTGGGAAGCCACCTGAGGCTGTAGGGGATTGCCTGGAGTTTCCCCCCATCACCAGCAGCAGCAGTAGCACCACCACCACCAGCAGCAGTGGGCAGCCATCCGAGGCTGCAGGGGGAAGGGCTGGAGCTTCCCCCCACCACCAGCCGCAGCAGCACCAGTGGGCAGCCGTCCGAGGCTGCAGGGGAAGGGCTGGAGCTCCCCCCCCACCACCACCACCACCAGCGGCAGCATCAGCAGCACCACCACTGAGCAGCTGTCACCGCTGACGGGCAGTCTGCAGTCCTGTGTCCATGGGCTGCTGTGCGTCCTGCCCCCTGAAAATACTGTGGGTATGACACCCACCTGAGAAACTGTGACCTTGCACTACCCAAGATCTGCATCACAGGGCTTGATGCCCCCTCCAGAACCAGTGGGTATGGCACTCACCCATCCTCCCCAGGATCAACAGCACAGGACATAATGCCCCCTCCAGAACCAGTGGGTATGACACCCACTCACCCCATCCTCCCCAGGATGAAGATCACAGGGCACGTTGCCCCCTCCAGAACCAGTTGGCAAGTCACCCACTTGAGAGACTGTGGCCTTGCACTCCCCAGGACCAAGCAGTGGGCAAATCACCCACTTGAGAGACTGTGGCTTTGGACTCCCCAGGACAAAGGGCACAGGTTCCTCCAGGACCAGTGGTGTTGTACCATATTTCGGCTTAGGTGCCCCCCATCCCCCGTCCCCCTGAGGTGCCTGCCTATTTTCAAACTGATGCCCCTGCAGTGTTCTCTCTGTGTTGTTGCAGGAGACAAGCGGGGCTTTGGACTTTGTCATGTGGCCCTGTGGCCCACACACATTGAGGACTGGGCAGTGTCCCTTGTAATGTACATATGTATATACTTTTGGAATGAATGTTCGCATTTTTACTGTATTGATATTATTACACTCACTTTCATCTATTCGTGTTGTTCTTGCATTATTCCTGAGGGGGTACGGGGTAAATATGTTTACTTACAGCATCTGCTTGTGTGTATGGTGTTGGGGATGTTGCATGTTGTGTGTGTGTGTCACTCTCTTTTTCCTCCCCCGGTCCTCTGTGTGCTAGGTGGCTGTACTCACTGTGGTCGTCTTCGTCGTCGTTGGTGATCATGGTGGAGCAGGGCATAGAAAATCATTGGGAAGATCTGCAGTTCAGGCTCCATGGCGGCGTGGTTCTTTCCTGAGTCTCCAATGGTGAGTCGTTTCCGTTCTGTGCAGTGTTTCTGCCAGGCTTTTGATGTCATTCGTACCACCCCGGAAAAGGTGGTGGATTGGGCTGTCATAATACAATGGGCGGACCATTGTCTTCCGCCTGGCTGTTGGCGGCTACCGCCATTGTGGCTGTTGATTCCACCCTGGCGGTCGGTGTAGTAAAGTGGCTGTCTGTCTGAGCTCTTTCCGCCATGGTCATAATGTCGCAGTATTTACCACCAGCCTGTTGGTGGTATTACCGCCGCTTTATCACCCACTGCCAGGGTTGTAATGAGGGCCATAATCTAATACATCCTTCCATGCCCATGGGGCACATAATAAAATCCCTGTACTTCCTGAAGTGCTATACGTCAAAAAGTGCCAATTCTACAAGCCGATCTCACAACTAATATAACGTGCAATAACATTAAACCCTAAAAGTGACATTGTACAACTAAATCAAAAGTGCCTTGATCTGTATGACTAGCCCTGAAAACAGAATTAGAGACCAAGACGCTACTCCTTCCAGGCCAACTTTCTCCATTTCCTGTGATATTGTAAGGAGCGATTATGTCTAGCATGGCATCAGGCCCCCTGCTTGTTGACATTCCTCATTTTTTCCTCCTATTCAGCCAACCTAAGAGCAGAAGGGGATTTCCAGTAAATGGTGATCAGGGAGCGGGTCATCAGCATAGCAGTAAAGCGCTCTGTATCATTTTGCCCTGTCATCTCACTATCCTAAATACTCAAAAGTGTCATTTTCGGGTTAGGATGAATGTCCCAATCAATTGTCTTGCCTACTACCTGGAACACATCCCTCAAAAGCTTTTCCAAATGACTACAGGACCAGAACATATGCAACCAGTCTCCTACTTGATCACATTTCGGGCTGTTTCTACATTGGGAAACATCCTAATCAGTAATTGCGGAGTAAGGTACGGCATCCATCCAATGAAGAAAGCCATTCCATAGAAATTGGCCACTCTGAGGGTCGAATAACTAAGATCAAAATATATTTCCCAATATATTACTTTTAATTTGATCCTTGTGTGGTGTTATCATGTTGATCTTATCTTCAGATCCACGTAATCAGGTCTTAGATGCATTTCTTTGTACCAATAACTCAAAGTAACATTGACTTTATCATCTTGGAACAGCAGTCTAGCTATATTTCTTGAAAAATCGACATCTTACCCTTATACATTGCTAAAAATAGCCCTTATTTGGGTGTACATAAAAAATGATAGTGCATATGAGATGAATTTCCCAAGAAAATAGCAGTGGGGGAGGGGTGTGGGGGGCAGTG
The DNA here is from genome assembly GCF_031143425.1 of Pleurodeles waltl. Classification (NCBI taxonomy): domain Eukaryota; kingdom Metazoa; phylum Chordata; class Amphibia; order Caudata; family Salamandridae; genus Pleurodeles; species Pleurodeles waltl. The sequence goes on from NC_090443.1 coordinate 173,089,614, forward strand.
GTTCGGCTTGGCCCCTTAATAAAACATCTACCTTTTTGATAGATAAATCCACCCATTTTCCTATTATTTCTTCAGTCGCAGCAGGAGGGAGGGATTGACAATAGAACAGTCGAGTCTCCGCACTGACGTGCAGTAACTGAGTAACTTTTAAAAATATATATATATCGTTAATGAGTTATGAAAAATAAACAAGTCTGTATAAGTTACTTTTATAGCTTGGAAACAGTCATGGAAGTCAAATATGCATTTTTGGTGATTCAGTGTAGTGGAAAGAGGGCATGCTTTACATTAATGAGACATTGTCAATAACCGTTCAGTGTAGTGTCGAGAGCAGAGATTTGCGCCTTGTTGCCGCCCTTACTATTGATAGAGCGGTCCGTAGTAATAATTTACCCGTGTTTGGACACTCTTTAGGCCGATGAATCTTTTGACTTAGTGGGAACTCTTTGTACTCTTAGTCGATCAATCTCATCAAAAATCAATAATCAATAACGAACATAAGCAACACCTTGATCAACATAACACTTAACAATTAGTCCAGAATACATTTCGGCGAACCTGACCTCTCAGCCAGGAATAACCACACCAGTTTATTGCAAAGTTAGTGAATTTTATTTCCCTATATTAACAAAGCTAGCACAATATAAATGTGTCTCAACACCAAATGATAAACATATATGAACATTAATAGCTGTCCATAACGTCGAAACAAGTGCAATCTATGAAGCATTTGAATCACGAGGCATTCGATAATGGCAATGCAAATCACTAATACGATAATCTGTAATGAACTAATGGCATACATTTAGTCAGCATAACAAGATTTCAAATTGCATCGTGCGACATATGGAATCCTCGTCTAACCTCAAATTAGCATCGGCATGTGGGACTTCATGCAAAAACAATTTAGCAACATTAATTTAGAAAAACTCTTAACTAGGGATCTTACCAAAAATCAGCAGTTGGTTACCTAAAAGAAACACAATGCAATTTTACAATTTCCTTTCATATTTACCAATTACGATCAGCATACAAGGAAGTCTTCGTCTCACAGGTACCGTTTCTCGATCAGCATGGGTACCGTTTCGATCAGCATGGGACGGGGCAAAGGGGCAGGGGTGGACGGGGCAATTGCCTCACGGCGGCAAGGGAAAACTACTACTTCATGCAAAGGGATCAAAGTTAAAGTTAAAGTCTCTAGGACAAGAATCATTTAAAGTCTCTTTCTCTCGATTAGAGAAAGCATCAAAGTCTCTCAAAATGGCGTCGCAGCAAAGTGGGCCATAATAGCTATGAAGTCAAAATGGCGGGTATCGAGCTGGTAATGGCTACCTTCTTCTCGTGCACCGGGGTTTTATAGACAACAGTTCAAGTCCAGTAGGGTCTTCCATTGGAGGGTTCATAGGTTAGCTTCAAATTGACCAATCAAAAACGACAGTTCTCAAGCTTTTACTTAAGCATACATTATCCTTGGAGATGGGTACGCAAGTTGCAACATTGTCTCCCAATTAGCTCACTTTCAGAGCCTCCATTGTCCGCACCTGCAAGTCGACCTTGAATTACAGAGAAAATATGCCAGGCTGGCACTAACTTTAAGATAAGCATGTGAACAGTTTCTGTGGAAAAGTGCAGCTTCAAGCAAAAATACACGTTTAATAGCACAGTGGAAAAATACGAGCATCTAAACCGTGAGACCAGGCAACTAGGCCAAAGCCTCCGCTAAAGTCATGCTAAGCTAAAGCATTTCAAATAAGCAAATCACAGCACACGTTTATGATTATGTCGGATTAGTGCAATTCTAATACACCACGTTATATAAAGCACGCATATAAATGATGGCAAACTACTCTGAGGGCGCATTTTGTCCCCGTACAATCTTTATTAGTTCGGTTAAAGTCACACATGATTATTTCACACTACGTTTAAGCGTTAATAAATCAAAACCTTCATTTTCTGCTTCATCAATCCCTCCTCTGATGACTACTTGTCATCACACAAATCATGCCCACAAATTTTATTCCATTAAAATTCTGTCAGTTCCCTTTTCCTTTTAGTTCCCCTAGTTTGCGCTTTGTATTCTTCTGCCATTTTATTTTCATAATTTTCTCTTCTTTTCTTTTTTTAATTCTTTCCATAATCATTATTATTCCCCTTTTTATTCCCCAAATTCCAAACACACAAATTATTACTATTAATATTCCTTCTATTATTTTCAATAATATTCCATTCCAAATTCCCCCAATCCAATGTCCCACTGAAGCAAGTCCTTTTCCAACCTTCTCCCACACTCCTGGTTCTTTCAATTCCTTCAAATCTGCACTTTCTTTTGTTAGATTAGCAAGCATAGTTTTAATTTTCACACTATTATCGGGTATATAGGTACAACAGTGTCGGGCACCAATCATTTTGCAAACGCCTCCATCCTTTGCTAAAAGAATGTCTAAAGCAAGCCTATTTTGAAGAGTCATGGCTCTTTCCGCTGCAAGTTCAGCATCTATCAGGATTATAGCACCTGAAAACTTTGTCAGCATGTTATCCACTATAGTAGACAACTTTCTTATTTTGATAGAATTCAACACAACTCCTAATGAAGGAATCATGGCTCCAAATATATCACCTACCACAGCAGCTGCGGTCTCTCTCTTCTGGATACGATGGGATCCAGATGTCTTTTGAATCATCGATACGTCATCCAGTTGATAAACCTTTGGGAACACTATACCCAAATAACATCTCCCCCACCATCCCTTTGGAAGACGATAATAGGCATTATGCCCACAAATGTAATATACACCTGGAATGACAGGGTCAAGTCCGTTCATCATGAATGTCCATTTGGCCTTAAAAATAAACGTATGTTTACACTCACTCGCTCCTACAAAAATATTGTCATAATAAGATTCTCCTCGATATATACAAAATTTCCCTACATGCAAAGCATCTAAAGCTATTTTCCCTTGTGTCTTTATAGCAGCAAAATCATAATTATCTACTGAAGTCCTCTTATGTAACTCCTTTTCTAATTTCGCCTTCATTTGTGCCCTTCTATCGTCTGTGCGATCTAAAAAGCTAATTTCTACAGCAGAGACTGAGCAAGTAAGGTTCTCCCTATGAGCATGAGCCGTTTCAAAAGTTTGCATTGGCTCGAAAAATTCCCTCATTATATTAGCATCCCAATCTTTAGCAATCTGGCTCAGCTGTGCTATTATAGGAACATAAGCAAAGGTAACATCATAATTCGAGTAAAAATACTGTATGTTAGTTTGACCATAAAACCTAGACATTACTATACTACACGTAATCCCATATGTAAGAGGCATGTGGTGATAAGTCACCCCTTCCCTTACTGATGTCGGTATCTGTGTACACACATAACAATCCTTCGCATCCATAGTCTCAACATACTCTGTTAGTAAGCGATAGAAAACGTTATACGAAAGCTCTTTCTTATCGTGCAAGAGCCTCTCATCCAATGCTAGTCTTTTCAATGGTGTTAGTTCAGTGACAGTAACAGGAGCAATAGTAGAAGCCTCGATATTCTCACTTTCACCCTTTCCATGCATTCCAAACACAATTGCCATTATTATTATTACACATGTAATTACCAAGCCTATACACACATATTTACAATATTTCTTTCTATTATTTTGCGTAGCGTACCTAGTCATGATCTGTATAGAATCAGAGAGCTAGAAGCACCTATAAAAGAAACTATTTAGCAATTCAGTTACAAAGCTGAACGAGCGCAATGTTCACACCGTCTTCTTCAAAAGGCCAGTCACTTATCGGTTAGCAGCATTTGTCTCAATTCGGCAATAACACAGTCTTTATCGGTTTAGCAAGTGTCTCATCCGGTTTAGCAATGTCTCAGCTGGTTGTTTGTTTCACGTTAGATCGTAGCAAGCAATATCATTTATTACCCTTTCAATCGACAGAGTCTATGAAACTTTTCTTTTCTATTGGTATCTCTTCTTCTTCTTCGTTCTCGATGCTTAGAGATACAAACTCGTCAGTCCAATCGTCATTGACTGCATATGCCCATTCAGGACCGGAATACCTCCTGTTTGGTATCTTTTTCCTTTTCAATTTTGCTTCCCTTTTCGACTCTGCTTCGCTGGCACTTTCCTCTTTTGTCAAGTCTTTTTCTTCACTTGACGATTGTTCCACAACCGTCACTTCCTTTCTTTTCTCTTTCACTTTTGGCCTTCCTCCGTCGTTCAAACTTTCTTTACCCTTTTCTTTTATTGGTGAGATACTTAGTCTTCTCTTTGCACCATGTCCATTTGATGGACCTGCGATCTTTTCTGTGGAATCTTGAACCTTTTCGTTCCGTTCTGCCTCGTTCCCTCCTTCTGGGGAATCGATCACGTTCTCCCTTTCCTTTTCTGTATCGTCTGCTTCTGGGAAAGCCCTCCTCTGATCAGGCTCTCCTGCTTTTTCACCTTTTTCGAGCCCTTCGTCACCGTTATTTTCTTCAGGCTCTTTATCACTTTCAGCTGCTTCAGGCTCCTTATCACCTTCAGCTGCTTCAGGCTTTTTGCTACCCTCAGCTGCTTCAGGTTCTTTGTCACCTTCAGCTGCTTCGTCGCTGTCTGAACTTTCTCCTTGGTTTCCCCCAAGCGAGTTGGTGTCTTCGTCGTCAGAGAATATCTCCTTCTCTCCCGTTTCTGCCTGCTCGCCTTCAGTTAGGTTTTGTTCTGTCTCAGCACTCAGCACTGTTTTGTCAGGCACTGGTAGTTTCAGTGCTTCAACTTCCTCATCTGTGGGACACAACACCTTCTTTGTGTGACTGGCGTGAATCCAGTTGGGAACCCCCGCACACTTCACAGCGGTAGTTGTCGTCAGGATCACTTGGAAAGGGCCTTTCCAACGGGGTTCCAGACACGATTTTCTCACGTGCTTCTTTACCACGACCCAGTCACCTGCTTTCAGTGCGTGTCCTGGACCTTGGATCGGTGGCAAGGTGGTCGCTTCCACCTGGTAAGAGAAAGAGCGAACCACGTCAGCCAGTCCTTTGCAGTAGTCTAACACCATATCATCTGTAATATTCAAAAGCATGTTTGCAGGAACTGCAGGAAGTCTCATAGCCCTGCCCATGAGAATTTCATGCGGAGACAATCCAGTTTTCCTATCGGGAGTATTTCTCATTGACATTAGTACCAAGGGCAATGCGTCAGGCCATTTCAAATTTGTCGATGCACATATTTTCGCCATTCTCGATTTCAGCGTACCATTCATCTGCTCCACCAGTCCTGATGCTTCAGGGCGATAGCTACAGTGCAGCTTTTGCTCAATGTTCAGCGCTTCGCAAAGTAACTTTATCACCTCGTTATTGAAGTGACTTCCCCTATCTGATTCTAAAGAGATCGGGAATCCGAAACGTGGTATCAACTCCCTCAACAGTAGCTTCGCAACTGTAAGGCTGTCATTTCTACGTGTGGGGTATGCCTCAATCCAGTGACTAAAAATGCACACAATCACCAACACATATTTCAGACCCCCATGCACAGGCATCTCAATGAAATCCATCTGCATTCGACTAAAAGGCCCGCTTGCCCTACCAATGTGACTCGCGTTCACAACCGTTCCCTTTCCTGGGTTCATCTGCTGGCAAGTGACACATCGATGGCAAACTGCTTCTGCAGCTTGACGACATCTGGGGTTAAACCAATCAGTTTTGAACAATCTTATCATGGCATCTCTCCCTAGGTGAGCTTGCCCATGATAGAACCGCGCAAGCTGTGATAAGAGACTATTTGGCAAAACAAATTTTCCCTCATGTGAAACCCATAACTCGTCTTGTCTCTTTATACATTGTGATTTAATCCAGGAATCTCTTTCATCCTCCCTGACATTATTTTGCAGTGCTTTTAGTTCATCTATTGTATCTACAACCTTCAAGGCAAATGCTTCAGCTGGTTCGAGTTCTGGCTCATTTATTGTATTCCAATCATCCCTAAGTAATATACAGTTCAAGGCACAAAATCTTGCGACTTGATCCGCATATGCATTTCCCAGAGACAGATAGTCCTGTCCTTTCGTATGAGCACTACATTTTACCACTGCAACTTCAGCTGGCACTTGAATGGCGTGTAACAATTCCCTTATTCTCTCCCCGTTTTTCACTGGGGATCCTGAAGAAGTCAGGAAACCTCTCTGTGACCATAGTTGTCCAAAGTCATGCACAATCCCAAACCCGTATTGACTATCAGTGTAAATGGTGACTTTCATCAATGCAGACAGTTGACATGCTCTTGTAAGGGCTACAAGTTCTGCTACTTGTGCAGAATAGACTCCTTGAAGCCATCCCGCTTCCAAGACTCCGGTTACAGTACATACAGCATATCCTGCTTTCAAAATCCCCATCCCGTCTCTTAGACATGAACCATCAACAAAAAGAATTTGGTCGTTTTCATCAAGTTTAGTATCCTTGATGTCTGGTCGAGGTTTTGTGCAAAATTCAGTCACCTGAAGGCAGTCATGCTCGACGTCTTCAGCGTTCTCAATTTCGGCATTTTCTCCAGGAAGCAAGGTTGCTGGATTCAACGTAGTGCACCTTTTCAGCTGCACATTCGGTGAAATTATCGTTTCATACCTTGTGAGTCTTGCTCCTGTCATGTGCTGTGTTCGGGAGCGGGTCAAAAGTATTTCAACTGAGTGAGGGACCATGACTGTTACTGGGTGTCCCATCACTATTCCTTCACTCTGAGTGAGGCTGATACCAACTGCTGCTACGGCGCGCAAACACCCTGGGAGTGCTGCTGCGACCGGATCCAAAGTAGCTGAAAAATACGCTACTGGTCTGTTTACGCCACCATGGGCTTGAGTCAAGACAGACAGAGAACATGCATCACGTTCATGACAAAACAATGTGAAAGGCTTCGTGTAATCAGGCATACCTAAAGCTGGAGCCCTGCACATGCATTCCTTTAATTCAACAAAAGCATCCATCTCATCTCCTTTCAGTTCAATTTGATCCAAGGCATCCTTCTGGGTCAGTTTCAGTAGGGGCTTTGCTAGAGTCGAGAAGTTGGGGATCCACTGGCGACAGTATCCCACCATTCCCAAAAACTTCCTCACCTCCCTCCTTGTCTTTGGTGGACTCATTTGTAGTACGCTTCTTATTCTTTCCTTCATTATTCTCCGTGACCCTTTCTCTATCTGGTGACCCAAGTATTTCACTTTCTTCTGACAGAACTGCAACTTGGAGGGGGACACTTTGGCCCTCATTCTGACCTTGGCGGTCGGCGGAGAGGCGGCGGTCGGACCGCGAACAGACCGGCGGTCCAAAAAATGGCATTCTGACCGCGGCGGTCACCGCCGCGATCGACCGCCACTTTCCCACTCCGACCGCCACGGCGGTCATGACCGACGGGCTGGAGTTTGCGCACTCCGGCCCGGCGGTCGACCCAAGACCGCCAACCGTATCATGACCCTGCTTACCGCCGCGGTTTTTGGCGGTCGGGAACCGCCATGCGAACCATGGCGGTAGGCACTATCGGGGCCAGGGAATTCCTTCCCTGGCACTGATAGGGGTCTCCCCCACCCCCCACTACCCCCCACGAGTCCTCCCCCCACACCCTCCACCCCCCCAGAGGTGGTACGAACCCCCTGCCCCCCCCACCCCGACATGCACATACACGCACCCCGACATGCACGCACCCCCAACATGCACATATGCACACCCCCTACACACACACATACACAACGGGGGCACATACCCGCACACATACATGCCAACATGCGCACCCGCCGAACTACACACATTGCCCATAGGCACAGCAGCACCCCCCGCCCGCATGCACGCACTCACACACCCCCTCTACACACCCCCATGCACGCACACATCACACAACACCCCCCCACCCCCTCCCCTCACAGACGATCAACTTACCTTGTGCGTTGGTCCTCCGGGAGGCGACGGGAGCCATAGGGACGTGACCGCCAACAGAAGACCGCCAACAGAAGACCGCCACACAGAAATGTGGGTCGTAATTCTGGGGGCGGTGTTCTGCTGGCGTGGCGGTGGAGGTTGACCAGTCTCCACTTTCCCGCCGACCGCCAGTGTGGCTGCTGGCGGTTTTCCGGCAGAACGCTCCCAGCGGTCGGAATACGCGCAGCGGCATACCGCCGCAGTCGGCGGTCTTTACCGCGGCGGTAACTCGGCGGTCTTGCGAAAAGACCGCCAAGGTCAGAATGAGGGCCTTTATGTCCATTCCTTCCCAAATGATTCAACAGAGCAATGGTATCGGCTGTGCAGCCACTTTCTGTCTTTGATGCAACCAGTAAGTCATCAATGTACTGTACTAGGGTTGACTCGAATGGCAATTCTAATGCTTCCAAATCTTTCTTTAAGATCTGATTGAATATTGACGGTGACTCAGAAAACCCTTGAGCAATTCGACACCAACTGTACATTCTGTCTAGGAATTTGAAACAAAAGAGGAATTGGCTGTCCTCATGAAGAGGCACAGAAAAGAATGCTTGTGACAAATCGATGACTGAGAACCATTCAGCATCGCAAGGAATTTGAAACATTATCACAGCTGGATTCGGTACGACAGGGCAGCACTTGACTATGATGTCATTTATTTTCCTCAGATCCTGCACGAGTCGGACCTTTCCACTCGGCTTTATTAGTCCCATTATTGGTGAGTTACATGGACTGCTTAACACTTCTTTCAGTACCCCCTGTTTTACAAATTCGTCAATGAGTTGAGCAACTTTCATGAGGGTATCTTGTGGCATGTGGTATTGTGGGGTCTGGGGAAAGATTGTATTGGGCTTTACAGTCACTTTCACTGGTTCCACTCCTTTCATCAATCCCACCTCTTTCCCTGTCATGTCCCACACTTCCTTTCCGACTGTCTCCCGTAATTCGGCTGGGATATCTTCTTCAGTTATCATCGGGAAAAGACAAATCAGAGGATACTCTTCATCTACAGTTTCCATTTCATCCTCCTCTACACTGTCCTCTTCTTCCCCATCACTGCTCGTCTGTATTGTTATTCCTTCGTTCGAACACATTATCGAGCAACCCAATTTGCACAATAGGTCTCTCCCTAACAGTGCTATCGGGCTTGAGTCACATACCACAAACTGATGTACCCCTTGATAGTTACCGATGCTAACTGGTACCGGATCTGTAATTGGGTTCGTCAGATGTCTGTTTGCTACTCCCACCACTTGAACTGTCCTCCCTGAGAGTGGCAAATTTGGTACTTCACTGCTCTTAACAGTTGAACGTGTGGCTCCCGTGTCAACCAAGAATGAAACACGATGACCCATTACTCTTCCCTCTACGTACGGACCCCTTTGATCAACTTCCAAGGATGCCGCAAGCACACAATCTCCTTCTTCTCCTGAACTTTCACTCTCCCATACGTTGTTTATTCCACTCTCACTGTGTAATGGGAACTGTTGTACGGTTCCATTTGTACTCATTACCTGACCCGATACCTGTGGAGGAACCATCACTTGCTGCTGACTCATTGGTGCCAAGGGTATTTGCATTTGCTGATTAGGTACCATAGGTAACTGCTGTTGCATTGGCTGCATTTGCGTCATCTGCATACGAGGCATCTGCATCTGCTGCGGCTGCATAGGTTGTAATCCCTGCAATTGATTTACGGTCTGAAAATTTGGGCTTGGACCTCTCATTTTTGGTCCCCTCATTGTCTGAAATGCATTGACATCATTGTTTTGCTGACCAACACCTGCACCTGCACCTGCACCTTCCTGCACCACCATTGGGCACTCGCGTTTCCAATGACCTATGATTCCGCACACGTGACACGGCATCACCTTCTTCATTGCCTGCACACCCGTCACAACAGTGTTCAAATCCGGACCATTATTCACAAAACCTCCTCTGCCTCTGCCTCTGGCCTGTGGCTGAAACGCCATGTTTCCCTGCAACTGCAACTGCGGTTGTGGTACCTGCTGTTGGAACCCTTGCATCCCTTGCAAACCTTGCAGACCTTGCAAACCTGTCTGAGCTGCCTTAAGCTGCATCATCATCACCTTTTCTTTCAGCCTTTTCTGTTTCACTTCAATTTCGTCGCTACAGTATTTCGCATAAGTCAAGACTTCGTCAATCGGTTTAGACTGCCAACAAATCAAATGTGACTTTATCATTTGACTTATTTCTGGTCTCAGCCCTTCCACAAATCTGAACACGAAATGGAGCATGTCCTTCGCCTCAATTGTTTCCGTGCCACTGTAATTCTTGAACGCCTTCAACAACCTCTCATAGTAACTATGAATCGATTCTTTAGCCTCTTGGGCAGTTCGATCAATCTTCTGCCAATCCACGTTTTTCGCGGGTACCTTCGTTTTCAAATGCTCAATCACCTTATAGTACAAGCTCATCACCATAGGTGATGGTGCACCCGTCTCCCTGTCTCTCTCTGGTTCACTTGTCGGCCAACCTACAGCTCTTTTGCAATCCTCCCACAAATCTGCCGGAACCACAATCTCAAAGAGAGTGTTCAGGTCTTCCCAAAGACATTTTGCAAGCTTCACAAACCTATCAGTCTGTTGGTACCATTCAATTGGTTTCTCTCTCAGTTTGGGAAAATCGTCCGTAAAAGACTGAGGCCCTCATTCTGACCCTGGCGGTCTTTGACCGCCAGGGCGGAGGACCGCGGAAGCACCGCCGACAAGCCGGCGGTGCTTCAATGGGGATTCCGACCGCGGCGGTAAAGCCGCGGTCGGACCGGCACCACTGGCGGGGTCCCGCCAGTGTACCGCGGCCCCATTGAATCCTCCGCGGCGGCGCAGCTTGCTGCACCGCCGCGGGGATTCTGACCCCCCCTACCGCCATCCAGATCCCGGCGGTCGGACCGCCGAGATCCGGATGGCGGTAGGGGGGGTCGCGGGGCCCCTGGGGGCCCCTGCAGTGCCCATGCCACTGGCATGGGCATTGCAGGGGCCCCCGTAAGAGGTCCCCTAAATGTATTTCACTGTCTGCTGCGCAGACAGTGAAATACGCGACGGGTGCAACTGCACCCGTCGCACAGCTTCCACTCCGCCGGCTCGATTCCGAGCCGGCTTCATCGTGGAAGCCTCTTTCCCGCTGGGCTGGCTGGCGGTCTGAAGGACACCGCCCGCCAGCCCAGCGGGAAAGTCAGAATTACCGCCGCGGTCTTTCGACCGCGGAACGGTAACCTGACGGCGGGACTTTGGCGGGCGGCCTCCGCCGCCCGCCAAGGTCAGAATGAGGGCCCGAATGTCGCTTCTGTGCCATGGTACATGTACTAATTTTCCCCCTGCTGTCTCCCTCATTGGTAACATTGTTACTGTATCACTACTCTGCGGTCTTTTCTCATTGTGCTCTGTAGCACTGTCCCTCCTCTTTTCCTTCCTCTTTACCCACCTGCTTTCCCATTTGTCTAAGCACCTCCACAATTGTGCACTCTGTAGCAGTTCTCTAAGATGTGTCTTCATGCCTGCTGACCTCATGTGTTCAAAATCTGTGGTCCCAAAATCTAACCTATAGCTCCTGCTCAAGTGTTTCATCTTGTCTATGTCAACCCCGTTTCTGTCAGCTGCTTCTTGCAGACTCTTGTGTACCTTGTTCACTTCCTTCGTAATCCTGGGACATAGATACCTCAACTCTTCTTCCGTGTAGGACTATAACCTGTTCACACCCATAGTCCCTTCCACCAATTCTTGTGCTTCCATGTTCAACCTGACCCTATTCATATAGTCTTCTCCTTTCCCACTAGCTGAATTTTGTGTGGAATTCAGACTGTTGAACCACTGTGTCAGCTGTTGCGCATTCACCGCCATCAGGGTAGCGTTCACATCGACTGCCATCGATGGTTGAGGCAACTTTTCAGTGTTCGATGTTAGGGGTATTATCAGTGGGGGGCTCGACCTCACCAGTGTCGACTGAGCACATATGGGACTAAACTCCATCAAGGACCCAGACCCATTTGGCTGAGTCGCTATCGGAGTTATCCCCGGAGTGTTTTCTATGCACCTCCTTTCGGTCCCATTTTGCAGCATTGATCCCTGACCGCTCGGACCCAAGTTAGGCTGACTATACAGAGGTACCGGTGGACCTACAGTAATGGGTAGTGATATCGCGTCTGGGTTCTGTCCATTCCCCATGTTCTGAGGCATGTTCATTCCCACACCATGGGTCATCATTGCCGGCATGCCCATCTGACTCCCCGTCATCTGAGCATGTGCGTTTCCTCCCTGCATCTGCTTCCGGGGCAGCATAAACTGAGTTGATTCAGCTTGTCCCATTGTTGGGTTGTAACCATTCTGTACTCCCCTTACGGTTTGTTCTAGAATCATTCCTGCACTGTTATCACTGTTGTAGTACCCTGGCATCTGCGGCTGATAATTTTCTGCTGGTTTCAACACGGGCACATCTGGATATATTCTCCTGACCTGCGGTATCTGCGGGGTGAACAGTAGACTCGGGTCCTTTGGTCCCAATGATGCTCCTGAACTCTGGGTTTCACCGTTCTGTACCGGTGCCGGAGGGGCAGAACTGGTACTTGGACCTTGTCCATTCTCTGCATAAGTCGGTGGACGGTCGTTCAGCAATTGCATTATCAACTCCTCATCCTCTAACTCCTCTTCTCTTCTCAACTTTTCCTCTTCCTCTCTATCCTTGGAACACTTCCTGTCTGTCTTACAGGTGGCTTTCTTACCTGTCTCCTCTCCTTCCTTAGTAATTGCGGGGAATAATTTTATCCCCTGCAATGCATCTGACCTCCACACCTTCTGTGCATTATCCCACCTAGCATCCGCTAGTGTCTTTTCTACCTTCCTCATTCTGGTCTCGAACTTCTTTTGCTGTTGCTGTCTGGCCATTAGTTCCCAAATTGCTAGAGCCTCAAACTGTGCTGGCCTTGGAGGCACCTTCATGTCATACATCGTGAATCTCAAATTCTCTAGAATCCTTATATTGAATGTCCCATGTATTGGGAACGCTACGCTCCCATGTTTCTCTGTCAACTTGTGCCATTGCTTTAGCCAAAGGCATGGAGCTACCCCCTTCTCTTCCATTACAATGTAAGCTGGTGTACCCTCAGGCGGCGTCTCCTCTCCTACGCTCGCTTTAATGTAAGACTCCCCCTTCATCGCACTCCTAATTGCTTTAAAGAATTTCATTTTTCTCGTCTTTTATTTAACCAAGTTTATAATCAATAGGTGACTTTAATTCCACAAAAATTGTGATCAATAGGTGACTTTAATTCCCGGAATACTCTTCACCTGCCTTTCCCCTTCCAATCGAGTCCCACGGACTGCGTCCAATCCGTGCGCGACCCTTCTCACCAACCAACCTATCCCAGCGCGGCTCTTAGTGACGTCACACTCACACACACTGCGGCTGACAAAGCCTTGCGGCTAGTCTTCCTTCACTCACCTCCTCTCGTAACAACTTCTTGCATATATTGCGAGCTACCAAAAAAAATAAAACAGATCTGTCGGTTTACTACAGGAAGGGTAACACAATCGCTTCAGGACCTTAGGGACCTTTCACTAGCCTCGGGACTTTTCACTAGCCTCCGGCAGTTATTCCGTCTTTCTCAGTCCCCACGTTCGCAAGCAAATCTGACCCGCAGACCTACTCTCAACTTGTCAATGATCTGTTCTAGTGCACTTAGAATCTTGTCAAAGCCCGAAGTCGAAGTTTCTTTCACTCCCTAACACACGTACCGACTTGTTGACCACACCCGATCAACCTACTAAATCGCCCAGACCACAACATAGATCAACATACTCCGGAGTCTCTTGACCTCGCAGGGCCCGTCTCAACAACAACAACCACGTGGACCTTTTTATGCACAAAGCGCCACACGCACATGAAGTTCGACGACTTCCCTACTCTCACACTCGGAGCCGCACCTCCGCTATCTCTATGAAGTTCGACGACTTCTCTACTTCTACACTCGGAGTCGCACCTCCGCTATCCTTAAAAAGAAAAAAAAATCCTCGCAACCTTTTCACACACCCTGCGGCAATAAGCTGTGCAAGCGCAAAACCCTAGCTTCACTCATACCATCACTAGTACCGCCCGCGCTGATTCCACACCTCCGTTCTCTCCATTCGCAAGCTCCGAGATCCCGGGAAAGTCGCGGTGGACCTAGCCCATCATCATCTTGTCAATCCGTTTTATCCAAGAAAAATCTAATTCAACCTCTCGAATGGGGTCTCAAAATGCGTAACCGTTAATTCAACACCATGTACTTTAAGAGTACAAGGTCCCAAAAGACGTAACCGTCCTCTGCTACCATCTACTGGTCGAGCGGTCCGTAGTAATAATTTACCTGTGTTTGGACGCTCTTTAGGCCGATGAATCTTTTGACTTAGTGGTAACTCTTTGTACTCTTAGTCGATCAATCTCATCAAAAATCAATAATCAATAACGAACATAAGCAACACCTTGATCAACATAACACTTGACAATTAGTCCAGAATACATTTCGGCGAACCTGACCTCTCAGCCAGGAATAACCACACCAGTTTATTGCAAAGTTAGTGAATTTTATTTCCCTATATTAACAAAGCTAGCACAATATAAATGTGTCTCAACACCAAATGATAAACATATATGAACATTAATAGCTGTCCATAACGTAGAAACAAGTGCAATCTATGAAGCATTTGAATCACGAGGCATTCGATAATGGCAATGCAAATCACTAATACGATAATCTGTAATGAACTAATGGCATACATTTAGTCAGCATAACAAGATTTCAAATTGCATCGTGCGACATATGGAATCCTCGTCTAACCTCAAATTAGCATCGGCATGTGGGACTTCATGCAAAAACAATTTAGCAACATTAATTTAGAAAAACTCTTAACTAGGGATCTTACCAAAAATCAGCAGTTGGTTACCTAAAAGAAACACAATGCAATTTTACAATTTCCTTTCATATTTACCAATTACGATCAGCATACAAGGAAGTCTTCGTCTCACAGGTACCGTTTCTCGATCAGCATGGGTACCGTTTCGATCGGCATGGGACGGGGCAAAGGGGCAGGGGTGGACGGGGCAATTGCCTCACGGCGGCAAGGGAAAACTACTACTTCATGCAAAGGGATCAAAGTTAAAGTTAAAGTCTCTAGGACAAGAATCATTTAAAGTCTCTTTCTCTCGATTAGAGAAAGCATCAAAGTCTCTCAAAATGGCGTCGCAGCAAAGTGGGCCATAATAGCTACGAAGTCAAAATGGCGGGTATCGAGCTGGTAATGGCTACCTTCTTCTCGTGCACCTGGGTTTTATAGACAACAGTTCAAGTCCAGTAGGGTCTTCCATTGGAGGGTTCATAGGTTAGCTTCAAATTGACCAATCAAAAACGACAGTTCTCAAGCTTTTACTTAAGCATACATTATCCTTGGAGATGGGTACGCAAGTTGCACATTGTCTCCCAATTAGCTCACTTTCAGAGCCTCCATTGTCCGCACCTGCAAGTCGACCTTGAATTAAAGAGAAAATATGCCAGGCTGGCACTAACTTTAAGATAAGCATGTGAACAGTTTCTGTGGAAAAGTACAGCTTCAAGCAAAAATACACGTTTAATAGCACAGTGGAAAAATATGAGCATCTAAACCGTGAGACCAGGCAACTAGGCCAAAGCCTCCGCTAAAGTCATGCTAAGCTAAAGCATTTCAAATAAGCAAATCATAACACACGTTTATGATTATGTCGGATTAGTGCAATTCTAATACACCACGTTATATAAAGCACGCATATAAATGATGGCAAACTACTCTGAGGGCGCATTTTGTCCCCGTACAATCTTTATTATTTCGGTTAAAGTCACACATGATTATTTCACACTACGTTTAAGCGTTAATAAATCAAAACCTTCATTTTCTGCTTCATCACTATCATATTATACCTGTACTAACTTATATAGAAAAAAATAGAAATAAGTTAAACTGTGGCATGTGGTCGTGAGTCTGAGTTAGCGGCTACAGGGTTGTATGTTTCAGCGCGATATGTGGGTGGTGTGACGGGATCGATGCCCTACAGTTCTGTTATCGATCTCATCTCCTCTTGTCGGGGTTGTGAGGGAATTGCGGTACGTCTGGATTACTGTGCTCCTTATGATTCAAACTTATCCAAAGAAGGGGTCCGCCTGTTCATTAGCGCGTAGTGTGCATGGTCTAATGTAAGTTGGAATGTAGCTGGGAGTATGGCTGGGTCTCATGGGGTACTCATATGGCGGGTAGTGCTTCCGCTCTTTCCAGGAATCCCTGCCAGTTTGGTGGTCTGGCTCGTGGTGTGCCACGTGTTCTGGCAGTTACGTATCCGTGCTGCTCCGCTAGTATCCCAGCGAGCTGATCAAATACCCATAAGGCCATGGGCAGAGCTGTAGCGGATTTCCAGCACATTGCCAGTCTGCACTTTACTAGGATTAATGGCAAGTCGATGGGTTTATTGGTGGGTTTGTGCTTCGCGGCAGGGAAGTGACCCCCAGCAGATTGTGTAATCTTTTCCCTATGGAGTTGGTATCCCACTATTGTGGAGAGGAGCTCAGTGATAGATTCCGTCCCCTTGTTCGTTCTGGGTATGAAAAGCAGCCATTGCATAGGATATTGGAGCTGGGCAGCCGAATAGTAGTATTCGTAGTTAGTTATGCCAAGCACCCCCTCTCCAGTGGAGCGTATAATTTAGCGAGGGCCACTCGTCTTCTTCCCTTTCCCCATATCAGTGCTGTCAGCAGAGATCACATGTCTGCAAATAGCTTGAGCAGCAGTAAGGCTGGAATGGCAGAAGAGAAGTATAGCAACCGAGGAAGTATTACCATTTTCGAGATGGCAATTCTTCCCATGGGCGAGAGGGGGAGGGAGATCCAAAACTGAAGAGATGTCCACATTCCCATCAGTGCCCTGCCAATATTACCATCTATTAAGTCCTTCTCAGAGTGATAAATTCTGACACCAAGTTACATGATGGAATCAAATACCTTTGGCAGAGTGGTGATCAGGAGTTGCTCTCGTTACTTCTCTGATAGATGTGTGAGGGGAAATAGGCAGGATTCCTCCCAGTTCACCTTTAAACCAGACGTCCTAACAAACTGTTGCAGGAGAACCATCAGTTGGTTCAGTGGCTCTGTCTCATTGCGTAGATTTATCAGGACGTCGTCGGCATATAAAGAAATCACATGCCATCTGTCTCCAGCTCGGATACCCCACTCTGATGCACGTGCATGGAAGGCACATGCCAGGGGTTGCATTGCCAGCGCAAATATCAGTCCAACAGGGGGCAGGCTCTGCCGGGTGCCTTGCTCAATGCTGAATGAGTCTGAGATCATGTGGCCTGTTTTCACCCAAGCTAATGGAATGTTATAAAGCAGAGCAATCAATTTAAGGAAGCGGGAGCCTATGCCCTTTTCTGAAGGGCCTTTAGCAGATAATCTCAGCCTAGGGTGTTGAACGCCTTTTCTATGTCTAAGGTGGCGACCCAAGGGGTGGCTTCTGTGGTTTCCCCCATTCCATGAGCATGAATAGGCATCGAAGATTCATGAAAGTGTTCCTACCCTGGATTAACACATTTTGGTCAGAGTGGATTATACTTTGTTCTGTGGGGACCAGTCTGTTTGCCGGTACCCTACTTAGTATTTTATAGTCCGCACTTAGTAGGGAGAGGGGAGATAGGACCCCATCATTACGGAGTCTCTATCCTGCTTGGGCAGCACCACTAGTGTCACTTCCTGCATGGAGGTGGGCAAGATCCCTCTTGAGTAACTGAAGTTGTATGCCATCAACAATTGAGGGACGAGTTGTGTTCGGTAGGGGACATGAAATTTA
The DNA here is from genome assembly GCF_031143425.1 of Pleurodeles waltl. Taxonomy (NCBI): domain Eukaryota; kingdom Metazoa; phylum Chordata; class Amphibia; order Caudata; family Salamandridae; genus Pleurodeles; species Pleurodeles waltl. The sequence continues at coordinate 173,107,407 of NC_090443.1, forward strand.
GGGTCTTATACCTGTCTGACAACCTGTACATTTTTTCTTTATAGGGGGGACTGTCTCCTGTGTCAATATCATGGAAGCACAGATGTGTGAGTCCAGGGGTGAGCGAAAATAAGGAAGAGAACTGTCCCAGTAACTGGTAACAGTCACCTCGCTGACCTAGGGTCAGGAAGTCAGAGAGGTTGACACCCTCCACTGACCCATCACTTCATTGTGCAGAGAGGATGTCAGGGAAAGGTTCACTCTCCTCCTCCACACCATCATTTGTCACCAGGAGCGTGCTGACTTCATACCTTTCACAGTGAGGCTATAGTCTGTTTACATGGAGGCCATTTAGGGGGTTCCTAGGGGTCCACTAAGTAAGTGGCCTCACCCTTACGCTCCTTTACTACATATTGGCCAGTCCAGAGGCCCTGGAGAGCTCTAGGTTCTACTGGTTCCATGAACCATACTTTGTCGCCAAGTTGAAACTCTACCAGAGTGGCCTTCTGGTTCTAATAGCGTTTCATTGCCTCCTGACTGGCCTTAAGGTTGCTTTTGGCCTTTTCCAGAAGTGGTGCATCTGGTTGCAGAGGGTCAAAACGCCTGGGGCGTTTCCTGGGAGTTTTCTCCCACCCCTCCTTGACAATGTTTAAAGGCCCCTTACAGGGTCGGCATAGAGAAGCTCAAAGGGACTAAACCCTACCCCCTTCTGGGGCACCTCTCTGTAAGTCAAGAGAAGGCATGGCAAGAAGACGTCCCACTTACGCCTCATGGCCTCAGGTAGGCCTACAATCATGCCCTTCAAGGTCTTGTTGAACCTCTCACTACACCGTTGGATTGAGGTTGATAAGGTGTGGTGAACCTGTAGGTTCCACCACACGCATCCCACATGGACTTCATCTACTCAGACATGAAGTTAGCGCCTCTGTCAGATACTGTCTCTTTGGGGAACACCATACAGGTAAAGATCCCCATCAAGGTTATTGTCACCACAGCTGCAGTCACCATCCTCAGAGGCATTGCCTCTGGGTAGTGGGTGGCGTGGCTCACCAAGACCATGATGAACCTGTTGCCTAGGGCTGTCTTGGGTTCCAATGGTGTCAATGCCCACCCTTTCAAAGAGGGTGCCTATGACAGGAAGTGGGATTAGGGAAGCCTTCAGCTTTTCCCCTGACCTTCCACTGGCCTGGCAGGTGGGACAAGTCTTGCAGAATGTGTCTGAGGCTGTCCTCATTCAGGGCCTATAAAAGTGGGTGACAAGCCTGGCAAAGGTCTTGTCTTGCCCTAAATGTACTGCCAGGGATATGTCATGAGCCAAACTCAGTAGGAAAGCCCAGTAACACTGGGGGACCACCAGCACACGTGCTGCCCCAGTACCTGGAGCCTTAGCCTCTCTATATAGGAAATCATTCTCCCAGTAAATTGGGTGATCCCCAAAGGCTTCACCTGCTGCATGAGCTGAGGCCTGTTTCCTCAAGAGGTGGACACTCTTTCTGCCCTTTGAAGAATTCTTCCCTGGTGGGCCAACCCTCAACTTGCCAACCAGCAAGCTCAGGTAGGTCACCTAGGGCAGCAATGTCCTCCCAGGTTGGCTCAGGGACCTCTTTCTCAGAGACCCCGTCAGCCGCTACCGTGGGAACTTCTGGGACTGGTTTCCCACACTCCTTGCCCCTCTCCTAGGCAGCTCTCTGGGCCATTCTTCCATGCTCCAAACATACTTGACTTCCCTCCCGGGCAGCCATGGACCATGTGGTCATACAGACCCTCTCAGGCAATCCCATCATCTCCAAGTGAGACCTAAGCTCTACCTCCCTCCAGGTAGTGTGCTCTAGGTCATTCACTAACAGACAATCTACAGAATGGCAGGACTTAGAGCTACTTTTAGAGTACCAAAGACCCCCACCCACTCATTAATCCGTTGCCACAGGCGTCAGTCACGGAGTTCCACGGACCCCCAGGCACAGTACCTTTGCAAATGAAGAAACAAAGACGTTACACGGAGTCTTGGAGGTGAAGCGTTACTGGAGCTGGTGTCGCATCACCCCCATATGGGGAGGTGAGGCATTGATTCCGTACTGAGAGGCAGGGGAGGAGAGGCATCAGTTATGTCCTGTTGCAAGGGGAGCTGGTGCAGCATCAAGGAGAGGCTTCAGTTCCTTGTGACCCGGCGGGGTGAATGAATCCGGTAGATCAAGACGTGATGAGTCGATTTCTCATTGTTGCGATCACACCGTGTAACCTCAGTGGTGCAGCGAGGTCCACAAGGTGGGAGCAGCTGCGGCATTGGTGCTGGCATTGCAGAAGTCATTCCTGGCATCAGGAAAACTAGCTAAAAGCTAGTTGGTGAAGTCTTTGTTGGCCCTGAGACTTCAGAACAGGAGGCAAGCTCAATCCAAGCCCTTGGAGAACACTTTTGGGGAAGGCACAGTCCTTCCAGCAAAGCCAGAGGCCAGCAAGTAGAAGAGCAGCAGTCCTTCTCTGCAAAGCAGTCCCGATGAGTCCTTTGGGCAGCCAGGCAGTTCCTCTGACAGAGTTCAGGGGTAGATCCAGAAGTGATTTGGTGGGTCAGAGACCCAGCTTATATACCCAAAAATGCCTTTGAAGTGGGGGAAACTTCAGAGTGGTTCTGAAGTGCAGAGGTTCCCCTTTCAGCCCAGTCCTCTCTGCCAGGATCCTTTGGGGGGCAATCAGTCCTTTGTGTGAGGGCAGGCCACTGGCCTTTGAAATGTAAAAGAGAGCCCCTCCACCCTTCCTGCCTGGGAAAAACATTCAGTATGCAGATGAATGCAAATGTGCCTGAGTGTCCTTTGTTTATGGCTCTCTGGGTGACATGCACAAGGGGAGCTGTCATCCAGCACAGACCAAATGTGGATTGGAGACAGGGCTGTAAGGCACAGTTGGCAGTAAGTGCGGAGAAATGCCCACTTTCTAAAAGTGGCATTTCTAAAATAGAAATATTAAATCCAACTTCACCAGTAGGCAGGATTTTCTATTACCATTCTGGCAATACTAAACATGACAGGGTTAATCCTTCCAGATCAGAATCCACCACTTAAAATTATATGACGGTAGTTCTAATGCTCGCCAATAAGAGGAGCAGCCCTCACAGTAGTGGAAAACACATTTATGCGTTTTTCACTACCAAGAAATGTAAAACACATAAGCACCTGTCCTGCCTTTTACCTACATAGCACCCTGCCCTATGGGTTACCTAGGACCTACTGTAAGGGGACTTAGATGTAGAAAAAGGGGAGTTTAAGGCTTGGCAAGTAGTTTTAAATGCCAAGTCAGAGTGCCAGTCAAACTGCACACACAGGCCTAGCAATGGCAGGCCTGAGACATGGTTAAGGGGCTACTTATGTGGGTGGCAGAAGCAGTGCTGCAGGACAACTATTAGCTTTTAATTTACAGGCCCTGGGCACATTTAGTGCACTTTACTGGGGACATATAGATAAATTAAATATGTCAATGGGGTAGGAACCAATGTTACCATATTTAAGGAAGAGAGCGTATACACTTTAGCACTGGGCAACAGTGGTTCCGTTTAGAATGTAAAAAAAAAACATCTACTGGGCTGGCAATGCTGAGTCATCTACTGTCTGGAGAGTGCTACAAGTAGATATATGCCAACCCATGCTCCAGGAGTCATGACTCCCACCTCCTGCTTTGCCCTTATGATCCTGCAGTACTTCTGCATAGTCCTCCTGTTCAGCATCCTTAGAATTCAACATGGTGTGGCTCGCTTGCAATGGATGGACACTTGCAAGAGAAGCACTCTTTATGCAGACTAATATGGCTAATAATGTAAAAGCATTGTAAAGGAGAAATGGAAATATTCCATCTATCATGAATAAAATTTGCCACCAGCAATGACTGCCCTCCAGGCAGATTCAAAATGTGAATGACTTTCAACAAGCATTGGCTAAAAAAGCGACTGAAAGCTGTTCTACAACCATACTGTTTACTGGTTTACATTGTTGCCATGAGTTTCAATATCCATCTAATGTTGTCTGTAGCCAGACCTAATAATGAAATACTAGAAAGGCAATGAAGTGGATTACAAGAGTCCCGTACTCAATGTACACTGCTTGAGGACTCAGCAGGAGCAGACGTCTGGCTAGCAGCCAGAATGCTTCATGGACATGACGTGGGAATACTATCCACGAGACAATCAGCTAGTTAAAAATATATTACTGAAAAGTCAAACAGTGCTAATGCTTAACCCAGTTTGTCCTGCTATGCTTCAAGTATGGGTCCCAGTGCCAGCTTCCTTCTTAAAAACTCAGTGGTGCAGAAGGTTACTATTAGGGCAGGAACTAAGACAAAATCACATTGCATGCTAATGACACTTGTATATTTTTCTGGACATTACTGGTGGCCTCTTAATTCTGAAAGGTCAGAAACAGAAGTTATCGTCCCCATCAGAATTATGAAATACACAGAAACACTGCGGGCAGGGGTGTATCTTCAAGGGGAGAGGGGTGTTTGGAGTGGAACAATGCCCCCCTCACAAATAACTGTTTAGTTGGGGCACACACACCCCTTAACTATCAGTCTTGTTGCCAGTGCAGACAGCTCTTGGGTAAAGAAATTATCCCACTGATCACCACACATAAGAACAAACGTTGGAGTTACATTCCATGTCAGTTTTCACAGGAGCCTGGGTCTGATTCTCACTCGAGTCCCTGCAACAGAACTGACAGGCGCGGCCTGTCCTTTAGGGCAGAGGGGCCACGCCCCCCCACCTTTTGCCCCTCATGAAGAGTGTATGTCAGGCTGAACAAAGGTCAGCCTGACAGCCAATCTTCATTTTCAGCTCAGACAGCCAGGAGTGAGACATGTGCGATTTGCGCAGACTCCTGGCTGCCAGAGCTGAACTTTGCTGGGCTGAGGAAGTCACAGCTCCTAAGGGTGTGACCTCCTTGGCTCAGCAAAGGTGCCTCAAGGCCCTCCCCTGGATGACGAGGAAAGCATCACCCATTGACTTCGACCTGGGCACTTCAGTTTAAGCCCTGAAGCGCCCAGGGCAGGTGTCAATCAGTGACACTTTGTCACAGAGTGGGGTGGGGTCAGCAGTCTCACTGACCCCCTCCCACTCTGTGATGAGGCTGGGACTGCTGCCTTCCCTCATTGGCTGACCTTAGGGAAGGCAGCAGTCCCAATCCTCCTGGGACCTCAAGTCTGAAGGTATGTGTATGTGTGTGTGATGTTTTAAAATGAATGTTTGGTGCATGCGTGCATGTTTGAATGTTATGAGTGTTAATGGATGTGCGTGTGTGAAAGAATGAGTGTGTGTGATCTTTTAAAATGAATGTTTGGTGTGTGCGTGCATGTTTGAATGTTATGAGTGTTAATGGATGTGCGCTGTGTGAAAGAATGAGTGTGTGTGATGTTTTAAAACTAATGTTTGGTGCGTGCATGTTTGAATTTTATGAGTGTTGTTAATGGATGTGCGTGCATGTGTGAAAGAATGATTGTGTGTGAACTTTTAAAATGAATGTTTGGTGCGTGCATGAATGTTTGAATGTTATGAGTGCTGTTAATGGATATGCGTGCGTGCGAGCGTATCTGTGTGTGAAAGAATGAGTGTGTGTGTGGGTGTGTGTGTGCGTGTGTGCTTCCCGCCAGACCCCCTCCCTCCTAAAGCTGCCGGCCACCACTGAGTACTGATGCCTCTGCTAGGCCTAAAGCTCATGTAATAATGTAATTTAAACAACAGAGGTCGGATTTGTATGGCACATATTTTTACCGCTCGGTGTGAATCACCCAGAATCCCTGCATGTCAGCTGCTTTCTTTAGGCTCACCTGAACCCATTAATCCCTGTAGTGCGAGTCAGGCAGTAAGGTGGACTTTATGGAGGTATCAGGGACAGTGTTATATTGAGGAAAACACTGACCCAGAGACAGGTATGTTTTAAATCTGCTATTAACAGCACTTCGTTTTTGCCATAGTGCTTCTTACCTTCTGCAGTGTGATTCTAAACTTCTGTAATAATGGGTGGTTGAGTGTTCTATGGTGTGAGGTCCCCTAAGAGGATAATACTTATGCTGGAAGATAACAATTCTGTGTATAATTCACGGGCACCTGTTTTAATAGGTAGGAGGGTTAATGTGCCTGCCAAAGGCCTTTGCTTGTAATGGTTGTATGATGGAACCACGCTAGCCATTACTATGCATGTCTTTATAAAACATCCAATACAATGCATTTGCTTTTACCAAGCAAAATTTTACCATGCGTGTGGCTTTACCATGAATGCCTTTATAACGACAAGGCTGCCCGCGATGGAGCGCTAGGCGCATACAGGGACCAAGTAAGTCCCTCTGAAAAGTTGCCTTCTCATTCCAGAGCAAAAAATCCTGTCTACTTGAAGGGGACTGCGATTAGCTGGGAAGTATTACAGACGGTCTTCTTGTAGCACAAAGAGCTGGCCAGTCATCTTGGACGGTCGTTGCTGTAGTGCGAAGATCCTGTTGTCATTGCGGTCGGTCAGGTTGGACTGGAGCTTTGCGGTGGCACTGCCCACGAGCAGTTGATGCTGTAGTGCAAATGGTCAGGTTGACAAAACTTCATAGTGGCAGGCATTGGGAGCAACAAGGTTTTGGCCCCAAAGGGCCCATTCACAGTTGCAAAGAGACCAAAAACTTAAATTCAGCTCAAGGCCACATCAAGGGTCCATGACCTGAGGGGCGCAACGTGGGGATGAGAGGTGCTTGCTCCAGCTGGATCTGGATACTGGTTCAGGTGGTTGGGAACCTGCTTTACCCCTGCAGCTCTGAACAGGAAGTCAGCAGAGTAGCCCTTGGAGTAACTATGAGAATCCTAGGTTCAGGTGCAGGTCTATTGCCTCTGACTCAGGTCGAAATGGCAGTTTAAAATTGCACACACAGTAGCTTAAAAGCCAGGCCTGCGATAATTTTAAAGGGCTACTAAAGTAGATGGCACAATACATTTTGCAGGCCCACTAGTAGCATTTAATGCACATGCCCTGGGTACATGTAGTACCACTTTTACAAGTAAATTAAATGTGCTAATTGAGTGTAAGCCAAATATACCATGTTTTAAGGAGAAAGCACAACCATCTTAGCACTGATTAGCAGAGTCCTAAAAGCGAATAGAAACAGGTTTAGAAACCAGGAGGGTGAGGGCAAAAAATTTGGAGATGACCCTGCAGAAAGGGTCAAGTCCAACAGGTACCAAATATTGGGGGTCATTATGAACCAAAGATCGCCACCGGCACGGCGGTCTGAACCGCCATATAATGAGCACAGTGAGGGCCGCCTGTGGCGGCCCTCCTCCACTGCCAGGCTACCGCCGACAGGCAGCCTGACAGTGGAGGAAATCATTATCCGACAGGGCAGCGCTGCAACCGCCATGATCATAATGAGGGCCACTATGTCTATAGTCCGAGGTGCCACAGCCCTGAATTTGGAATGTTGTGTGTCTCTTTACACCATGCTTCATGTTGTGTCTGTATTTTAGTTCAAGAAGTGTGTGCACTTTTTGTGTATCCTGTTAGCCTGTACATGTAGGATGCCTGTATACCACGTGAAGCCTGCTGGGCATATGGACTTTGTGACAATACCATGTGAGGTGCCTGTAAAATGTACCTGTAGAATGTACTTTCAAACTCTCCTAGCTGCCTGTGCCTTTGGTAGGCTGCAGTGCCTGATTTTCTGCACATCTCTCCCTGGAACTACACTCTGTCATTGAGTTTGCTGGTCTCACATTCCCCAGCACAGATGGAGGAGCCACTGCCAGCTCTATTACCCAGAACTGACCATGCACAGACAGGAAGAAGTCCTCTACAACAAAACCTCCAGCCTGAATTCACCTAGGTAGAAAGGGGTCCCCTGTACAGGCATGGCTCTTTGTCCTAGACACATAGATTCCTTATGTGAACACATCATGGAGAAAACTCTGGTTCAACTCTGACCAACTCCATTCTTATAGTGTCATTTGCAACATACTTGTACCCCAACCCGGAGCACAGTACTACTTGCTCACAGCAGACCCTGGTAACAGAGCTGGTGCTGTCAGCCCTAACCGGTGGAATTATTTACCCCTTTCTTCTCCATGCCCCACACACAATAATGCAGGGTCCTTTCCACCAATGTTACCGTGTTGATGCCCACTCCTACCGTGTTATAAAGGAGGCACATTTTCCGCCAAAGAGAATTTTGTGACACCGACATCAATGTAAGAGAAGGGTCTTTGTGCAGTGGATGCAGTTGTGTGTACAGGTTTGGCTTGCTGTACTTCCCCGAAAGGTATGTTCCAGCAAGGATGCTTAATGAGTCAATGGTTATGGAGTCGGACTCTGGTATCTGTTCCATCATACCTCTTGATCACCCTACATGCTTACTAGTGGCATTTTGGAGGCCTTACTACTGTATGGCTTACAATTTCTTTTTGAGGCACAATTTTTTATATCTTGTGAGTATTGACTCTGAAGATCTTTTTTGTATTCGCACTCTAAAGTAACTTAATGGCCACATCTAGCACATATAAAACTCCTAAACAAATAAATCAACATTTATAAATCAATATTACCTATTTTAGCAGTATAATGTTCAAAAATGGTTCTGTTTTTCATTTGCTTAGAGATAGGCAGTTCAGTGGCCATAAGACTGGGAATTGGGCATGTACCTTGTGAGACTACGTGCCTCACTGCTGGAAGCCCTTTCAGTCTTCTATGTGAGAGACTTCCTATTTTGAACTCAGTTTGCAGACATCTTTAAAATGTGCCAGTAGGATTTAGGGGGTCATTACGACCCTGTCGGTTGACGGAGAAGTGGCGGTTTTACCGCCAACAGGCTGGCGGTAAAATATTTGGAATTAGGACCATGGCGGTTACCGCCATGGTCATCCGCCATTTCTCCGATCAGACCGCCAGGGCGGAGACGACCGCTGGGCTAGAGACTTGGGTCTCCAGCCCGGCGGCCGTCACAAGACCGCTGGCGGTATCATGACCCGGCTTACCGCCATGGATTTCATGGGGTTTGGAACCGCCATGAAATCCATGGCGGTAAGCACTATCAGTGCCAGGGAATTCCTTCCCTGGCACTGATAGGGGTCTCCGCCACCCCCCACCCCCCCCGAGTCCGTCCCTGACACCCCCCACCCCCCTGCCACCCTCCAAAGGTGGCAGGACCCCCTCCCCACCCCTACCCCCGACATCACAATGCAGACATACACCCGACACGCATGCACGCACCACCAACACACATTCCTGCACACACACGAACAAACATGCCAACAGACACACACACAGTCATACACGCACACCCACATTCAGACATACACGCACAAATTTCCATTCACACTACACCCCGCATGCATACACCCACTCACACACCCCCTCTACATACTCACACGCACACCCCCATCACCCACACATCACACAACACCCCCCCACCGCCTCCCCTAACGGATGATCAACTTACCTTGTCCGTTGATCTTCCGGGAGGGGACGGGATCCATGGGGGCTGCTCTGCCGCCACCACACCGTCAACAGAACACCGCCACGCTGAATCACAGAACGTGATTCGGTGGGCGGTCTTCTTTTGACGTGGCGGTGGAGGTGGAACAACCTCCACTTCCCTGCCGCCCCCCAGTATGGCTGCTGGCGGCTCTCCGTCCAGAAAAGGACGGAGGGCTGCCAGCAGTCATAATACGCCGAGCAGAAAACCGCCACCACTGGCGGTCTTCAGCATGGCGGTCCCTCGGCGGTCTTGTCAAAAGACCGCCGAGGTTGAAATGACCCCCTTAGTCTTTTCGCAACTGCACACACAGGCCTTAACAGGGAAGTTACCAATTTTTTGCACAGAAAGGACCCAAATCTTAAATGCCCCAACCATTGGTATGAACACCTACAATTCTGAAAGTTGCTTAAACTCTACTTCTTTGGTTGGGGCCCATCTTGAGTTCTTTCGGCCGCATTAGAATTACTCTAGCCCCATAGATGTGTTTTCCATAGTGTCTCAACGTAGTTGCAGCCTAACCACCCATGGACCCATTAAATGCGCCAGATACACTTTGTGAGGCCCTTTCATGTCTCCTGCAGTTCACAAATCTATCTTCTGTAAATTCCATTTCCTTTTCTCAAGTGGAGGAAGGCAAAACCTAATATGAAGACCACTACTAACTAGCTGTCCAGAAAGGCTTTGATTTGCACAGACCTTACAACAGGACACAAAGTGATCCCTTCAGGTAAAGTCAAAAATCATAGTGACCTGTCTTGATCCAAACCAATAGCTTTCATCCCAGGAAATCACATCGCTCAGTCGACCGGCTATATTTATGTTTCGTGACTAACTTAGTGGCTGGTGTCTACTAAGGCCCTATAATTTGCCTCTATGGGTTTTGAAGCTCGGATGGAGCGAGGTAGTGGGGACAGAAGAGTCTTGTAGGTGGTTTTCCCCTATTATTATCAGGAGGTTCAGTCAAAGTATTGGTGGTGTTTCTTATAGGTATAGTAGTGGGCAGGGTATAGTTTCTCAGTCGAAGCAAGGGTACACAACAGACTCAAAAGAGTTACTTTTCCCTGCTTGGAGTTGTAGCTCAACTGAAGCAGAGGAACAAGACAGGGTCCCATTTACCAGATTTGGAAGACTGTAGGTTAGATGGTGCATTTGGATAGGCACATCTTGGGACGAGATTCTTTTCAAGGTTTGGTGGAGTTGGTCTAATGAGAACAGGGATAAGATTTTTTAAATTTTTATTTTGTTTCAAATTACTCACAATTAATACCCCTAATGCATCCCTATTAAACATCCACTCAGCTGCACCAAATACTCTCTGGCCCTTATGCTTGGGTACTCTAAGTATATTGTTGGTAAATCCAAGACTCACACCCCCTAACAATATTGTCTAAAATAGACCCCTTACTGCTGGTCTTGGAACTTTCGTCTTGAAATTCCAGGGGCTAAAAGCAGCCGAATTTCCTGGCAGAGGCCTAGCCCAAAATCACGAATTACTGGGGAAAGAGACATGCAATTACCAATTCACTAGCAGTTCCTCATTTTTAACAGGACCCTCAGCCAGGGACCAACTCCTTATCAGTCAGATATTCTCCATTCCTGGAGTTTCAGACCCTAACCTCTGGAACTCGGCAAGCAGTTACATGACCGGGGCCTGACTGCAGGAACAAGTCCATACTTAATTCAGGCTTCCTTAGGAGTTCGTCGTCGAGTTTCTGAGGAAACATGAGCACAAAAGGTGCCGGAACATTCCACGCAAGCCTCTCCTTCCTCGGCAGAGATGCTAATCGCAGCCTTATCGCTGACAGCGACTTCCTACAACGGTGCCAGGGCACACTGGTGACGTTTGCTTTATTATTTATTGTCCTAACTAAATTTTGAAATCAGGCTGCTGGAATATTGCCATTTTACATAACACAGAGGTCAGGAATCTCACACAAAGCCCACTGCTAAAGATTATGATGTCGGTTTTTATTCTGGAAAAGTCCAAATTCAACAAAGATCGGTATTGAGCAAAGTAATTTTCAAAAATACTGATGATCATGTATAAAAAAAAGAAACGGTATTTCTGGCAACATTACATGATAAAAAGTTCAGCATCAATGCGTTAATGACGGGGTAGAACTTTCATTTGACTCAAACAGATGTCGGTTATTAACAACTTCCGGTGTATCCAGCACCCAAACAAAATCAGCGGCGTCATTTTAAACAGAACGTAATGTCTTCGTGCACTAACGGTGATGTCTATCTTACTCAGTAATGATAATTAAAAATCACCGGTATCTCTTGGTGTGTCCATTGGGTGAGTGAAATGTTCTAAAGAGCTCTTTTTCATTTCAATAGAGAAAATTATTAAACCGAAGTATTATTGATGTTAGTCTGACCCGTTTGGTGGATGGCTTTCCTTTTTAGGGCAAGAGTAAGCCTATGGCCTCTTGCATATACTTTAGTATATACTTATATACTTGTTTGTGGGATCTCTGCTTTCTCATTGGTTTGTTTAGGTGTCCTTAAAATATCCTTGCTTGCTAGTGGTGATTCCTTCCTCTTTGTCCCACATTTTCCTCAGTTGCTACTCCCCTGGAGCATTGCCCCAGTTCTTGTACCCTTCCACTTGTGCCACTGTAGTATCTGGTTATGGACTACTTTTTTGTTAGGCAAAGAGCGTTTGACCTGAGTACTGGATGTTTTAGTGGCTCTGGTCAGTTTATCTAAACAGGGCTGTAAATTATTTTCTTCTCTGGTTACATGTGCTGTGGTTTCAAAGATCAAGGTCAAATGTTAGAGGCTGTTTTTTGGGTGCCTGTTTCAAACCCCTGTTGCAGTGTTTTTTTTCTTTATTTTATCGCTTTGTAGGAGAGGACGAAACATAAAATATAAAAAAGTCAACATTGAATTAACTGATGAAAGGGGCTACAGGATTGATTTAAAAAGTATAAATATCTTTAAATGGCATATTTTTGTGTCAGTGCCTGCGTGTGTGTGGGGAATCAGCTTTTCTCCAGACTCCAACTTGCTTATTACTCCCTCTCTCTCCCTGTGCACAAAAGCTGATTTTAATTGTTGTGATTAGTTTGGACGAAGGCCTGCATCTGAAGGGGGCTCGAGGGGCTGGAGCGGAAACCCTGCCAAAGCCCTTGAGGAAAAGCACGCCGAAATAGGGCGTGCTAACAAAGAAGGGGGACCGGAAGTGGTCTCCCCTCTTGGCGACGCCCCCTCCCCCTTCCTACACCCCGGCACAGGGCGGAAGTGGAAGGAGGGGGCAGTAAACTTTGGCCCAATGGGGGCTACAGCATTTTTTTAAAAATCCCCCCTACCATGCCCCAAGGGCACTGTTGGGGGCTTAAAAAGAGGGTGCCTGGACCGGAATCACTCTAGTTTTTCGGGGCGGCCGGGCAGCAACACAACAAGGACAGAGAACTCGAGCGGCGAACGCCAGGAGGCAAGAAGACTATGGGAGCGGAGAGAGAAGTAACGAGGGAGGACTTACCTTTGGGAAGCGCGTCCAGGCAGCAGAGGAGCGTCGGAGTGAGGAGCAACAGGGAGGACTCACCTTCAGAGCCCACATCCAGGCAGCAGAGGATCATCGGGACTCTGGTGGAGGCAGGTACCCGGGCGCTTGGGAGGACAAAGGGGTCCGGCACTGAGAGAGGGCTTAGGGCCTGCCTGCTATGGCCACCGGCATTTGGCATATTAGAGCGCGGGTGTTAGAAAACAGGGCTGATAGCAGAGGCCGCCTGACTTTTGCCCCCATTTTTCACTTTTTGCTGGTGTTTTCCTGACTCTAATGGTACTCTGGGTACTGCTAACAAGTTCCAGGGCCTGTGCTCTGCGTAAAATCAGTATGCAAATTAGGCTAATCATAATTGGTTAACTCAGCCTGCCTATAAGTCCATAATCTATGGTAGGGCATGTAGGTTTAGGGACCCCAGCATATGTGGTGCCCCCATAGGTGCACTGCTGAGGTGCCTAGTGTCATTTTAAAGGCAGGCCTGCCTTGCTGGCTGCTTTTAAATTAAAAGTTACATGCAAATTGGACTTTGGAATTAAAAGTACTTCCAAAGTCTTAAACTACCTTATTTTTACATATAAGTTACCCCTAAGGTATGCCCTGGGTGCCATGTAACTATAAGCAGGGATCTTATAAAAATGGGTTTATAAGCTCTGGTGAGGTAAAACAGCCAAATTTGTTTTTCCCTCATTGTAGTAAATGGCCTTCATAGGCTAGAATGGGGAGTCTTTATTTTAATTTTAAAAGCCCCCTTAAGTAACAGATACCACAGGTTTGGTATCAAATTAATTGTTATAATAAATCCCATAACTTTCAGTTGTTGGATTTAATATAACTTGTTCAGGTAAGGAGTTTTAAACTTTACCTGAAAAGTTGCCAACTTCAGCCCTGCAGTGTTTTTGCTGCTTTGCTCTGTTTGGGCAGCCTCTGACAGCCTGGCCAGGCTGCATGGATGAGGTGTGAAGTGGCCTGGCTCAACACAAAGAGATGTGCCTGGGTGAGGAGACCTCCCCTCAGCAGATGGAGAAGCAGGAAGGGGGAGGGCTGCCAAACTGGTCTTCAAAGGCAGGGAAGGACGTTTGGAGCAACCCAGTAACACCCTCACATCCTGCAAACCCAGACAATTAGGTGCCCCTTGATTAGATTAGGAGAGGGCAGGATAAGGGTGTGTTTATGATTTTTAGCCACACTAGTGGGTAGGCTCAGCCAGATGTAACCTCCAAAAATCACTTTCACCCATGATGGATTTTTGAGGAATGTTGTTCCCTGGGATTGATTTTTGCCACACTTCCTGGGAAGTGGCCATCACAGGGGGACGTACACTGCCCCTGATTGGAAAACCAGGACCCCCTGCTAGATCTGCACCCACACCTCAAATCCCTACCAGATCCCTATCAGATTCCAACAAGGAAGAACTACAGAAGAAGAAGGACTGCCCTGCTGGACCCCTGACCTGCACCTGGACACTGCACTCTGGAGGACTGCACCAGCTGCACACTTGGACTTCACCACAAGAAGAAGTTTGCCTGGCTTCAGCTGGTTCAAGGAGGGACTCCCTGTTTGCTACAGGTGAAAACTTGCTAACCAGAGTCCCCTGCACCAGCTCCTGAAGAAACCAGCCAGCTGACCACTGCCCAGTGGCCAAAAAGGAGTTTGCACCCTTAAGGAGCATCCCAGAGCTTCTGGAACCTTGGGGTGAGCTGTGGGCCTCAAAAGACCCTTAATGGAATATCTGGAAGAAGATCCAGAAGTTTGGAGACGTTTGGAGAACTTATGGAAAAAGGCTCCATAAAGGGACCGACCCGCCACGGCAACTCTAGCTGGCTTGCATCAACCGCGACCCGGCCTGACCTGCAGGTTCAGACCGGTGAAGAAAATCTCCGAAAAAGTGACTACGTCCGAACGTAGGAAGTTGACCGGGACCTCCCAGGCAGTGTTCCTGAAGAGGTCTCCAACAACGTCAGATCAAGATTCAGGTTTGCCCCGGGCGAATAATTTTTACCTAAAAAAACCGACTAAGTCCGAAGGTAAAAATCTCCACTAAGGGTTCCCGTGACGCGTATCCGAGGAAGAGTTCCAGGAGGTCGGATTGGACTGGCAACTTGGTCCCGCTGAAGAAAATCTCCAGAAAAACGACTAAGTCTTAAGGTAAACCTTTGACCGAGGCCTCCTGCGGGCTGTAGCCGAGCTGGGCTTCACGGTCGACCTTAAACTTTGACTTTGCCCCGGTCGAGGTGCGACCAGGTGACCAGATTGGCGCTTTTTGTTTCTATGCACTAGAAAGCATTAATTCTTTAAAAAATCATATCCCCAGTTCCCCTTATCCGATTTTATTTGTTTTGGTGTCATGTTAAAGATAAAAATATAATCTATTGTTATAAATTGGTGTTGGATTTTTATTGTGGTTTAGGTTTTACTTATTTACTGTTTTGTGATTTTTAAATGCTTTACACATATGTCTCCTAAGTTAAGCCTTGTCGCTTGTTGCCAAGCTACCAAGGGTTGAGCTAGGTTTAATTTACTGAGACCTAACTGGACCCAAGTGGGGGGTAGCGGCCTATTGCTAAGTGGAGGTACTTACCTGCTCCTACCAATAACCCATTTTTCAACAGCGGGCACATATAACAAGGACCCAGCGTGACGAGAAGTGAACCCGGGCCACAAGTTGTTTGAGCGCACAAAGCAGGGGCCAGTGAGAAGGGGGCGTGGCAGCTGGAAGATCCGGCCCTCCCGCAACTTTACAAAGTGAACCCAGGCCGCCACGGAAAACAGCGTGTGGCCTGGGCATTAAAATAGTGAAGGAGAGAGAGAGAGCGCAGGCGATGGGAGCATGTTGTGAGTGCCCCGCCCGTCTCCCATTCCATTAACTGTTTCTGCCCGCCTCCCATTGCATTAACTGTTTCCAGGGCACTCTCACCCTAAGGAAACAAAAGAAGGAAGCACGTTGTGAGCGCCCCGCCCGCCTCCCATTGCATTACTGTTTCGAGGGCGCTCTCACCGTCTGTAATAACGGAAGGAAGGGAGGGCAAGACCACGCCCCCTCCCCAGGCCAAAATAAATTAACCCCTCAGCAACAGCACAAGGACAGACAAACGCTTGCAAGGGTTTTTCAGCCCCAAAAAAATTAATTGTGCTGGGAAACCGACTGAAGCCCTAAAAGAAATATATATATATATATATATATATATATATATATATATATGAATTTACAGAGAACTGAGTAGTTTTAACTACTGCACACAAAGATAGAGCAAATCTTTGTGGGGCAAACAGGGACAGCCTAAAAGGTGACGCAACCTGAGTAGACCAGGAACTAAAAAAATTGAGTGGCCTGGGACAGCCTGTGGGGGCCACGCAACCTGGCTGCAACCACAACTACAAGCAAGGAGGGTCAACACAGGGAGCAGCAAAAGCAGAAGTCGGCAGCCAGGGACAGCCCATTGGGGCGACGCAACCTGGCCGCAACCACAAGGGCAAGCAAGCACAAGAGCAGCACATCAGAGCCGGCAGCCAGGGACAGCCCACAGGGCGACGCAACCTGGCTGCAACCACAAGCACAGACTCAACCGGGGACAGCCCAGGGGGGGATGTGGCCCGCGTAGAGCAACAAAACAGTAACAGGGGACAGCCCAGTCAGGGTGACACGACCCTGACCATGGCAATCCAGGGGCCGGCAGCAACACAGCTCAACATGGAGAGCCACAGCAACAACCAAGAGCTCGACATAGAAGAAATCATTAAGGCAGCAAGGGAATTGTTGGAGACGCACAGCAAAGACTGGATCCTGAAGCAGATCAGGGAAGATGGAGCAAGCGAGGTGCCAACACAGGAGGAGCACACTGGCGACAAACCAAGTGTTGCAGCTAGGGACGAGGAGGAGCCACCAAGAGAATCAAAGAAGCGGCAGAGGAACGCAAGCAGAGTAGCCAAGAAAGAGGACAAGTAGGAGGCAGACGAACTCCCTGAAGCCGAGGCCCCAGGACTAAGCAAGCGAGCAAAGGCGAATAATGGTGAGCAAATCAGTGTGATTGTACAAGAATGTTTAAAATCGATGGCGCCTTTGCTATATCCGAAGCCAGGGGGTTCACGTGAAACAAAAGGGTCCGTTTGGACAGAACCTAGGGGCGACAAGGCCCCCCAGTGACACCCGGGGGAAGGGAGCCCCAACGGCTAGAGCAGATGTGCCACATGAGCAATGCACATCACCGGACCGGGGTGATGGAAGAGTCACCATCCACAGGTGTCAGGGCAATACCAACCCAAGTCTGGGTCAGTGACACTGAAAAGGATAGGCGCAGACAGTGCAACCCATCAGCTGCCGGTCTTGCCCCGGAAACATACGAAAGGGGGAGCCTAGGGAGACCATACATGGTAGTAAGAGCACCAGGTCTGGCAAGCATGATACCGCTAGCTGTGAAAGAACGAATATGGTGCAGGGAATTTATCAACATATTCTCACTCTTAGAGATCCAGGCCGAGGGTTTAGACTTGACTACAGTGGACCAGAAAGAAGAAGAGAGGAGGGAGAGAAACAGGGTGAGGAAAGAGAGGAATTTTGATAACTGGCTGGATGCATTTAGAATTATGGCATGTATCATAGAGGAAACATTTCCACACTGTGCAAAAGACTGATGGGTCTATGAGTCAAAGATACACGAGGCGCAGAGGCAATTCACGGGAGACGCCTGGCTAGATTACGACAAAGGTTTCAGGCTAAAAATGCCAGCTTACCCAGACATGGAATGGGATGAGGAGGATGTAGCAGGGTACATGCACAAAATGATGATAGCAAGGGAGTCCAGGAGCTGGGCAGGTAAGGGCGAGCAGCCCTTTTGCAGGAGCTACCAGAAAGTAAGGCAGGAGAAGGCGAAGCCTTTCTACAAAAGGCAACAGTATACACATGTGGAAGGGGTTACAGGCAGGGAAGGGAGCAGCAGCAGTTTGCTTCAAATGTGACAAGGATGAATGTACATGGGGAGCAGCGTGCAAATTCAGACACATGTGCTCCACATGGGGCGGGGGGCATCCTGCAGTGGAATGCAAAAGGGGAAGAGGAACCATCACAAGAGAGACAGGGAGAAAAAGAAATAGGCAGAGCAGCATGGTATCCTGGTTGGGGAGAGAAGTAGAGTTGGCCAGATCCCGCATAAACACAAGCAGATTGTGACAGCTGGCTAATGAATATGACAACAAAAAGGACGCATGCTTAATATGCAAAGGTTTCAAACAAAGTTTTAGAATCCCCTCAAGTGGCAGAACACACAAAATAGAGCCAAAGAACTTGCACTCAGCAGGCGAACACCCCTCGATATTAAGAGAAAAAATCAACAAAGAGAGGGAGCTGGGGAGGGTGAAAGGCCCACTCCAAGGCCCCGCCCTCTGACCTGATCATTTCACCCTTGGGGGTAGTCCCCAAAAAAGAGCAAGGCAAATTTAGGCTTATTCACCACCTGTCGTACCCGAGAGTAAATCAGTGAATGATGCAATTGACCCAGACGACTGCGCGGTGGGGTACGCGTCAGTGGAGGATGCTGTAGATGTAATGTGCTCTAAGGGGCGTCACGCTTTGATGGCAAAAGCAGACATAGAATCGGCCTTCAGGCTACTTTCCGTACACCCGGAGAGCTACCACCTCCTGGGCTTCAAGTTTGAAGGAGAAACATACTTTGACAAGGCACTGGCCATGGGTTGCTCCATATCCTGCGCATACTTCGGAAAATTCAGCACATTCATTGAATGGGCGCTGCACAAGCAACACCCAAGGGGTGGGAAGCTACACTACTTAAATGACTTTCAATTTGTAGGACGGCCTAGCAGAACAGAATGTCAGGATTTACTTGAAGCATTTCAATCCCTAACAGTGGAACTAGGGGATCCGCTGGCAGAGGACAAAACCACAGACCCAATCACCAAGTTAATTCTGAAGAACTCTGAAGAAGGCACATCGAGCATCCCCCAAGACAAAGTGCAGGGCCTAGTAAAGGATATCAAGGGGTTGCTCCGCAAGCAGAAAGCCACCCTAGGAGAGCTGCAAGAATTGATCGGTAAATTGAATTTTGCAGCAAGAGTTATCCCAGCAGGAAAGGTTTTTGGCAGATGTATTTCACACCTGACCAGGGGGTAAGAGAAAAAATACCACCATGTCAGGTTGAACGCAGGGGTGAACCAGGATTTGATGACCTGGCGGACATTCTTAGTGGATTTCAATGGCACTTTAGTGTGGAGAGAAGGCTGGGTGTCAGCAAAACAGGTTGAATTATACACCAACGCAGCAGGCAGCTTAGGGTTTGGGGCCATATTAAAAAATAAATGGTGTGCCAAAAAGTGGGCACAGGCTTAGGCAACATTGGGTCTCAATGCTCCTGGAATTATTTCCCATTGTAGTGCCATTAACTATCTGGCAAGAGCAGCTGAAGAACATGAAGCTCACACTGTGGTCGACAACCAAGCAGTTGTACACGCAATCAATAAAGGGATGTCACAGTGCGCACTATGGTTGAAATGATTGTGATACATGGTAAAAATGCAACTAGCAAGCAACCGTGACATTAGAGCAAGGCACGTGCATGGCGCAAATTAACACTAAAGCAGATGCACTCTCTCGATTCCAGATGGGGAGATTCTGGAGCAGATCGAGATATGACATAATTCCCCCCAGCCTGTGGGGGTGCTAGAGGGAACTTGTCAATTCTAATAGAACACGCCCTAGTGCCAAAGACAGCAAGAAGCTACGCGGCATACACGACAACAGTACAAGAGGTCACAGGTCTGAGGGATTACGTGAACCACAATGAAGAACAAAAAGCAGTGGAAAAATTCATACAATGGGTTTTCTCTCAGAAAAAAAGCTAAGTCATGGGCACAAGCACATTTAACCGCAGTGGTACATTTTAGCAAGTTAATAACAGGCAGAGATCCCACCAACTCCCATTACATAAGGGCAGCAATGAGGGGGTGGGGCAGGCTAGAAGGGCCCATTAGTGACCGGCGGCGCCCAATTGAATTCAACACACTAAAACAGCTGGTGGGGCTGCTAAACAACCTATGCCTGAACAATTTTGAAAGCACTCTTTTTAAAGTGTCTTTCACGCTGGCATTCTTTGGGGCATTTAGGGTAATTGAGCTAGTGACCCCCTCCAAAGCCGGGAACGCTAGTGCGTGCATACAAAGACAGGACGTGCAGATAGGTCAAAGGCTCATACAGATACTGCTAAGGAGAACCAAAACTGAACAATTTGGAAAAGGGTCGAAAGTGGAACTAGGATGCCTGGAAGACCGCAAAGTAGGCCCGGTGTGCAGCGGGCAGAAGTTTTTAGAGCTAAGGCTGGAGGGGCATGGGGCACTCTTCAAACATGAGAATCGGGAATGCTTGAGCACATTCCAATTCAAGGCAGTGCTCAAAAGAGCACTGACCAGGGCAGGGCTCATGGCATGCAAATTTGGCACCCACTCATTCCAGATAGGGGCAGCAATATCAGCAGCACAACACGGCATGTCGGAGTCAGGCATAAAAGCAGCTGGGAGGTGGAGCTCAAATGCCTACAAAGGCTACATAAGAAGGCAACAGACAAACAAATAGGAATAACAACCCTCCCATCACCCCCCCAAATGGAATGAATAACAATGGCAAGGGTGAACAAGCGAGAACCTCACAGTCCCCTTCACACATACAGGTGTAGAACACAGAACGGCACGGGTGATCAGTCACTCCTTTGTACAGAGAGCCTGAGACTGGTGGGAGTCGAGAGGCCCGAAACAGACAAAGGTAGAACGGTTCGGTTTTCCTGGCATGAAATGGGAGCACCTTCAAGACAAACTAGGGGAGCTCATAGCCACTCAACACGAGGGGCCCGACGTGGTAATAATACATCTAGGGGGTAACGACCTAGCCCAACTAGGTAGGAGAGGCCTACTAGAAAGCATTAGGGGAAACCTCACTATGGCCGCAACTCGACTGCGCAACGCAATTCTGATCTGGTCAGAAATTATCCCCAGACAGAGGTGGATGGGGGCTATTTCTGATGGGGCATTAGACAAATCAAGGAAAAAGCCAAACTTGTCAGTGAAAATTTTTTGCATCCAAAACCGCTGGGAAAGCATCAGACACGGGCTAATCAACATGCAGAGACCAGAATACTTTGGAGAAGATGGGGTACACCTGTCTTCCCTAGGGACAGAGGTGTTTTGGAAAAACTTATGGGCAGCATTGCAGCTAGCAGGCTGTGAATAAATGGATCCTGATGGAGGAGCCACCTATTGAGCAGTAACCCAAAGGCAGCGTGGCGGAAAAGTAGAGCTAAAGAAAAATGGAGGATACACCCAACATAGCGGGGTGCAAGGGCTACTTACCTTGGGATGCCTCATGGCAGGGTAAGACAGTCAGTGGAGGTACACGAAACACGGCATTCACAGCCCGGATCTGCCAGAGAGCTGGATACAAGGACTAAACATGGTAGCGAGTTAAGCCTAAAAGGAACTGAGTACCCTCCTTCATAGAAAAGGAATAACACCATCGCCAAGGGGCAAGATACACAAAGGACTAAACACGAGAGTGATTTGTGGCAAATTGATTGATGGACATGTGACATGCAGATATCAACATTTATGGGAGTTGTTAAGATGCAAATTGTTTCATGACAAAGCGTATCATTGTAAGCATAAACCCATGGCTTTCAACCTCATGGACGATAACGTGATTTATGACAACTCATGACCCCATTTGCATGTACATCTGATATGACGCAATGATTTATGGCCCTCATAAAAGCAGGGCAAACAATGTTAATAAACTGCGGCCAACATTTCCCAAACTAAGGGGGTCATTCCGACCCTGGCGGGGACCACATAAGCACCGCCAACAGGCTGGCGGTGCTTCCAGGGCCATTCTGACCGCGGCGGTCAGAATGACCGCCTAAGTCATGTACTACTTATATGTTACGGGAATGGGCCATCTGGAGGGGTTTTTGATGTAACATTTCTGGAGGCGATTTCTGAAAGTGTGGAGTCTTTCTTTACCAGAAGAGGGGGAAAGCAGATGATGATAATTGTAAGGCTTGCCGGTCACCCCTTGTTCTTTATCAACATCTGCACATTGTGGAACCACAACTAGGGTTGCTGGACTTGTTGATAAAGAAGCCTCCCCCCCCCCACTCTGGGCCCTCTCCCCCTCTTGCCACTGTGTCTGTGTGATCAAAGGAAGTGTGATGATTTTGGCGCTGAAAGTCAATCCGTTTTCCATCTCCACTGGATATATAAAGTCCCAAAATAAGGTGCTGTGGTAATCAGCACACAGGGAGCCCCGTTGGGTCCAATTAAGTCAGAGGCAGAGCCTGCGGGCCACACACACATCTCGTTTCAAAATGAGAGGCGATAGATACAACAATCACAAGCCGATTTTCCTGTATGAAGGAGGGGGTATTCGCGCTCACGGTTCTTTTGCCTCAGTTTTCTGAAACTTAATTGAAACTGGGCATCTAAAATTGTTATTAAACCCCTCTCCTCCATTGAAGCATCACAGGAGCTAAACATTTCTGTCTTGAAATTGTTACCATGTAGTTTCCCAAGAATGGTCAGTGGTCTTGCGGCATCAGTGTTAGGGTAAAGCAGTAGAGTAGCCATGTCCTCTTATCAGGTCGGACAAGGACAATTGTTTCCGGATTACTTCATGTCATGTCATACCACTTTCCCCAGTCCAAGCCTTTAATATATCTTTTCAGGTACTGTAGTCCAGTTACCAAGGACTACAACTCCCAGAATGCACTAGTAATTAAAAATCCAAACATCGAAACAAAACGTCCTGGTGACACGGAGTCACCTGGTACGAGACCTTATTTACTTTGGACTACGTTGGCAGGGCTATTGTTAACCATTGTTATTGTTGAGCCATTTAACCCAGTGTCATTTTTGGTGGGCCCTGGGCTTGACAAATTTTGAAGCCCCCTGTTTTGAGTAATTGAATCCCACACAATGCCTATACTTCTTAATGTATAAATTAAACTTTCAGAAGTGGGATCGCATAAAACAGTAGAATTATGTCTTGTCTGGGATCCCAATCCTCAGAATGACAATGGAGTTGCAGGGAGAGAATGAGATAAAGAAATAGGCAGTGGTGAGACAGGGGCCCACCTTCGCAGTGGGGCCCTTTGAAGGTGGGGTCCCTGTGCAAATGCCCATTTCGCCCACATCTTAAAACATCTTTTATTTAACCACATATCCTCTGTAGGCAAAGGGAGATTTCTTTATTTTATTAAAATGTTTTACTTCTCTAAAAACTATCTTTTACAAGGTACTAAATAAAAGACCTACTTCCGTACTGTCCAAATGCAAAAGCTGGGCTTCATGGGAAGTTGCAGTACATTTTTTCAATTATGCTAATATCCTCTTTTTCAATCCTTCGTATTGCTTCACTGGGCTTTCAAATGGTTCAGTTCCGCAGATACCTCTTTGCTCCAAACTCATGAGTAAAATACAACATGGTGAGTGACACACAGTCCTTATGTGGCAGGTGACCCCACGTCCTGTGTGACACTTTCAGCCGGTCTCTGATTTAATTAAATGCACTTTGTATGAAAGCACACATAGGTTCATGGAAAATATTAAATTATGAATCCACAATTAAAGGTGTTGTAGACTAAAGTATCAACTGATTGAAAGTGTCACAAATGACATGGCAACAGTAGCAGTTTGGCCTGTGGGAGCTAAATCAGATGTTGACATTTCTGAACTTGGGTCAAAATTTGACATGTCTGTTGCTGCAGTCAAGGCAAAAATCTTAAAGGTGTTTTCAAAGCCAATATTTCTAGAACTCTCCAGTTCCAGGTGTGTAACTCAGCCAGTGCAATATTTTAACTTTGGTATTTACGAGTTTCATTCCTAGTGACCTCTTTCAATTATCAGGACTACAATGTCCAGATTGCAAGTACTAAATCTGAAATGGATCAATCATTCAATCAATCATTGGATTTATAAAGCGCACTACGTACCCGTGAGGGTTTCAAGGCGCTGGGGGGAGAGGGTGGGTGGGGTGGGAGCTGGTGTTACTGGTCGGAGAGCCAGGTCTTGAGGAGTCTTCTGAAGGTGAGTAGGTCTTGAGTCTGTCGCAGGTTGGTGGGGAGGGTGTTCCAGGTTTTGGCAGCGAGGTGTGAGAAGGATCTGCCGCCGGAGGTCTTTCGTCGGATGCGGGGGATGACGGCGAGGGAGAGGTTAGTGGAGCGGAGCTGACACATGGAGGTGTAGAAGCTGAGTCTGTTGTTTAGGTAGGCTGGTCCGGTTTCATGGAGCGCTTTGTGAGTGTGGGTAAGAAGCTTGAAAGTTATCCTTTTGTCCACGGGGAGCCAGTGAAGGTTTCTCAGGTGGTGGGAGATTTGGCTGTGGCGGGGTACGTTGAGGATCAGCCGGGCAGAGGCGTTTTGGATGCGTTGGAGGCGTAGTAGGTCTTTTGCTGGGATGCCTGTGTAGAGTTCGTTGCCGTAGTCCAGCCTGCTGCTGACGAGGGCCTGTGTCACTGTTCTTCTTGTTTCTGTCGGGATCCACTTGTAGATTCTGCGTAGCATGCGGAGTGTGTTTTAGCAGGAGGAGGAAACTGCGTTGACCTGTTTAGACAAGGTGAGGGAAGAGTCAAGGATGAAGCCCATGTTGCGAGAGTGGTCGGATGGTGTCGGTGGGGTTCCTAGTGCGGTGGGCCACCAGGAGTCATCCCAGGCGGAGGGGGTGGGTCCGAGGATGAGGACCTCCGTCTTGTCTGAGTTCAGTTTCAGACGGCTGTTTGTCATCCATTCGGTGATGGATTTCATTCCCTCGTGGAGATTGGTTTTGGCGGTGTGTGGGTCTTTGGTGAGTGAGAGGATGAGCTGGGTGTCGTCGGCGTAGGTGAGAATGTTGAGGTTGTGTTGTCGGGCCACTTGTGCGAGGGGGGCCATGTAGATGTTGAACAGCGTCGGGCTGAGGGATGAGCCTTGGGGGACGCCGCAGATGATGTCGGTGGCTTCGTAGCGGAAGGGAGGGAGGCGGACTCTCTGGGTTCTGCCGGAGAGGAATGAGACGATCCAGTTGAGGGCTTTTCCTTGAATTCCGGTTTCGTGGAGGTGTGATTTCAGGGTGCGGTGGCAGACTGTGTCGACGGCGGCAGATAGTTCCAGGAGGATGAGGGCTGATGTTTCGCCGCTGTCCATTTGGCGTCTGATGTCGTCTGTGGCGGCGAGAAGGGCGGTTTCGGTGCTGTGGTTTTGTCTGAAGCCGGACTGGGAGGGGTCTAGGATGCTATTGTCTTCGAGGTAGCTGGTTAGTTGTGTGTTGACGATTTTTTCAATCACCTTTGCTGGGAAAGGGAGCAGGGAGATGGGTCGGAAGTTCTTGAGGTCGTTGGGGTCTGCTTTGGGCTTCTTGGAGGCCGGCGCGGATTTCAGCGTGTTTCCATTTTTCAGGGAATGTCACTGTTTCGAAGGAGATGTTGATGACCTTCCGTAGTTGGGAGGCGACAGTGGAGTCGGCTTTATTGTATACGTGGTGGGGGCAGGGGTCTGACGGAGATCCTTAGTGGATGGAGTTCATGATCTTGCGTGTCTCTGTGTCGTTCACGTTGGTCCAGGAGGTCAGGTGGTTTGCACAGGTGGAGTGTTCGGGGGTGGGGTCTGGCGTGGGAGTGGCGTCAAAACTGTCGTGGATGTCGGTGATCTTCTGGTGGAAGAAGGTGGACAGTGCATTGCAGAGTCCGAGGGATGTCGTTGATGTTGGCGATGGGGTTGGAGAGTTCTTTCACGATGCTGAAGAGCTCTTTGCTGTCGTGTGCGTTGTTGTCCAGGCGGTCTTTGAAGTAGGATCGTTTGGCTTGTCTGATGAGTTGGTGGTGCTTGCAGGTGGCGTCCTTGTGGGCTGTGAGGCTGTCAGGTGTGCGTTTGAGGAGCCATTTCTTTTTTAGCTTCCGACAGTCGCGTTTGGAATTTAGGAGCTCGTCGGTGAACCAGGTGGCTTTTCTTCTGGCTTGGTTGTTGGTGGGTTTTTGAGTGGCGCAAGGGTGTTGGCGCAGTCGTTGATCCACAGGGTGAGGTTGTTGGCGGCGGTGTCTGGGTCAGTGGAGTCGGGGGTGGGTTCTGGGCGAGGGCGTTGGTAAGCTGGTTTTCCGTAACTTTGCTCCAGCATCGGCGGGGTGGTTGTTGGGTGCGATGGTGCTCGGTATGTTTCTTGTAGGTGAAGTGGATGCAGTGGTGGTCGGTCCAGTGGAGTACGGTGGTATGGATGAATTACTTTTGCATGGAACTGTAAAACGTGAAACTCTATTGAGAATAATAAATTGTTTTATACATATACCCACAAGATGTAAACGCTACCATTTTATACAAGAGACTGCAAATTTCGGTGGTGAATGCATTTACGAAATGTAAAACTGCTTCCCTTGTTCTTTCTCCATTTCTCTGGTACTTTCTTTTGGTCCTTATGCCTCAGGTGAACTGACCATGCACAGTGCCTCATACAGGTCAGAAAGCGAGCACTTGCTAATTTAGTGTTGCCGTGAGTACTTCAAAGCACTATACATTTTCAAGTGATATGTCAATACTGCCTAGTTTATTTTCTCAAGTGTAAGCCCGTAATAAATGTGTGTATGTGTTTTTAGCTTAATGATACACTGTAATATAGTAACTTAGTAATGTGGTGTTTTTTGATTAACTTACTTTTTTTTAAAACAAAACTATATAAGAAAATCTCTGCTAGATGGAGCTGGGCCTGAATTACAAAAACAAAATACTTAGTTAATCACAGTTACGTTTACAAACAAAATAGGTGTTGAGCATAAGATATATTAATTTTACTGATGTTCCTCTTAGCAGCAGGCCATCTCTGACTAGACTTGTGAATACTGCCTCATTACAGGAGTTAATGCCCAGACAATGCCAAAGCTTTCATAAGTGTTTTACACCCATGTCACCCAACCCTTTACATAGACAAGAAACAAGAGTTAACATTTCAGCCCATGATCACAAAGCTTGCAATTTTTGATCCCTACCATAGTTGGGTTCTATGTGCCCCTCTAACGGAGTTTGTAAAAACACAACCTCTTGCCTTGTTACTGTGTGAACTTCTCAGAAATTCCAGGGCAAACAGGAAACTAAACTTGGATTTTGACAATAAGTGCCTTTTAAAATTTGGGTCCTGGTGCTAACGTAACTAATGAGCAAAACAGTGAACATCAACACACCCTTTTAGACTGTAACCTCAGAGTGGTGAAGTTGAGCAGTCCAAGGATTACTTATGGAGGTGACCTGAAGTTAAAGACTCAGAATGCAGTGAACCAGCCAAAAGAGATTACTAATTCAAAAGTCTAGCTAGTACTTAATGCGTAGAGGTCAATTCACCAAAAAGCTAGGGGTGGCACATGTGACATCATACACCCTTTCAGTTAAATAATGTTACAGGAAGTGACCTAATGGCCCTCATTGTGACATTGGTGGTAAGTGTCGCTTACCGCCATGCTGACTGCTGCCGACATAAAGCGTCCGCTACTGTATACCGCTACAGGTATAATGACCCACACATAGAAATCTGCCACTATACAGACACACAAATAAGTCCGCCAGCCCAAAGGTCAATGATAAACTGGCGGTACCAAAACCCACACTGCTACGCCAACAGAAATAAGCCCACAGCATCATGACCCACGAATCACCGCGGCCGTCATTCAACCGCGTTAAACCATTGGCGGTACAGACCGCCGCTCTCAAAATACACACACACACACACATACAAAACTACACCACATTGGACAATTCAAACTACGCACACCTGACACTCATACACACACCACACCCACACCAAAATAAAACAGACACACACACTACCCACAACCCTTTATGACCCAAAGAATTTGACAAGTGAGAGAGAGACAAGCCAGGCGCATCCACTGAATCTGAGCCACAAAACACCATTACCCATACACCATCCACGCACCCCACAGCACACACCCCAACACATCACCTCACACACCCTCACACACACCACTCACCCTACACCCATGGCACCACAACAACACCCCAGATTCTCTGAGGAGGAGCTAAGGATCGTGGTGGAGGAAATCATACAGGTAGAGCCACAGCTTTTCAGATCAAAGGTGCAGCAGACGTCCATTGCTAGGAAGATGGAGCTATGGCGGAGAGTCGTGGACAGGGTCAATTCAGTGGGACAACACCCCAGAACAAGGGATGACATCAGGAAGAGGTGGAGCGACCTACGGGGGAAGGTAAGTTCTGTGGTTGCAAGACACCAGATAGCTGTACAGAGGACTGGCGATGGACCCCCACCTCCTCCCCCACAACTAACAACATGGGAGGAGAAAGTCTTGGCGATCATGCATCCTGAGGGCCTGGCAGGAGTAGCAGGAGGACTAGACTCTGGTAAGTCAAATCTTTACAACTTAGGCCCGTATTTATACTTTTTTTGCGCCGCATTTGCGTCGTTTTCTGACGCAAAAACGGCGCAAACTTGCAAAATACCATTGTATTTTGTAGGTTTGCGCATTTTTGCATCAAAAAACGGCGCAAATGAGGCGATAAAAAAGTATAAATACGGGCCTTAATCCCCCCCACCTGCGTGCCATCACAAATGACTACCCCTACCCTCACCCCCATCACTCCACCACCTCACATATACCCCACCATCACAACCCACCCATCCCAATACCAAGCCCTGCATGCAACACCAATGCATGGACCCCCATCACAGACCTGCATGGACACCCATCTCCACAGCAGGCACACTAGTGACAATCACTTAGCCAACCAAATCACAACTCACACAAGCCAAAGCTGCCTTGGTGATAACAACCATAGATGGAAACATACCCATGCACAAGATGTCACACGCAGAAACAATAACACTGCATATACATCCCCATAGGACCCCATACAACGTCACCGTAGAGGAGGTGCCAGAAACATCCATTACCCCCCAGAAGAGGCCATCAGTGATGACAGCAGCTCTGCACGCCTGGACCAGGATGACCAACCTGGCCCATCAGGGACCTCCGGACATTCTGTTACCCAGCCACGTTCCCAAACCACCACAGAGCCTCCCCCTCAGGAAACACCAGCACAGCACCCACCCAGCGAGCCCATCCCTCTGTCCCCAGGACACGTCAATCAGCAGTGTGTCCACCACTACCGGGACCCCAGGCAACCCCACAAACACAGGACGATCAGGGACCTGGGGTCAGGGGCATTGGGCACACGGTTCAGTGGACAGAGGCACAGGACAACAGGGAAGCTGGGAGGACTGCTGTGCGACAGGGGGAGGACAGGCCCAGGGAACCAACCCTCCAGGAGGCACTCACCAACATCATGGGAGTACCCACCATTCCCAGGAGACCATGGGCCAGATACTGGCCAAGCTGCAAGAGACCCACGGCTGCAGGAGGGACAATACCTGGGGATCAGGGAGGACCAGAGGGACATCCACACCACCCTGGTCACCATTCCAGGGGTGCTGACAGACATGGCCAACACCCTGAGGGAGGCAGTGGCACACCAACGGGCCCCTGACACTAGCCACACCGAAGAACAGCCCTCCTCACTCGCCAACACTAGTGGACAGGAGGCCCTGCCACTGGAACAACAGGCCACCAGCACTCCACCCCCTTCAGAAGGAGAACCACCACGCAAAAGGTCTCTGCGATCCAGGCAGCTAGAGAGCATTGCCAAGACCCGTGCCAGGAAATAGGACTCCCCTGATTGTCACCCTTGTGTCCCACTCTGTCACCCTGTCTACCTTGAACTGACATTGCTCCACTTCCTATGCCCCCTTGGACAATGCACCTGTGATACCAATAGACTGGACTCTATCCTGGACATTTCTCCACCATCAACCCAGCCCATTGCAATACCCCCCCACATATTATCACAGAAATAAACACCCTTGGAACAAATACAAGTATGGAGTCTGTCAATTGATTGAAATATGTATTACCTAAACAAGCTGTAAACATTGCAATTCAAATGTACAGTTATATTTACATAGGTATGACCTGTAGTGGGCAGCAGTAAACACACCAGGAGCCAGAGTGGGACACAGGTATCTGAAAATAGAGGTGCCAAAGGGTACAGTAAGTGGCCATAGAAATAGGGAAATCAGACTGCCATGTACAATGTCCAACACAAAACTGCAATGGAAGGTGAAGTTACAGTATCTTACCTGTATGTCACTGGAAGTACTGTTGGATTATTGTAGTTCTGTTGTCCACATCCTCTTCCTCTGCCTCCTCCTCGTCACTGTCCACAGGCTCCACCGCTGCCACAGAACCATCCCCAGGCTCATCCTCCTGCAGAAAAGGCACCTGACATCTCAAGGCCAGGTTGTGCAACATGCAACATGCAACGATGATCTTGCACACCTTCCTGGGTGAGTAGGACAGGGATCCACCTATCATATGGAGGCACCGGAATCTGGCCTTCAGGAGGCCAAAAGTGCACTCTTGTTGGCTCATGTTCCTCATTGTAACGTTCCTCTGCCCTTGTCCTGGCATTCCCCACTGGGGTCAGTAGCCGTGAGAGGTTGGGGTAACCAGAGTCACCTGTAAATATCAAGGGATACCTGTTAGCCACACACTCACCCTTAGGGACAACCCTCACACCCATATACCTACATCAACTGGGTGGGGACCATGGGCTCACCTATTAGCCACACCCGGTGTCTCTGAAGTTGAGCCATCACATATGGGATGCTGCTATTCCTCAAGATAAAGGCATCATGCACAGAGCCAGGATACTTTGCATTGACATTGACATGGGAGATGTACTGGTCCGCCAAACACACCATCTGCACATTCAGAGAGTGAAAGCTCTTTCCATTTCTGAACACCTGTTCATTTCTCAGGTGGGGGAGGAACAAAGGCAATATGTGTACCATCAATGGCACCAATGATGTTGGGGATATGTCCCGGTGCATAGAAGTCAGCCTTCACTGTGGTCAAATCCTTCACCTGAGGGAATACGATGTAGCTTGGCATGTGTTTCAGCAAGGCACACAACACTCTGGTCAGCACGTTTGAGAACATACGCAGTGACATCCCTGATGCCATGGCCACTGTCGCTTAAAGGAACCAATTGTCAAGAAATGGAGCACTGACAGCACTAGAGGGGGGTTACCTGTGGGGTGGCAGATAGCTTAAATCAGGTCTGGCTCCAATTGGGCACACAGCTCTTGGATTGTGGCCCTATCAAGTCTGTAGGTTAGGATAATGTGCCTGTCCTCCATTGTCGCCAGGTCCACCAGAGGTCTGTACATGGGAGGATGTCTCCATCTCCTATTCATCCTCAGTGGTTGAACTCTAGGATGAAAAACAGTGAGCAGAAGGTCATATTCAAACATATACTCAGATACAGGTCATATTCAAACATATACTCAGAATTTTTATTTTACAGAAACAGTATGTGAACTTGTACTTCAGTTGATGTACCTATGTCTGATGTGATGCAGTTAGGTGCCATGGCCTGTGCCCCCCTGAAATGGCGGCTGCCTGACCTGTGAGGAGGGACAAGTGGAAATGAGGTAATTCCGCTATCGTTGTGCACCGTTGCGGTCCTTGACCGCTGTGCAACACTGCATTGGTTATCATTGGGGCCTACGGGTTCCAGGAGCCAACGGCGATGTACGCCGGTGGTGACGGTACGCACCGCCGCAGACGTGACTGCCATTTTCTATCTTTTCACTCACTTGCTACCTGACCTTCAACAGGAGAGGACCTACACTGCAAGTGCTGCTGTGACCTGTGTCTGGAAGCGACCATGGCTCGAGTGTCTGGGGAAGGGGACCCTGCCTTCACTTCGGAGGAGTTGGAGAGACAGGTGGATGGGGTCCTACCCCAGTACCCTTTACTTTATGGTCCTCCAGACCAACAGGTGAGTACACTGTGAGCATGATGCGTGGGGCATGAATGTATGGAGTGCTGTGTGTGTAAGCCTCATGTAGGGGGGGCTGAGGGGTCCTGGGCAGAGTGCTGCATGTATGGTAGTTAGTGTCTGTGTGTAAGGGGATGGGAGGTATATGGTAGGCCATGCGTATGACAGTCTGAACGGTATGACTAATACCTTTTCAGCTGTATTTTTCCTGCAAGTCAGCGCCCATCAGAAAAAGGGTATTTGGCGTGCCATCGTCAAGGAGGTGCGGACCCTGGGGGTCTTTGTCAGGCAGAGCACCCACTGCTGCAAACGGTGGGAGGCCCAAAGAGGAAGGGGTGCCCATCATACCCTGACCCCCCTGATGTTCTGCATCCTGGCGGTGGCCTTTCCGGAGTTGGATGGGCGCTTGAAGGCATCACAGCAGCCACAAGGGGGTGAGTACAGATTCAGATTCTTGACTTTGCGCGCGTTAAGATGTCACCTGGGTGGGGGATGGGGCTGTGCGTGCCCCTAGGCCAGGCCGAGCATGGCAGGGTAGGTTCCATGATGGGCAAGCTCAGATGCACTCCAACCACAATAATGTTGATGGGCATCTACTACTGGGCAGGGACCTGTGGGTTTCAGGTGTGCAGCTAATGGTGTTAGGCATTGTACCACATGGGCTGGTGACTACCAATGTAACTGGTAGTGCATGGCCTAGTGCATAGGGCTGTTTCCTGTGAGTTGTGTACTCCAATGGTAGTTTTGTTGCTGGCATTGACCAAGTGTATCCTCTGTCTCTCCCCCCTTTTTGTTTTGTCATCCTGTTCTTGTGTGCATTAGCATCATCTGGTGGAGGAGCAGAGGTACCGGTGACGGAGGGAGCTGCATCCCACATGGGCCTGGAGGCCGAACCCACTGATGGTGAGGGCACCAATGGGACAGAGGGCGAGGGGAGCACCACGATGGACACAGGAGGGGACAGTACCGACAGCGACTCCTCCTCCGATGGAAGCTCCCTGGCGGTGGCGGACACCTCAGTGCCCACCCCAACTACAGGTACATCCGCCAGCCCCATACCAGCACCCCCTCCCAGCAGCCCCTCAGGGTGTTTCCCATGCCCAATCACCCAGGTGGGCATCTCCTTCGCCACAGGCACCTCAGGCCCTGCCCCAGTCAGCCCTGCTGCCCTCAGTGAGGAGGTTATTGACCTCCTGAGATCCCTCTCTTTTGGGCAGTCAACCATACTGAATGCCATCCAGGGTCTAGCAGGGCATTTGCAACAAACACATGCATACCTGGAGGGCATTCACTCCGGCGTGGTGGTCCAACAGAGAGCATTCCAGGCTCTGGCCAACTCACTGATGGCAGCCATATTCCCTGTCTCCAGCCTCCCCCCTTCAACTTCCTCTACCCAGTCCCGATCCTCTCAATCCCAGCCTATCCCAAGCACACCTTCAGACCAGCATTCACCCAGATCACCACACAGAAGTGGCTCAAGCAAACACAAGCACCACACTTCATCCCACAGGCACTCACACAAGCACCATCCAGATGCAGACACACCAACATCCACTGCCTCCACTGTGTCCCCCTCCTCCTCGTCCTCCACCTCCCTCCCGGTAGCATCTCCACTCACACCTGCATGCACTACATCCTCATCCAGTACCTCCATCACCAGCATGCCTATCACTACACGCCCCTCACTGGCAGTCACCACCCCCACATCCATGCACACGTCCCCTGTGTCCTCTCCCACTGTGTCTGTGCCTCCCTCCTCTCAAAGTACACAAACACAGAAACACAGACACCCAGCAGCCATCCACCTCACAACAGCATCCAGCCCATGCACCTACACCCAAACACACCAGACTGACACCTCCTACAACCACTCCCTCTTCGTCCACACCCAAACCTTCACCCTCTTCCTGTCCCAGTGTCCCTAAGAAGCTTTTCCTCGCCACCATTGACCTATTCCCTACCCCAACGTACTTCACTTCGGGCCAGGGTGGCCAGAACCCAGCCCAGCACCTCAGCCACCCAGTCCACGGCCACTGTGGTTTCTGCAGCTACTACAGGTGTGAGAGGCTCCAAGGAGTCACCCGTCAGCACAGCCAGTGTGCCAGCACCACCTGCCAAGGCCAAGAAGGGGCCGCCACCTAGCAAGGGCAAGAAGGGGACACCAGCCAGAAAGGGGAAGGAGGCACCACCAGCCAGCAAGGGGAAGGAGGCACCACCAGCCAGCAAGGGGAAGGAGACACCACCAGCCAGCAAGGGGAAGGAGGCACCACCAGCCAGCAAGGGCAAAGAAAAACACCAGCTGGCAGAAGCAAGGAGGCACCACCATCTGCCAAGGGCAGTAAGAGGCACACAACACCAGCCTTGGCACTTCAGCCGTCCGAGGCTGCAGGGGAAGGGCTGAAGCCTCCCCCCACCACTGACAGCACCGCCACCTGAACTACCGCCAGCACCGCCACCTGCACTGCGGACAGCAGCACCACTGCCAGCAGCAGCAGCCCCAGTGGGATGCCGTCCGAGGCTGCAGGTGAAGGGCTGGAGCCTCCCACCACCTCTGACAGCACTGCCACCTGCACTGCGGACAGCACAGCTACCTGCACCGCGGCCAGCATCGCCACCTGCCTCGCCACTAGCAGCACCACTGCCAGCAGCAGCAGCCCCAGTGGGCAGCCATCTGAGGCTGTAGGTGAAGGGCTGGAGCCTCCCACCACCACTGACAGCACCACCACCTGCACCGAGGACAGCCCGCCACCTGCCCCACTGCCCCACTGCCAGCAGCACCACTGCCAGCAGCAGAAGCCCCAGTGGGCAACCGTCCGAGGCTGCAGGTGAAGGGCTGGAGCCTCCCACCCTCACTGACAGCACCACCACCTGCAGCGCAACTGCCATCCACTGAGCAGCCGTCACCGCCGGCGAGCAGTGTGTAGTAGTGACTACAGGGGCTGCAGTGCATCCTGGCCCCTGCAACATCTG
The DNA here is from genome assembly GCF_031143425.1 of Pleurodeles waltl. NCBI lineage: Eukaryota > Metazoa > Chordata > Amphibia > Caudata > Salamandridae > Pleurodeles > Pleurodeles waltl. The sequence continues at coordinate 173,142,228 of NC_090443.1, forward strand.
TTGGTGTGACACCCAGGTGAGAGACTGTGACCTTGCACCATCCAGTATGAAGCACACTGGGCACAAAGTCCCCTCCAGAACCAGTGGAAGAAGGCATCCACTCACCCCCTCCTTGGCAGAATGAAGCACACTGGACACAAAGCCCCCTCCAGAACCAGTGGAAGAAGGCATCCACTCACCCCCTCCTTGGCAGAATGAAGCACACTGGACACAAAAGCCCCTTCCAGAACCAGTGGACGAAGGCATCCACTCACCCCATCCTTAGCAGGATGAAGCACAGTGGGCACAAAGCTCCCTCCAAAACCAGTGGAAGAAGGTATCCACGCACCCCCTCCTTGGCAGGATGAAGCACAGTGGGCACAAAGCCCCCTCCAGAACCAGTGGAGAAGCCATCCATTGATTTAAGGACGTATTTATCTAAAACTGTACTATTACACTCATTTTAATCCATTCCTTTTGTCCTTGCTTTGTTCCTGAGGGTTACGGGGTGTATATGTAATGTTGTTGCATCTGTTTGTGTGTATGGTGTTGGGGGTGGGGGTGGGAGTTTTGCATGTGTGTGTCACTCTCTTTTTTCCCTTCCCATCCCTTGTATGCTAGGTACAGTACTCACTGTGGTCGTCTTCGCCGGCTTTCGTGTTCCTGGTCTAGGAAGAGGTACACCAGCATTGGAAAAATGTGCGGCTCAGGCTCCATGGCGTCGTGGTTCTTCCTTGGTTCTTCTTTGAGTGTCGAGAGGTGAGTCATTTCCCTTCAGTGTACTTTTTCCGCCGTGCTTTTGATGGTGTTGGTACTGCCCCAGAAAAGGTGGTGGATAGACCTGTTGTAATGCTGTGGGCAGTACATTGTCTTCCGCCTGACTGTTGGCGGTTACCGCCGCGGTGTTTGTTGCTACCGCCGTGGCGGTCGGTGTGTTAAAGTGGCTGTCTGTGTTGGCGGTTTCCGCTGTGGTCATGATTCTATTTTTCTTACCGCTGGCCTGTTGGTGGTATTACCGCCGCTTTAGCACCGACCGCCAGGGCTGTAATGAGTACCAATATGTTCTTTGGCCCTGAATCGTTTCAGGCAGTGTTGAAACAGATCCTTAAACCTGAAATCCCAATGACATTACAATAGTTGGCACTGTTGAAGTTCAATAAAAACTGCATGATTAATATAACAACAGGACACATACATAATGTTTGTTTTAGGTTTCATCTATGTCAGGATGTTAACATGCTATAGTAGAACATTACTGATTTCAGTGTGTTTTACATGAATCGCTATGACCTTGATTACAAGTTTAGTTGTAAAAGCCGACAAACTTGCAAATTAGATAAATACAAATTCTGCAGTTTTGGTAAACAACAGGTGTTGAACTGATTTAGAGGTTTTACCATGTACCAAGCAGTTGGTATTTACCACATGTTAAATACCAAATGTGTGCAATTTAATGGATGTGGTAAATGCTTTACACCCAATAAATAGAACATGCGCAAAACATCACAAGTGCCCATTTTCAGACATTTGGTGTTCCAGAACTTAGCTCACCATCATGCAGGCTGTGTCAGGGATCAGAAGAATCTTTTTTGCACATGCAGTGTATATGCCTCACTTTGCAACCATCACACAATCTTTTTAACGCTAAAGGAGTAAGAACATGTTGTCAAGCCCTGCTTTTTTCTGCTTGCAAGGCCCGAGTGCAGCACTGCTGTGTCTGAGGGAAGCTTGCACTGCTGCTGCCTGTGCTGTATCTGCTCTGTGTGTGAGGGAAGGTTGCATTGCTGCTGTGCTGTTTCTGCTGTGTATGAGGAAAGCTTGCACTGCTGCTGCCTGTGCTGTATCTGCTGCACGTGAGGGAAACGTGTACTGCTGCTGTGCTGTATCTGCACTGTGTGTGAGGGAAGCTTGCACTGCTGCTGTGCTATATCTGCTGTGTCTGAGGAAAGCTTGCACTTCTGCTGCCTGTGCTGTACTTGCTGTGTGTGAGGGAAGCTTGAACTGCTGCTCTGCTGTATCTGATGTGTGTGAGGGAAGCTTGTATTGTACCTTCTGTGTGAAGGAGCATGCACTGCTGCTTGTGCTGTATCTGCTGTGTGTGAGGGAAGCATGCACTGCTGCTGCCTGTACTGTATCTGATGTGTGTGAGGGAATCTTGAAAGGGACATTCTCTGAGACGGAAGCTTGCATTGTACCTTCTGTGTAAGGGAAGTTTGCGTTGTACCTTCTCAGTGTGAGGCGCTTGCATTGTATCTCCTGTGTGAAGGAAACTTGCATTGAACCTTCTGTGTGAGATAACTTGCATTGCACCTTCCGTGTGAGGGAAGCTTGCATTGTACCTCCCGTGTGAGGGAAGCTTGCATTTTACCTTCTGTGTGAGGGAAGCTTGCATTGTACCTTCTGTGTGAGGGAAGCTTGCATTGTACCTTCCGTGTATGTGAAGCTTGCTTTGGACCTTTCCTGTGTTGTACGCTTGCATTGTACTTTCCCTGTGTGGAAGCTTGCATTGCACCTTCATTGTAAGGAAAACTTGCATTGTACTTTCTGTTTGAGGGAGCATGAACTGCTGCCTGTGCTGTATCTGCTGTGTGTGGGGGAAGCATGCACTGTTGCTGCCTGTACTGTATCTGCTATGTGCGAAGGAAGTTTGCATGGTACTTTATCTGTGAGGGAAGCTTGCACTGTACCTTGTCTGTGAGGGAAGCTTGCATTGTACCCTCTCTTTGAGGGAAGCTTGCATTGTACCATCTGTGTGAGGGAAGCATACCTTGAACCTGCTGTGTGAAGAAAGCGTGCCTTGTACCTTCTGTGTGAGGGAAGCTTACATTGTACCTTCCCTGTGTGGAAAGCTTGCATTGTACCTTCTGTGAGAGGGATGCTTGCATTGTACCTTCTGTGTGAGGGGAGCTTGCATTGTATCTTCCCTGTGAGTGAAGCTTGCATTGTACCTTCCCTGTGAAAGAAGCTTGCAGTGTACCTTCTCTGTGAGGGAAGCCTGCACTGTACCTTCTGTGTAAGGGAGCATGCACTGCTGCCTGTACTGTATCTGCAGTGTGTGAGGGAAGCTTGCAAGGTATATTCTCTGTGCGGGAAGTTTGCCTTGTACCTTCCCTGTGAGGGAAGCTTGCATTGTACCTTTGTTTTGAGGGAAGCTTGCATTGTACGATCTGTGTGAGGGAAGCTTGCATTGTACCTTCTGGGTGAGGGGAGCTTGCATTGTACCTCCCCTGTGAGGGAAGCTTTTACTATACCTTTTGTGTGAGGGAAGCTTGCATTGTACCTTCTCTGTGAGGGAAGCTTGCATTGTACCTTTGCTTTGAGGGAAGCTTGCATTAGACAATCTGTGTGAGGGAAGCTTGCATTGTACTTTTCCTGTTAAGGAATATTGCATTGTACCTTTCCTGAGAGGGAAGCTTACATTGTCCCTTCTGTGTGAGGGGAGCTTGCTTTGCCCCATCTGTGTGAGGAAAGCTTACCTTGTACCTTCTGTGTGAGGAAAGCTTGCACCAGTTCCAGTTAAATAAACTACCTACCACTCTGTATCTTCCTTTCTATCTATTCTATGCAGCTCTTACCCATATATATTCATCTTGTCACATAATTCATCTACACAAATACACTCGGTTCCAAACAATTCCACACTGCTCAATTCCACAAGTAACAATTAAAATATAAATCACAAATTTCCACTTCACACCACATGCATATCCTACACTCCAAACCAAAACACATAAATAAAAGACATAGGGCCTGATTACAACTTTTGAGGAGGTGTTAATCCGTCCCAAATGTGACGGATATACCACCAGCCGTATTACGATTTCCATAGGATATAATGGACTCGTAATACGGCTGGTGGTATATCCGTCACATTTGGGACGGATTAACACCTTCCTCCAATGTTGTAATCAGGCTCATTGTCATTTACAAAGCCAAACACTCTATCTCTTGCAAATGAGAGACCTATTGCATTGCAAATGCTTGTTTTAGTAACCACCAAGGCAGACTTAAGCCATTTGACTGTGTATTCATGCCCAGATTTATGAGAACTGATGCATCGCTGCTCAGCGATGTGTCAGAAAAACTTGCAGTGCTGTGCAACACTTTAAAGTGACATGGGTGTGCTGTATTTACGGTACAGCACGCCATGTCGTAAGGTCCCAAGGTGCGTCAAAGGTTTTGACTCATCGTGGAAAGGATGGCGCACAGTGTCGTAACACATCTGCTTCAAAAGTGACGCAAACTCGTTTGCGGCACATAAAGCAATGTTTATGTGCCGCAAATCAGATTTGCGCTACTTTGGAGTGCGACGTGTGTTGGAAAAGCCTCATAAAATGACGTATTTTGTTTTTAAAAGTTCTGCAACCAACAAATGCAAGAAATGGAGGGAGCAGCAAGCACATGCAATGAAGGCAACAACCCCATCACCAGCCAAGATGTCCAGACAGAAGTCCAGGGGAAGAGGAAGAGCACTTTCAGTGAGGAAGAGAACCAAATATTAATAGCTGAGGTAACAAAAAATGAACACCTTCTCTTTGTCACCTCCAAATTGCCATTAGGGAAGAATGAAGGCATTTGGCAGTCCATAGTGGATAAGATCAACAGTGTTGGCCAAACAGGGCTGTGAGCTGAAATAAAGGTGGCATAATTAAAAAGCGCAGGACCACAGAGAAACTGTCCAAGAACCTGAGGGTAGCCATGCAGACCAGAGGACGATCACAGGAACAGGACAAGTTGGACTCATTGGAGAGACAGGTGGCGTCACTTATCCCAGAAGAGATGGTGGCAGGAGTTGCTGGACAGGACAGTGCAGGAGTTGAAGACTAGGATGATCTACAGGGTGCCTTCAATCAACAATACTGTAAAACATGTAATCCCATATTTATGGGTCCTGTAGCACAGGCCAGCCCAGCTAGCCACCTTGCTGGACTGCCCTGTTTCACAGAGAAAGGGCAGGAATGCACTGACTTTATCCAAAACTGTGAGTTCCTGTCCTTTCCCCTGCACTGTGATCTTTTTTGCAGGCTAGCACTAATGCAGGCACTTTGCACTATGGTACAAAGTGCCTGCATTGCATGCAGGATTGTGTTTGTGCAAGAACCTTCCTGCACAAAAACAATCCTAAGGGGGTGTTTTCCTCTTGCGTGTGCTGCATAATGCAGCACACAAGCAAAGGTGATAAAATGAGGAGTGTTAGAAATGGGGTCCCTGGTTTGCAGTCTTTCTTTCTTCAAACTTTTTTTCGGCCACCAGGACCATAAAAGTACAACACAATACACATACAAAAATATAAATACGACATTGACAGACAAGTTGTTCCAAGAAAAAAAAAAATTTAACAAAATAAAAACTATAATCGTGATGTGCTTCCTACAAGCGTCTTTCAGTTACAGCAATAAAACTGTAAATTCGGAGGGCAGTATCATGCTGAGAGAGTACAATTTTAGTTCTCAGAAGCCACATGACTCTAAGAAACTTGGCAACAGAGATAGCTAAAACCTGATGGGTACCCGACCTAAGAAAGCAAAGAGAGATATAATAACTACGGACACCTAGTAATCTAAAGACAGGAGGGAGCCAATTCCTGTGAGGCACTGCATAGGCAGGACAAACAAGTAAAGCGTGGGGTAGATTTTCAATGTGAGCATTGCATACTCGGCAGGTCGATGCTCCCCCAGGCAACCAGTTACAATGAATGATCTTACTGGTAGAGCCCCCACACGAAACTGGAAATAAAGCTTTCTATCCTTAAGGACCAGAATCATATCCCAGAATGCCTCATATCTACACACATCTTTAAAATCAATAAAATTACTTGACAGTTTGGAACAACCCACACCACGCAGCTCATCGGAGTTTACCGCCCTCCAGTAGTGCTTCTTTAAGTTGCTCTTAGAAGGAAATGAGGAAACATCTGGACAATCCCAAAGCTTGCATAAACCAAGCAGGTACAATGAATCTTTAATATTTCTGAGCCAGGGCCTCCTGATCACCCTGACGGGCTGCCATAGACTAGGTGGTCACACACACCCACCCAGGCAGACACAACATCTCCAAGTGTGACCGGCGTTCCACCTCACTCCAAGGGGAATCCTCCACATCATTGCCTAGCAGACAATCGACAGGCATGGTTGGACTCACAGCTGCCTTCAAAGAACCTGACTCTCCTCCTCCCCCACTCAAAGGGAACCTGTGCCACCTTACCCAGGCACTCTGAGTTGTCTACTGAAACTACTTGGTGAAGTACATGGGGAACTAACTGTTATTCAGACACCAGGTGACACCTTACAGTAGTCACACTGGCTCCTGTGTCTCTCAGAGCCTCCAACCTCTGTCCATTGATGGTCACCCACTGCCTGTACCTTTTAGTGTTCTCAGGCACAAGGATCCTGTGGACCATCTCATTGTCTTCCAGTGGGAGAAGGGTCATCTAAGCTGGCTCCCACCCTTCTCCTGGAACCTACTCCTCCCCTAGAGCTATACTAGCCACACCCTGTGACTGAGCACCAGTGGGTGCATTTGTCTACTTGGGACATTTGGGGCCCCCCCCTCTTGTGACCCACCTGGTAACATGTATAGAACTTGCAGGAACCATTGTCTGCAGGTTTCCCTGTGGAGACCCATGGTTTATTCTCACTGGGGGGCTGGGAATCCTTATCATGGGAACTAGGTGGGGCCCATTAGAGAACGCCCACTGTTTACACTTGCTCCCCCACTTCTTCTGAGAGGGACCCTGCCCACTCTTGGCTGAGTCTCCCCCATACCCCATTTTGGACCTTGTGCTCTCCCACTCGTCTGCCTCCTGAGCAAGCTTCCTGGGGTCAGTCATCTTGCTGTCAATTAGGTGCTGGAGCATCTCTGGAAAACAAAGACTATACAAGTGCTCACAAGCAATCCAATTGTACAGCCCCTCATAAGTCGTCACCTTACTGGCCTTCACTGAACCATCCAGTGACCTGAAGAAAGAATCTACACATTCCAATCAAGTTCGGGATTCCTTTTTCTAATAAATCTAAACTTTTCTTTGTACTGCTCATGAGTGAAACCATATCTGGTGAGTAGGGTGTCCTTCATGATAGAATAAATGAGTCCCCTGAGGATCCCCTTAGGATGTCAGGGTGTCCCTTCCCTCTACCTCAAAGTGCTTCCACAGACCCGCCCTCCTATGTGATTCAGGGACCATGTTCATGTGGAGAGCTGACTCATACCCCAAATGTCATCCGCCCTTTTGTAATCCTCCACTAAGTCCTTTGGTATGTGTACCCTCCTCTCAGGCTACACTGAGGTACTGCTGCCACCATCTGTACAGACTGGCTTCTTTGGTCCAGCTCTCTAAACTTAACTCATGAGCCAAAAGCATATTTTTCTCTTCTATGGCTAATCTTCTCTCTTCTATCTCCTTTTTGAATTTTTCTGATTCAAATTGGCGCACCCTCTCTGCTTGTCTGTCCTGCAACTCCTCAGGTGTCAGACCTTTGGAAGAAACATTACTGCCTGCCCTGGAGGCCCTCTCCCCAGGCAGGACAGGGTTACCCAGCACAACATCATATATGCTCCTCACCTCGTCATCCACATTCTCCTCCTCTGTGTGCCCCCCAGCCTCCTTAAGTGCCAACCTGGCCCTCAGTGCCTTTTGCAGCTCTTCCTTCCTAGTGGAGCTTTTGATTGGGCATGACAGTTATTTCAAAAATTGTTTTAGCTGAGCCATGCTTGTGGGTGAGGTTCAAATGAAGATGCAAAAGTTCCACAAATTCAAAATGGCAGAGAGATCCCAAGAGAAAAACAAAAAGGAAGCAGGAAAAATAATCCACTGAGAAAAAACAAGTAGTATGTGGTCACGTTATGGTCTGCACTGAAAACAGTAGTGTACACCAATCACTGTATGTGAAGCACAAATACAAGTTCTATCCCAACCGCTGATCACCAAGGTCAGTAGGGACCCTAACTCTAAACAGGGTTAGGGAGATACTCACCTAGGATAACCCCTGCTCACCCCATGGGTAGCTTGGCACAAGCAGTCAGGCTTATCTCAGAGACAGTGTGTAAAGTATTTATACCAACACACACAGAAACATAGTGAAAATACTACAAAATGGACACAACACTAGTTTAGAAATATAGTCAATATTTATCTAAATCAAACAATAACAGAGCATCAAAAATCCAAATATGCAAGCAAAGTTATGAATTTTCAAAGATTAAACTTCAAAATAGCGCTAATAAACACAAATGCTTCTATTTGGTGATATCATAGCATCGTGATGGAGTTGTTCCCAACAATCCAACGCCAATGGCGCTGGTCACGGAGTTGCATGGACCCCCAGGTACAGTACCTTATGAAAATGAGGAAACAAGCCGGTTCCTCGACTCTGTGATCCTCACAGAGTCGAGGATCAAGGTGTCGCTGGATCCGGTGTGGTGTCGGGTCCGGTGCTGCAGAGCAATGGAGCAGGGGCATTGGTGAAAGGCCTCTGGTCCTTGCTGCGGAGGTGAGATGGCGCCAGTGTGAAGCGTCAGTTCTTTACTCTTTCAGGGGGGTCAATATCCAGCGGTCAAGACGTGGTGGGGCGACCTCACTGGGTTGCGGACTTGCCACGAGGCTGCAGGCGCCATGGCAGAGTCGGGTGCCACAGACGTCGGTGACACTGCACTTCAGGACTCACGGAGTCGTGGACTTCAGCGAGGCTGCCACAGCGTCAGGTCTGCGATGCCGGTCAGGGTTGTTGCACTCTAGCAGGGACCACAGAGTCAGTTGCAGGCGGCGTCACGGAATCCAGCAGTGGAGTCAGTCTGGGTGTCATCCGAAGTCGGTGCACTTGGTTTTTGTTGTTTTTTCACCAGCTTTTCCTTTCAAGGGCCCAGGGACTGAATAAGGCACCACTTGGCAGGGTAGGAGTCTCAACAAGAGAGTCCTGGTGCTGGCAGAGGAAGTCTTTGATGGCCCTGAGACTTCAGAACAGGGGCAAGTTCAGACTAAGTCCTTGGAGAAACTTCACAAGCAGGATACACAGCAAAGTCCAGTCTTTTGCCCTCTGTAAGGCAGAAGCACCAACTGCAGGTCAACCCAGCAAAGCACACACAGTAAAGGGACAGTACTCCTCTTCCAGCTCTATAGTTCTTCTCCTTGGCAGAGGTTCCTCTTGATCCAGAAGTGTTCTAAAAGTCTGGGGTTTTGGGTCCACTATGTATACCTCTTTCTGCATTTGAAGCAGGTAAACTTCAAAGGAAAGTCTCTGTGTTCACAAGATTCTGCCTTGCCCAGGCCTGGCCCCAGACACACACCAGGTGTGCCAGCTCCTCCCTCCCCACTCTAGACCGGGAGACTCATCAGGATATGCAGGCTACACCCCAGCTCCCTTTGTTTTGCTGTCTAGAGGGAATTCACAACAGCCCAACTGTCAGTCTGGCCCAAACGTGAATACACAAGGAGGCAGAGGCACAGAATGGCTAAGCAAGAAAATGCCCACCTTCTAAAAGTGTCATTTTCAAACTGACAATCTAAAAAACAACTTTACCAAAAGATGTAGTTTTACATTGTGAGTTCAGAGACCACAAACTCCATAACTCTAGCTGATCCAATGGGCAACTGCACTTAAAAGATATTTAAATGTAGTCCTCATGTTGACCTATGAGAGAGATAGGACTTGCAACAGTGAAAAACGAATTTGGCAGTATTTCACTGTTAGGACACGTAAAACATATCAGTACATGTCCACCCTACCCATGGGCCTACCTAGGGCCTACCTTAGGGGTGCCTTACATGTAAAAAAAAGGGAAGGTTTGGGCCTGGCAAGTGGGTACACTTGCCAGATCTAATTGGCAGATTAAAATGGCACATATAGACACTGCAATAGCAGGTCTGAACCATGTTTACTCATGTGGGTGGCACAATCAGTGCTGCAGGCCCAGTAGTGTAATTTGATTTACAGGCCATGGGCACCTCTAGTGCATTTTACTAGGGACTTACTAGTAATTCAAATATGCCACTTATGGAAAAGCCAATTACACATACAGTTTACACAGAGAGCACTTGCACTTTATCACTGGTCAGCAGTGGTAAAGTGTTGAGAGTATCAAAAACCAGCAAAAACAAAGTCCAGCACACAGTCACAACATAGGAAGCAGAGGCAAAAAGACAGGGGAGACTACGCCAAGGATGCCAGGCCCAACAAGGAGAAATAACGATCTTTCAACTTATTACACCTCTCCTGAGGAGGCGTATCTTTTTTGCGCATTTTCAGTTTGACATGTTCCTGTAAATCTGGGAATGCATCAAAATGCATGGATGTTACATGGGATCGCACACACTCAAGGAAAGGCCTCCTTGGTGCAGAGTAATGCAATGCAGCGATTTTCACTGTTTTACATTACTCAAGATTTATGAAGCCACGCAGGGCCATGCAAGATGGCCTTATGTGGCTTTATACGTCTCACTTAAGGTTTGCATTGCATGTGTGTGTAGGGGGCAGAGGGGGGCAGGGCTGCGTAGAAGCATAATAACTGTTGCCAGTGTGCATGTTGAATAGGCCGGCTGTCCACAGCTGGCCTATCTGACATGCACATTGTAGACCCAGCAATCCCAGGGCTGTGAAACAGATGGGGGAAAGCTGGCACAGGCCCCCAGTCTCGAAATGAGTGTGGAGTTAGCCTGCTGCAACCAATTCTGGAGCTGTGCTCATGCTGAAAACAGCATAAGAGCAGCTCCAGGATTGGTTGTTGGCATGATAGGAAGTCGTGAACCACCTTCCTGTTCTTGCGCGTCACCAGGAACTCAGAGGAGAGACATGCAGCATGGATAGACTTTTCAGCATGGCGCCGCATCCTGTTTACCATTTTAGAATAATATTAGCTGCTACTGGTGCTGAACTGCGCTGTGTGCTAGGGAAAGAGCATGAATTTTTCACATATCACCCCATACATCACATAAATGTCAGTTATTTTTGCCAAGCAACAATTTGTCCTGTCCAGCTCTGCCAAGTTTCTCATGTCCATGCTTGGTGTACTGCCCATGTCCAGATTCCTCTTGCAACTTGTGATCTAAAGTTTAACATGAGTGACCTGGACTACAAGTACCACAATACAAAAAAGCTGGAATGGAGCAGCACATTATTCTTGGACAGGAGAAACCGGCCCAAACTTACTGTTCCAATACCGGTCACCTTGTACCATGAGCCAAATATGTGTGTCTTTGTGCTACCCAGCCAAAATTGGACTGTGAAAGAATGGAATGGAAAGGGGTTGCCAGACGATCTACTTTTCACCTGAGAGGGAATTCAAGGCATGAGTATTTGGAGTATCTCCCAGTAGGTTTTTGTGAAGTGCTATGTGTACAGTCACTAGCAATAAACCACAATGCATGCAGCTGTGTAGCAAGACTGCTTGCTGTGCGGAGTTGTGTGGATGTGTGTAAAGTACCCTGGCCACATGAATGCAAAAACTGCATGCAATACAGCACTGAGAGGCAGATTAACGTGCTGTAATGTGTGAAAGGCAGAGTGATGGACCAAAATTAATAGTTGACCAAACAAATATCACTTTGTCATGAGCTGTGGGCTAAGTAATGGCTACAGGGAATACAGGCAGCCTGGTGAACACATGCAAATTTCTTAGTGGTAGTGTTAATAAGTGAACCTTAAATCAATACAGCCATGGTATGAAAATAAGCCAATCAACATGATAAATGGGGTCCTTACCTGCACTCACCCTTTCTGCCTGGCAGGTCAGCAAGCTGTGTAACTGCCTTACAACGTGTGCTATGATACAATAATGACACCCTTATCACGCAGTGGTTGCATGAACAATAAACAGATTTTGCCACGTGCAAGCCAGAAACCGTGTAACTTATCCATTTCTCCTTCTCTAGGACCACTGAACGGCACCAGGCCCACCGCCCCTCCCGCAGAAACCGGACCAAGGTTACCAAAGCCCAGCTCACCACCGCTCTTCGCCACTCCCCATCAGAGCCATCAGAGGGGAGACCATCATTTACATCATGGCATCCATGGAGCACAGATTAGACTCCTACATCACAATAGCTGCCCTCCATAGTGACACTGTTGTATTGTTGAAAAGCCTTCAGTCCCTTGTCAGCGCTATGTTGCCTTTCTTGCTGCCACAGACAAATGCTGCTGTGGACCCACATCTTCTGCCCCTGATGTGCATGTGCCTCAGATGCCTCCCACACAAACACCACCAACTGCAAGGGAGGCACAGAAACCATCAGAGGAGGAAGATGTGGATTTCTCCAATTTCCATCAGAGAACTGCCAGGTAACATCTGTCTGTGTCCCCTGGCCAGTTTACCAGTGCTCCTGTGTCTGTAACTAGTCAACCAGCACTATACATTTATGTTTGTGCACCTGTTAATCTTACCCACTTGTTGGACAAACCTACAGTTGAAGAAGCCTACCTTCCCTTATTGCAAATTCTACCTCCTCACTGAAATTCTCATCACTTCTACATGTCGCATGACACGTTTCCCAAATGGGCTCTGTCTGGACATCTTTTGCTCACAACCAATAGTTTTGCTGTTGCCCCAAACACTGCAAGAAAGCTCATGCTGAGTGAAACAAAAATTGTTTCATAAATTCACTACTATAAACCAGAGTGTTGTATGTTTGTTGATTAACATACAACTTGCACCATGGAGGATATGCACTAACATAACTCACTTAATAGCATCTTAAGGAGAGTGAGTAAATGTCACTAATACATTCTATCTTTGGATATGCACCAACAACGAGTACATCCACTGCAATAGCATATTGAGGAATGTGTTGCTTAACAATGGAACATCAGGGTGTGAAAATAAGCTTCAGGTACCTGACTGACACACAGTGAGAAACTCAGAGTAAACACACAAATGTTTACCTTCTAAAAATCGTGTCTGGGAGCCATGTGAGGCAATAACACAATTACACTCATCCACATATTTCTGGCTCTGTGAACATGACAACTTGATAACATATGATAGCCTCAATGCTCACACTGAAGAGATCCTAAGGTACACAAAATAAAATGTGTGCACTAATGTCAGGCAGATAGTAATGCCCATACTCCTTTTGAATTAGCACCATACCTGTGCCACAGAAAGTTGCACAAGGTCATTCCAATACCTCGTATGTCAGTATGCAAGAAATACATGCATTTATTGTCAGGTCGCAGGGTCATCTGGCAAAGACAGATTAATGCTACTTTATGGTAAGTATGACAAAGTGTTACTCAGCCACTGATAAGGCCTTGTATGCTTTGAGTTCATGTGCAACCACACATTACATCTATTGTACATTGCACACACATATTGCTGCATGTGAAAGAGAAGCAGGCAGAATGCAACACCTTCCCAGGGGAAGTAGACATGGTGCACTTATGGCCATGAATCAACTAAAGTAGTTACCCAAAGCGAACTGCATGTAGTGCAACAATTACCAAGTAGTTAATGGCATTGATGATGGAGGTTATACAGGCAGGCGTGGATCCATTCGTGATTGGAAACCAGTCAAAAACAAAGGGCCACTTGCACAATGGTGCAAGGGTCTGTGGAGTACTGGGAGGCACAAGTTTATTCCACTGAAGCATGGAAACTGTAAACTATATTACAAAAATGATACCAACTATACTTGCTCTATCACTTCCACATAGAGTGCAACAGTAGTATGCCGCCTGCCTTGTGTTTTGAAAAAATAATTAAAAAGAGGCCCTCTTGAAAGTGGCTAATGGTCACAAAGCAACACTTAACTTACTCCATGCTAGCAAATCATTATTATTAAATGATGACGAAGTATTGAAAGTAGAAATTATTTTTAATATACCATACAAATCTAATCTAACTACCCTTATCTAGCCTAAATTAACTAAATGTAACATTAACTTACACTATAATAGCATATCTACAACTACCTACACCTACCTAGACTATCCTAACTAACCTTAACTCTAGCCTACACTATTTTAACTTATCATCAACTATCTTATCTACTGTACACAAAAGACAGGATAAACATCTACCTCCCACCCCCTTAATACACATACATCACCACAAATATGTCCTAATCATACATTAACCTATACATGTAAACCTAAACAAATATATATATGTATATATATACATTTATATATATATATATTCTTTTTTTTTATTGTGTCTACATATACTAAATATCAACCCCCACCCACTAGAAAATCTAACAATTTACAACTATTATTAAAATCTACTACCTACTTAAACCTGTACAAACCTAAAACTAATGTACTCTATTCCTATACTAATTCCTCAACTATACTATGCCTAACCTACTCAAAGTAACAAATAACAGATTTAGAAAAATGGGAAAAGGGAATCGCCCAGGGGACAGTTAAATCTGCTCACTGATGCTCTCCATGGCCTGCTACAATGTAAGCATTATGGCATGGAGACTGGCAGGCTCAGTTTCAATGCCTGCAACCCTAATCTTGAGTTCCTGCAGGTCCTTCAGGGCCTGTGCCTCAAATAATGACCCATGTGAAGTGCTGATGGTATGCCTTGTGTTGCTCGCATCTGATGTCCTGATGATTGGCCTGGAATGGCCTGAGAATCATGATGGAGCTTTTGGTCACCCTCCAGTCTTTTATGTTCCTTCGATTGGGCTTGTTGTTCCTGCCTCCCTGCATTCCAGGTCCCTGCTGCTTTCCCTTCTTCATACATGACCCTCATCTTCCTGTAGGCCTTTGCAACATGACAGATGTGCCGCTTGCAATCTAATGTAATGTTGTTTAGCCTCTTCACCTGTCATGTTGTCTAGAGAGGTAAAGGAAAATATTATCTGATAACTTTGAAAATGTATATGATGTCTGCAAGATTAGGCTTACCTCGTCATAAGATTACATGTGTCAGGCCAGCCCAGGACCGGATATTAAGAAAGAGATATGAACACTATACCTTCAGTACAAAACTTCTCAGAATCAAACAAGGCTAACTGAGTCAAGTGCTGGCTGAGTAGGTATTCCATTTGGTTTTTAACCATATCATTCCAGAAAATGACTCACATGCATGATGATGTTTCCATATTGAACAGGAAACATGGTTCAGACACGGTTATTTGGTTATTGATTTTTATTCATGCAACTGGGTTTGTTCTTCACTTACGTACAGTTATGCAAATCAATTTTGTATTCCTCTGCATCGCATTACTTATCTGGAAATATACAATGCAACACACATTGCTGTCTTAACAGACTCAGTGCTAGGTAGTCAGAGCATAGATGGAGTGTGTTTAGCTATCACCTGTTAGACATAACTGTTGCCCCCTTCACCAATGTCCATTCTTTAATAAACCATGGAAATTAAACATAAACCTTCTGGTATCAGCTGTAGAAAATGACTTGTCTTTCACATATGCAAATGAGTATGCATACAATATCCCAAGGCTGCTTCCTCCCCACACAATTTGAATCCGGCAGTGCATGTAAGCAGTGTGTGCATGCATGCAGGAATTTCATCAGTACAAGTAATATGTGGTGTATGATGAAGGGAACCTTGCACACTGCCTTTGAGCCTGTCTCCCCGGGGTGGGGGGAGAGAGGTGATTCTCGCAGCAGAGTATGTGTGTCAGCTCAATGAGAGCCTGGAGGGGATTAGCAAACAGAAATTTGGCGAATAGAAAACCAATGAAACTAGAAACTAGCGCACAGGTGTACCACAGGTCATCTGGTGGAGGGGCAGCAGTGCCTTGTAAAATTTGATTTGGAAAAAGCAAGTGAACACTGCATTTGTTGTTTTATGTATTCTTCAAGTACAGACTCTCATTGAAAAGGTCACTTCTGAGTACATTGTGAGTTTCCTGTGTTTTATGGCTCATGGTTACAATAAAACGCTACAGAAAACTAAAATTAAAAAGCCCAACTTCATTTAGCGAAGTGTTTACAGTAGAACATCAAGAGTGCTCTTGCCTGGTAGATGGTGGGCCACCAGCCTGTGCAAGCTTAACTCTGTCTTTCTAGTGTAGCTATACCACACTGAGCAGCCAAGATATAGTTTTTAAGGCACATTAATTTGTGCATTTCCGCTATGTAGTTGGGGTGTACTCCATATAAAAGTGTCCCTCTGAGAAGGTGACCCCGGAGGAGAATTTAGAATTTTATACCATTTGTGTTGGATTTATAACTGCTATACTTCTATACCCTGTCTTCCTCTTTAAGATGAGCATCTTAATAAAGGAAGTTTGCAGTAGAAAGGAAATGTATGAGACCTCATCAACAGCTGATAATCCTGGTATCTTAAGGAGCAACCAAGGTGATTTCAACCCCCACCCCAAAAAAAACATCTTGGTATATTTTCCTTCCTTAGATGTGCTGGAGCGTAAAATTTAGTAATGCTTTTAGTTACCCAGGTGTCAGCATTAGGTGACATTTATGTTCATGTTTGAAAAGCCTAACATAGAGAAAAAGCTGCATTGACACATATTATTTTGTGGTGGGCATTGTGTCTACAGAGTGACAATGTGCTAACAAGATTAAAATAATGTTGAAGTCTATTTTATACATTGCAGTAACCGCTAGTAGTGAAATTAATTTGATTTATAATGTTTATTGTAATTTATTAGTATATAGTTACATATGAAGAAAAATAAATGCACTTCGCTGTCATACTTAATGTGATGCTTTAACAAAGATTGCAATGATTAAGTAAATGTTTGTACACATTCTGATGACATATTACTAATGTTGAATTTATAAGTTTGCATAATATGTGTGTTTTATTAATAACAATATTAATGCATTGTATTTCTTGTGTTATTGTTATTAGGCCTGAAGACTTTGTACTTGCAGTCATGTAAAACATGAATTTTTCCATTAGGTTGTTTCTCATGAATAGTAAAGGGTCCCATTGTCCAATGTGTAAAACTTGTTTCCCAATTAACTTTATTCTGGAACATTCAGACGTGGAGACTGAAAGCTAAAGTAGTGGATACTGTTTAAACTGGTCCTTTCTCATGAGAACTGTTGAAATCATCTTACACCATGAGAAAAAATACAGATTGCAACAAGGGATGTACAAAATTGCTAAACCATTGGAATCACATGGATAGAAGAGATGACATTGTACCAAACCTGAGAATATTCTGTCATTTTGCAAACTAGATTTGTGCTCAAATTCTAATTGGACATTGCCCCTTTTGCGTGATGTGGACTCATCGAATTGACCCATCAAGCGGTTTATAGTATTTTTGATTAGAGATGACTTCATACGTTTTCGTCCATCCCCCTTAGAATCTTGCCTGTTCCTTGCTCCTTGGATTTTTCCTGATTTCCCTGGTCAGCCCGTGTTCTGCACTTTCCCCTGATGGTGCTTCTAACGGACTTTGCTGATGATCTACATTCTTTGCTGATGAAACTGAATTGCATTCTGACCATAGGAGAGGTATATTCTAATGTAAATGTTAATTTCCCCTGCCCTGCTTTTCTTGACTAGAAGTTAGCACGCTGACATCGGCCTGTTTAATTTCTCTAGTTAGTTTAACTTAGCCTGAGATAAATGATTTTCCATATTATTTTTGTCTATCTTTTTGACTTTTGCCGCATGTGTTAACCCGTTCCTGCACATGCGTTTCCTAATTTGGTTGGAAGTAGGCCATTGATTAAAACTAGAGCATCCATGCAGGAGCCTTCTCATCTCCATGGGCTGATGGATATTTGGCAGTTATTTATCCATCTACTCCGGGGTTTACCTTTCTTTATCTCCACATAAGCAGTATTCTAGGATAGAAATGATTTTCACTAGGAAGTTTTTGGTCCAAGATATGGATATGCAGGTATGTCCTAGAGTTACCTCCTCCTAATCCTACATCATTTTCAATCAAATGTGTGGCGGCCAGGAGGGAAAGGCATCAATTTACATTTCCTCTGTATCTTTTGAATGACACTCATTGTGAGCTCTCTTAGAAAATTTCTTGGGATCAGTATCGGCACAGTTCCCCCCTCCGCATCTAGTCCGGCACACTATGAAAGCTTATATTCAGGGGATCACTGAGCAGTTTATCTACTGGGCTAATTTAAATAAATACCTCAAGGGAGCTGAGGCAGCTGGGGCAGCTGGGGCAGGAAATTATGTGTCTGAAAACCTTGCACACCAAGACTATAAGCTTAGCTAACATTGGTAACCCCGACGAACAAGAAGCCCATCTGCAGTTGATCAATAAACTGTCTCTATTAAGGTGAAAGCTGAAAGAGAAAGATGCAGCTAGCTCTGCCAAACATAAGACCCTTCAATATGAGTACGGAGACCAGGTGGGTCAGGTTTTAGCTCATCAAATTGCTGACAAAAAGGTAAAAATGATATATCAAAAATAAGAGGTAGTGATGGGATGATTTATACTGACCCTCGTGATATCTCAGTGCAATTTTTTTTATTTTTTTTAATCAGCAATTATATGACCAGTCTCAAGTACCAAGTCAGGCTGAGATGGAGGCATATATTCAGAACCGTAGGCTTCTTAGGGTGGAGGAATCTTCCATATTAGCGCTTCAGTGGGACATTACTATTGAGGAAATTGAGGAAGCCTTGGGAGCTTTGTCTGCTGATAAGGCCACAGGGGAAGAGTCTATTCCCCTGGAGTTCTATAAGGTTTTCAAGGATATAACCCCCCCTTTTTTGACTGTCATGCAGTACATCAATCAAACGGGTGAAGCTCCTGATACCTGGAACAATACAAATATTATCATATTCCTGAAGAAGAGTAAACCACAGGATGAGAGAGGGTCATCTCATCCAATTTAATTGATCAATGCCAATGTTAAAATATTTGCCTAAGTGTTAGCCACACAGCTCTCCCCTCTGATGGCGTGATTGGTATCAGATCAGCAGCATGGCTTTATTCCTGGCAGAGATACCACAGGCCATATCAACACAGCAATTGCTGCTTTTGACATCTCTGGAAAAGTCGGTAAGGAGCTGGGTATGATTTTATTAGACATGGAGAAGGCATTTGATTGGGTCATGTGGGATTTCTAATGGGTCGTGATGGAGGCATTTGGGATCAGCAGCCGGTTCTGCGGATGAGTGCATTATCTTTATCGGAATCCTTGTGCAAAGTTGGTCTGTTCAGGGATTTCCTCCCAGCCAAGGGTGCCAGGTCTAACAAATATTATTTATATATGGTGGGAGATTTGTGTAAAATATTCTCTTAGGTTAATTAGCCATTATGCACCGTCAATGAATAATCCAGCATTTTCAGGAGCATTCCATGATAGTACTGGTAGGGCTTCGGCTAGATTGATGATTGACACTGTAGGTCAATTTACTAATGAGAATGGGTTCCGTTTGTGAGCTTCAAATAGCTTACAATATTCCCCAACATTATTTCTTTAAGTACTTACAGTTAAGAAGCTATTTTTTTTCCGGGTCAGAGACCCCTTTTTACCTAGTAGATTCTACAATTTTTGAGCCCCTGCACGGCTCTCACAGTAAATCAATAATCAGCACAATTTACCTGAGGCTCTGTGAGCCTCAGGTGGATGATGGATCACTACTAGCCTCTAAGTGAAGTAAGATGCTTAGTTGTGAGGTTTTGCCCTTGGAACTATATAGGGCCAGGCAAACGTTTGAGGAATCTGTGCACTCTCTTAAGCTGAAGCTGCAACAATTAAAAACTATTTGTTTGCTATATCACACATCTGAGAAACTTCTCTGATGGGGTGGGAAAACCAGCACGGATAAAACCTGCTGCCTATAATTGTTGCTCACCGGCTGCCAGTACAGTACATATGTTTGTGACCTGCTCAGCTTTGCAGGGTTCTGGACTGGGGTGAATCAGTTAATAGGGTGATATTGTGGGTTGGGCATTTAGTTAACTCACAAGGAAATAATGCTGGGGCATAGAATTGTATTTGATGCTGGGTTAGTACAGTTGCTGCCTATATGTATAGTGGTAGCTAGATTTTGTATTGCCAGATGCTGGGTATCCCCAGTTCCACCCCAGGCCATGGAATGGTGGACAAATATGCAACAGATATATGAGCTGGGACTTGCTCGTGCCAGAGCTAGTGGGGATGCAGTCAGTTAGAAAGTTTCATAGAACATGGTCTCCGTTTAATTGGGATTTAGGTGACAACCTGTGAATAATGCTGATGAACGCCTTGTCTTTGTTTAATGTTTTGGTTCTTAAGGGGAATTTTCTCATTGCACATACTGTGCTCTGTACTTATCATTCTTCTGTTCTTTGGCTAATGTTTTGGTATTGCCCTATGCACTTGTTATGACCGATTCAGACCAATAAACGTAAAACATTTTTTATAGTAGGGCCATCCTGTGCCCAAATCCGGATTCCTAAATCTTTGTGATTTGATTTGACTAATGTATTCTCAGTCTGATTTACTGATTTAAAGGAAGGTTCTGTGTCACAAATTGTGTCATTATTAATATGCATTATTCTTCTTGAATGCTGAATGGTGTTGATGTTGAGCATATTAAACTTGTTTCATAGGTTTGATTGGCCCATGGTTTTTATTTACCTTTACAATTTGGTTTTGCACACTATTTATGTGACTTTGGCTTTGTGGGTATAAAATAAAGCTTTGAAACTTTTATCGATTAGAGATTTTTTTCCATGGCCACATGGGTCATGGTGTTTGAATTTATTGTTGGGTTTGAAAAGATTGTGTATGGTTAAACACACTATTCACTAGGTCCAAAGATCCTATCGACTTCAGAGAAGCATTTTCAAATCCTGTGAAGGATGAGAATTTTTTTGTTAACAAATCTGGTAGTAGAGTGACTGTTCTGTCCAATGAGGAGAGGAACCATATATTTTGATTAGTGTTAAGGGTGACAAATTTGTGCTTAAAATATCTGTGATTATTGTTGTTGTTGACAGGTCCGTTGAGGTCTAACTCCCTGTGGTAAATCACAAGTGTATGGAGACACTTGGTTAATTTATTGTCTGCAGTGAGGCATTGGTCATGAGGTGCCTTTGACAGTACCAGTAGGTTTCCTTGAGTGAGTGTGAGTTGTTGGTTGGTATTAGATGAATCCCGGGTGCATGTGGAGGATCCAAATCAATCAGGGTGAGATTTGTTGGTCAAGTAATTGAAGAAGCCACAGTCAGAAGTGTAGTCCACACAGCTACAAAAGGTGTTTGAGTTCCTACCTTTAGTGAGCAGACCATTTTTTGGTTTTTAGTGCTCACAATATTCTGCATTTAGTGTATGTGTTAGTAATTGTGTAAAAGACAGTTGCGAAGTGACTGCAGCCGCTGAGTGAAGTGTGTGTGACATTACTGCGTTGCCATTGGTTGAGGACAGCTTGCGAAAAGAATTGTGGGATTGAATTTACTTCTAGGTTTTGTTGAAATCATTGTTTGAAAATTTGTGAAAAAATCAAATTTTTGCAAAGGTTCAAGAAGTTCACTGAAGGGAGGTGTGTTTATTCCAGTTAGGGAGGGTGAATAGATAACACCCGAAGGAACACTACCAGATGGAGTGCCAGAGGCAAGAGGAGTTTCAGAATGCATTTGGGGTAAACAGTGGTGTAAGATCACAGAGATTGGCTTTTCTATGGCTTTTCTATGTTACAGAAGCTTTAATTTGAGGATTCTAGAAACTTTGAAGAGAATATTGTGCAAATTAAAGCCACCTCCAAGACCTGCACAATTTGAAGCCCTTGCTATTTGGGAACTTGTTGCTAGACAAAAGGGAACAACAAAATTTGAAAATAGAATGAAAAGGGCAGAAAAGACACTTGCAGAAGCTAGATGGAATGAACTACAGAAAAGTAGGAGAAGAGAAATATTGGATGAAGAGGGAATGTTTACACTAATCACAGGAGAAGGTGATGGGAGTACAAAACCTAAAACGAAAACGAAGCAGACAGAAAAGACAGAGCAGACAGCAGATGAGAGTAAAAAGACAACTAGACTTGAGAGTGGCTCAGCAGATGAGTTTGTAAATCAGCTTTTACAGAATTGTTCCCACCCTACTGAGAGAGTAGTTCAGATTGTAGCTCTAAGTGAACCAACAGCTTTAGTTTTACGAAGTCTGGTTCAGGTAATCCCAAGTACACCTGTCAGTTCAGTGACACAGGTGCATGCAATTTATCCACTAGTTCCCATTGCTAGTGAAAAACAGGAAATTACAAGCCCAGTTGTAAATCAGGTAGTGCCAAGGACAAGAATGATTTAGATGGAATCTACACCTAATGTGACAGCACCCGTGCAAACTTTTAATCAGAACCAGACTATGCACATATATACTCCATTGCTGACAACCCTAAGTATTACCCTAAACCAATCAGGACAGACTTTCAGTACAGTATTAACAGGTCAAAATGCTAGGATGGCAATTCCTCAAAGTCAGACAAATGTGACTGGACCTGATGCACTGATGGTCACTGTGAGAGTGGATCCAGTTGTTGCATTGTATGCTTGAGGAAATTCTGGAAGTAATCTCCAGACTCCTAATTGTATATCTGCAGGGGTGTCACCATGTGATATGCAGAGATCAGCATACTCAAATAATTCGTAAATGGAGAGATATGCTTTGTTTGTTCCAACATTAACCCCTACACTACTTGAAAATTCCGACCAGATGTTAAATCAAACAGGATCAATAGTCTATGTGAGATGTCCGCAGGGAACTCCAATTCCACATATGCCCACACAAGACCAGATTGCCCTTATGCATTGCAATACCCCACAAAATTTGATACAGACAAGTATTATTAGTTTGCAAGGATTTTCAGCACAACAGTTAAATCATTGATTACGCAGTCTGAGTCAAAGAGGAGAAATGGGTACAATAAACAGCAGCGTGAGAACAGAAAAGAATCCAGAAAGAGACACAACAGTGAATGTGCCCACATTAAAATTTGAGTTAAATTAATTAATTGAGGGAACACTTGAGCTGGAGAGATTGGATACATACAATGAAGAAGAATTGTCCTTCATGTGCAAAGATGTTACACATCGTGAAGGACTGACATATAAGAAATTAGTAGAATTGTCTGAGAAATATGATGTAGGTCAAGAAAAATCAAAACCTTTAGGAAGGAGTTACAGATTAGAATTTAGTTCCAAAGACATTGCAAACATGAGATCACCCGACATGTGGATGCACATTAAATCATTAATTCTGAATATTTGAACATGGAGAGCATTAAATATATGGGAAGGAAGATGGGCCAAAAAAAGAGATCAAAGGAAAGCAAAGCAGAATTTGCCTCGTGCTGGAGCAAATCAAGCTGATGAGAGTGTAAAAATGCTGCCAACAAGGGAGATTCCAGGTGGAGATTAAGTACATGTCCCATGAAGTATGAGTGACATACTGTCAATCACAAATGATTATCCAAGATTGAGGGAGAAATCAGTAGAGTGGTATAAGCAAGCAGAAACGTTTGTGGAGCTTTCAAAATGCCTGTGGGAAGATCTGAATACCTTATTTGACATTGTGGTTCCAGTCGATTTATGAGTTGAGTGCGAGCTGAGTGTTGATTGGCCAACTTGTGAACAGCAGAGAGATCCAGTAACAGGTGCGCTGTCTGAAGAGGAGATGAAAGGGTATTGGAAAGAGCTTGAGTTTCTGATAGACAAAAGACTGACAGGACAGTACAGCAAACAAAGGAGTCAATTCATGCCTATTATGAAATATTACTGTAAGCTTTTAAAAAGCATAGTGGGTGTGAAGTTGTTTAGCCGGAAGACATGAGTCATTTTGTTTTTAGATTTGTGCAAGGATTGAAACCAGAGCTTAGCAACATGATTCAGCAGCATTTGATTTGTTGGCAGAATAAACCAATTGATGAAGTACAGCAGTAGGCTGTAGTTGTGAAATTGAAGCAGAAAACGTTGAAGGAGATATTGATGGTGATGAAAATTAAATCTGCCCAGACAGGAACACAGAGTCAGCAAATTATGGTGAACGCTAGTGGGATGCAGGTTTTGCAACAACAAGTTAATAGCGTGCCTCAGTTTAAAAGTAGAGGAAGTGGTGTTTAGAGAGATCAGACTGGTAATGTGGTTGATGTTCAGTCAATGAAGAAGCTGGATCCATGTCATGCTTACAGAAGTTTCAGGCACTGGAAGCGGGAGTGTCCGCACAGTAACATGAATAATTTGGTAAAGAATGGTGGTGTTGCTCAGACTGTGGACAGTAGTCAAGTCCACATTCAGAGAATCCAAAGACCACCAATTCAAAATGTGACAGTTCCTACAGGATTACAACAGATGCAGGACCCCCAAAAGATTCAAGTCCCCCAGCAGATGCAGGTTCCTCAAGCCGCAATGCAACAGCAGCAAGTAATACTTCCTCAGCAAAATATGAATCAGAGAGCAAACTCAAATGTAAATCAATTGGTAACACAATACCCATTAATTGATTTTAATGATGAGGAAGTTCCAGAAACATATGACAGCGACAGTTCTGATGAGGAGGAATGCATGTTAGCCTCATGCTTAAAGGCATGTCAGTGTGGTTTCAATGTAAATACCAACCTTATGGGACATGATGTTTCATTCCTGATTGACACTGGAGCAATGTGTTCCACTGCCAGAACTGCAGAAGTACCAAATGTGTTCCTGTCAGGAAGAAAGGTTCAGATGGTAGGAGTAGCAAATCAGCAGTTTACTTGCCCAATTACAGAACATATTCTAGTCAAAATAGGGTCATTTGAGGACTGACACCAATTTGTGGCTTGCACTTCAAATCCTGTAAGCTTTTTAGGACGTGACCTATTGTGCAAGCTAAATCATCCCATTAGCTGCACCCACAAGGGAACAGCAATTCAGACAAAGACTGATGATGAAACGTCAAACACCATTGAAATGTACCCTCTCATTTCATTGTTCCCATTGATGACAGTCAAAGATTTCCCTGTGGAGTTACAAGTGACAGTTATGGCAAGAGTTTGTCTTTTTTTGGTAAAAGCTATTGGACTCATAAGAGGAGGTGAGACATTTAAAATCACAGTAAAGCCAAATTCAGTGTTTTCAAGGATATTGCCTTATAATATGGCTCCAGACGTAAATGCTGGAATTACCCCCGTAACTGTAAACTTTGCTGAGCAAGGAG
Source organism: Pleurodeles waltl (assembly GCF_031143425.1). Taxonomy (NCBI): domain Eukaryota; kingdom Metazoa; phylum Chordata; class Amphibia; order Caudata; family Salamandridae; genus Pleurodeles; species Pleurodeles waltl. The sequence continues at coordinate 173,167,241 of NC_090443.1, forward strand.
TCCTGAAAACAATTATGGAAAATCCCTGTAATTCCCGTATTTTGGGGCTGTGGAAACCCCATGGAAAATGCTGCATATTCCAGGATTTGAGAATAGTGAATGAGATTGTTGTTCCATGTTGTCCAGTGGTACTGAATCCTGCAGTGATTTTGTTCCAGATTCCTTGTGAAGCGGAACGGCTCTCTGTCATTGACATGTGTCAGGCATTTTTTTCCATCATTTTATGAGGATAGACAATTCATTTTCGCTTTTATTCATGGTGTTGTATGCCTGAGGAGTATACGAAATCCTCATCCATTTTCAATCAGATCTTGAAAAATAATTTAGAGTCCCTGAACATGCCATTTTATTCAGTCCTAGTTCACTATATTGATGACTTGATGGTTGCATCAAACTCATGTGAAGCCTGTAGCAGAGATACCATTGCACGACTGAGCCACCCGGGCAAAAATGGTCACAACGTGTCCTCGCAAAATTACAGTATTGTCAAAGAGAGGTGAAGTACTTAGGTTACCACAGAGAGAAAGGTACAACAACGGTGTCCCAAGAGAGAAGCTCAACAATTATGCAAATTAATCCACCTGTCACACAGAGAGATGTCAGATTGTTCCTGGAAATGGTCGGCTGCTGCCGCCAGTGGATCCCAAATTTGTCACTGTTGTCCAAACCTTTGTTGAAATTGACACAGAAGGAGGTGTCTGATCCAGTACCATTTGATGACACATGCGCTGTAGCCTTATCCAAGCTGAGAGAAAGCCTGTGCTGACCCCCAGCTCTGGGCATGCCTGAACACAACAAATGTTTTTCTTTGTTTTGTTGTGAAAGAGATGATTGTGCACTTTCTGTTTTGATGCATTTACATGGAGGGGTCAGCAGACCAGTAGCATATTTTTCTGTTTAAAGTTGATTGCTTCCACCGGTGTCAGCATAGGACAGCGTGAAAGCATTGTCATGGGACACCTCCTGAAAAGTTTTGTGCCCCATTCTTTTGAAGACCTCTTGACCCAAATGAAAACTCACAACCTTACCAATGCCCGTTTGACCTGTTATGAGCAGTTAGGATCCGTCAAATGTTAATATCAAACATTTTACAATGTTGAATCCTGCAACGCTTTTACCCAGTAATGTTGAAAATGTTAATGATCAAGAAGAAGTGGAACATTATTGACTCAATGTAACTGAACTGTGCACCAAACCAAGACCTGATGTTCAAGATACTTCCTTATATGAAAATGACTGTCATGTTCGTTGATGGCTCCTGTTCAAGCGACAGTGATGGAACTCTGTGAGCTGGTTATGTAATTTGCACAATCTGAGGAGTGATGGAAACTTCATGGTTTCAAGAAGTCTTTCCGCCCAAGCAGCCAAATTGGTGGCTCTTACTAGAGCATGCTGTTTTTACAAACACCTTAAAGTGACCATTTTTCACTGATAGTCAATATGGTTTTGGTGTCGCTCTTACTGTTATACAGTTATGGTCCCACAGAGGTTTTATTACCTCTTCTGGATCACCTATATGAAACGTGACAGAGTTTACCAATTGTTGAAAGCAATACAGCTTCCTGTGAAAATTGCAGTTGTGAAATATGCAGCACGTCAAAAGTCAAATAATTACATCTCGTTGATGAGGAGTGGATCTAAAGAAGTGGCATCAGTGAGGCAAACCAAAGTTTCTTGATGATAGCAATTGCTACCTGGGAAGAGGTTAAGAGATTGCAGGAAGAAGTGACTGAAGAGGAACATAGTGGTTAGAATAGAGCAGGCTGTGTTCAAAGAGATGAAGATGATGTTTGGGTTTCCAGTGAAGGGAAAACATTGTTGCCAAATAGTTTGTTGCCTTCAATGGGAAGGTATTACCATGGTCAGGCACATAATGGCAGAGATCCCATGATTAGAACTTTCAGACAAACATGGTACAATCCCAGATTCAGATTGATTGCAGAAGCTGTGTGTCACAGATGTGTGACATGTCAACAGATGAATGTAGGGAAACACACTGTGGTTAATTTGAGCCACATAGGTAGATCAGGAGGCCCTTTCAACTGAATGCAACTTGATTTCATTGAGATGCCTGTTTCCAATGGATTGAGATATGTGTTGATGTGCATGTTCTCACACTGGATTGACGCTTCTCCAACCTCCTGGAATGATGGCCTTGCTGTCGAAAAGCTGCTTTTAAGGGAACTAATACCAAAGTTTGGATTCCCAGCTTCTTTTGAATCAGAGCGAGGATCCAATTTTAATAATGAGATCATAAAAGTTTGTGGTATTACAAATTGAGTAAGATTGCACTGCAGTTACAGCAGAAGTATCTGGATTGATTGAGTAGATAAATGGAACTTTAAATTCTCAACTGGCTAAAACATGTACATCTACAACGTTGAAATGACGGATGCATTGTAACTTGTTCTGATGAGCATGCGTAGCACACCTTATAGAAAGACAGGACTGTCCCTGCATGAAATCCTTATGGGGCGTGCTATGGGGTTACCAGCTGTGTCTGCAAATGCACTTATGAACATTTCAGATGACTTAGTGCTGGACTATTGCAAAGGACTAGCTGATGTGGTTTGCTCTTTGTCTTGCCTGGTTGAAGAAGCAACTGTTCAGCCAGCGCAAGAACAGTGTCATGACTTGAGTCTAGGAAATTGGGGGGCATATTTATACTCTGTTTGCACCGAATTAGTGTCATTTTTTTTTACTCTAATTCGGTGCAAAACTAACTCCATATTTATACTTTGGTGCTAGACCCATCTAGCACCAAATTTATGGAGTTAAAGTCATTTTTTGAAAGTGGAGACCTACTTTGCCTTAATGAGATGCAAGGTAGGCGTTCCCGTGCAAAAAATCACTCTGTGGCCTTAAAGCCAAATTTAGGGTCATATTTATACTCTGCGGCATATTTATACTCTGTTTGCACCAAATTAGTGTCATTTTTTTTTACTCTAATTCGGTGCAAAACTAACTCCATATTTATACTTTGGTGCTAGACCCATCTAGCACCAAATTTATGGAGTTAAAGTCATTTTTTGAAAGTGGAGACCTACTTTGCCTTAATGAGATGCAAGGTAGGCGTTCCCGTGCAAAAAATCACTCTGTGGCCTTAACGCCAAATTTAGGGTCATATTTATACTCTGCGGCATATTTATACTCTGTTTGCACCAAATTAGTGTCATTTTTTTTTACTCTAATTCGGTGCAAAACTAACTCCATATTTATACTTTGGTGCTAGACCCATCCAGCACCAAGGCCCTGATTTAAACTTTTTTTGCACCGCATTAACATCATTTTATGACACAAAAGTGGCGCAAACTTACAAAATATTGGCCCTTATTTATACTTTTTGCTGCAAAACTGCACTAACTCAGTTTTGCACCAAAAAGTTTAGCACCGGCTTGCACCATTTCTGTGCACCAGCCGGGCACCATATTTATGGAATGGTGCAAGCCGGTGCAAATGGTAAGCTAGAGTTTTAAAAAATGACTTTAGTCGGGTGGGGCTGGCAGTATGGAAGAAGAGGGTTTAGCACCAAACAATGGTTTTAGGCAGGTTAGAGTAAAAAAAAATGACTCTAACCAGATTAGCGTCATTTTATGGTGCTAAAACTACCATGCCACATGACTCCTGCCTTAGAAAAGGCAGGAGTCATGCCCACCACCCCAGTGGCCAGCACAGAGGACAGGGTTCCCCTGGGCATGGCCATTGCACCCGGTGCCATGTATGGGGGCCCATTTCAGGGCCCCCTATGGCACTTTCAAAAATAAAATGCACTTACCTGTACTTACCTGGGATGGGGTCCCCCATCCTCGCAGTCCCTCTAGTGTGGGTGGGGGTGCCCCTAGGGCCTAGGGAGGGCACCTCTGGGCTTATTCCATGGTGTTCCACCATGGAAATAGGGCCACAGGTCCCCTAACACCTGCCCTGACCCAGGTCTTAAAAAATGGGGCAAAGCAAGCTTTGCCCCATTTTTTGACCCCTCCTCCCTCCCTTGCACCATTTTTACATGGGAGTATAAATATGGTGTTAAGGCCATAGAGTCATTTTTTTGCACAGGAACGCCTACCTTGCATCTCATTAAGGCAAGGTAGGTTTCCACTTCCAAAAAATGACTTTAACTCCATAAATCTGGTGCTAGACGGGTCTAGCACCAAAGTATAAATATGGAGTTAGTTTTGCACTGAATTAGAGTTAAAAAAAATGACGCTAATTCAGTGCAAACAGAGTATAAATATGCCCCTTAGCGTCAAAAAATGATGTTAATCTGGTCAGAATCATTTATTTTGACTCAAAACTGCCTAACGTCATTTTTTTTTAAGCTAGCCTACCCTTTGCACCGGCTTGCACCATTCCATAAATATGGTGCCCAGCTGGTGCTAAAAAATGGTGCAAGCCGGTGCAAAACATTTTGGGGCAAAACTGCCTTAGTGCAGTTTTGCACCTGGGTTCTGGTGAAGAAACATGTAAGAAAGTCATGCTTAGAGCAGCTCTGGAAAGGGCCATTCCTGGTTATCTTGGTGACTACAACTGCTGTGAAGTGTGCTGATATTCTGAATTGGATTAATGAGAGCCATACACACAAAGTTCCAAGTCCTACTGAAGATACAGTGCCTGTTTCTCTTGAGTCGTAGCCGGTGAATGAAGGGGTCCAGGTTAGCCAAAATGTGAGGACTGGACAAGTGGCTGTTGCAGAACCTGCACAGACTGGTGAAAATCTGAACGCGTCAAAGGCAATTGAAAGTACAGGAGGGTCATGGTAGAATCAGTCAACTCCTGCTAGCTCAGTGAACATCGAAAACCCAGTTGTGCCTGAAACAGGAACTTTGGGAGGAGACCAGTGGCCTTCAAAAAGACCAGACCCAATAACAGATGTACTTCCAATTATTGCTGAAGCAACTGAAAAATCTGATCAAAGTGACAGTGAAATTTGTGCAGCAAGGAGCTCAAGAAAAAAAGAGTGCCAAGTTGCAGTTACTCAGCACCTGAATGGACATGCTACACTGCTAATGATTGGGAGAAGGAGTTCATTACCCTTTGTGTTGACAATTCAGATTCAACTGAATATTTTGGAAATTGAATTTGCTCTAGAACTGAACTTTGAAATGTAATTGCTGCTTGATGAGCAGAGACATTATATTCTGGAAGTGCTAATACATGATTACCAGATGGTTTATTACCAGAGACAGCTGAACTTTAAGTAGTGATTTTGAACATTCGCAAGTAGGTTAAACTTTCATGAACTTTCTAGAAGATCATGAATGTTGTAAATATGTGCAAAAAGTCCCTGTGAAAGAGCTATTTTTGGGTATGGTTTTTGCTTTGCTCACTTAGAGAAAAAAAAAAGAATTTTTTGAAAGCTGCTTTACATTTTTGATTTTGCATTTTATATTTGTTTTTTGATTTTTGAATTTAATATCTTGGTCTGACTCTAGACAAGCCATGAATTTGGATCAAGGAAAAAGGAGTAAATGTAAGTATGTGTGTGTAGGGTTAGCAATAGTCTGTGTGATTGTGGGCATCTTATTGATTGCTGGTTTTGAGTGCATCTGTGGAAGACAAAGTTGAGAGCACGTGAGGAATCCAAAGGGAGCTAATGTATCCACCAGAAAAGTCGTTACCGAAGGTAAGTAACTCATTCTTCTGATGGATACAACTACCTGTGGATTCCTCACCTATTGAATAGAGTCCCAAAGCAGTACCGCACTCGGTGGAGGGTGTCTGAATGGTCAAACCAAGAAATCCTGCATCACTGACCGTGCAAAATGGCCATCCCTCCTAACCTCAGAATCCAAGCAATAATGCTTCGCAAAAGTATGGAGGGATGACCAGGTTGCGGCCTTGCAGATGTCAACCACAGGAACACCTCTAGCCAAGGCCGAAGAGGGCGACTTAGCTCTGGTGGAATGAGCTCTTATACCATCAGGGGGTACTTTCTTTGCTAAAGAGTAACACATTTTAATGCAAAGCATGACCCACCTGGAGAGTGTTCTCTTGTGGACTGCCTTTCCTCTCCTCTTTCCCACGTACCCGATGAAGAGCTGATCCTCCAGCCTGAAATCCTTCGTTCTGTCCACATAAAAGCTTATCGCTCTCCTTGGGTCTAAGCGGTGTAGTCTCTCTTCTTCTTTTGAAGGATGAGGCGGAGGAGAAAACGTGAAAGAGTAATCGTTTGAAAGGGTGAAACAACCTTCGGTAGGAAAGCAGCCTTGGTTCTCAACACCATCTTATCCCCATAAAAAGATGTGTAAGGGGGTTTTACAGATAGAGCTTGCAGCTCACTCACTCTCCTTGCAGAAGTAATTGCAACCAGCAAAACCGTCTTTAGGACCAATAATCTTACGGGGCAAGAATGCATAGGCTCAAACGGGGAACCCATAAGAAAAGTCAGAACCAAGTTTAAATCCCACTGAGGCATAATGAAAGGAGTGGGAGGGAATTTGTTAATAAGACCTTTCAAGAATCTAAGCACTATAGGGGATTTGAATAGAGAAGGCTGGTCCGGGAGACATAGAAAGGCTGACAGGGCAGACAAGTATCCCTTAACCGTAGCTACTGCACAACCCCTCTGTGCTAGAGACAATGTAAAAGATAAGATATCTGATAAATGAGCACGTAAGGGATCAATTTGCCTCTCTCCACACCAAATCACAAATTTAGCCCACCTATTAGCGTAGATAGATTTAGTGGAGTGTCGCCTGGCCGATAAGATAACATCCACTACATCAGGCGGGAGAGAAAAGGAACTCAGGTTGCCCCGTTCAATCTCCAGGCATGAAGGTGCAGGCTCTGGAGGTGGGGGTGTAAAACCTGCCCCTGCGACTGCGAGAGGAGGTCTGCCCTCAGAGGGAGACTGAGCGGAGGGCACAGTGAGAGTTGGAGAAGGTTCGTGTACCATACCCTCCTCGGCCAATCCGGAGCTATTACGATGACTTGGGCCCGGTCTTGGCGAATTTTCCTCAAAACTCGAGGAATCAAGGGTATGGGGGGAAACGCGTAAAGCAACTGGTCGCACCAGGTCATCTGAAATGCGTCCCCCAATGCTCCTTTTCCCGGATACTGGAGGCTGCAGAATAACGGGCAGTGCGAGTTCTCCCGAGTGGCCAACAGATCTATCCGAGGAAACCCCCACATCTGGAAGATTAGACGGACTTGATCCAGATGGAGACGCCACTCATGATCGGTCGAGAAATGGCTACTGAGACTGTCCGCATGAACGTTCAAAACTCCGGCCAGATGATTCGCTACTAAGCAATCTGATGGTCCTTTGCCCAGGACCAATCCATAGAGCTTCTCTGCAGAGAAGATACAACCCTACTCCCCCCTGCTTGTTTATATACCACATTGCGGTAGTATTGTCCGTCAGGACCTGAACTGACTGACCGCAAAGGGAAGGGAGGAAGGCCTTGAGAGCCAGACGTACAGCCCGCAACTCCAACAGATTTATATGAAACATCCGTTCTACTGGAGTTCAAAGACCTTTGATCTTCAGGTCCCCCAGATGACCTCCCCACCCTAGAGTGGAAGCATCCGTTATTACTGTGGCCACAGGCGGAGCTTGCGAGAACGGCCTTCCTCGGGAAAGATTGCCGTCCGCAATCCACCATTTCAAATCCGTGGCAGCATCTCTGGAGATCCACACTGAACCTTCGAGATCTCCTTTGTGTTGAGACCACTGCCTTCGGAGGCACCACTGAAGAGCCCTCATGTGCCAGCGAGCGTGTGTGACCAGCCGTATGCAAGAAGCAAACAGACCGAGCAGGCGCAGGACCTTGAGGACCGGAATGGCCGCTCCACTTCAAAACATTGGAACCAACGCCTGAATGTCCTGAATCCGCTGAGGCGGAGGGAAGGCTCGATTCAATGTCGAATCCAGAACTGCCCCTATGAACAGGAGGCGCTGAGAGGGCTCTAGGTGAGATTTGGGCACGTTCACTGAAAAACCCAGGTCGAACAACAACTGAGTTGTCGACTGAAGGTGATGCAACACGAGCTCCGGAGACTTGGCTTTGATCAACCAGTCGTCCAGATAAGGAAATACTGCTATCCCCTTCCTTCTGAGCTCTGCCGCAACCACCGACATCACCTTTGTGAAGACTCGAGGTGCTGAAGTAAGACCAAACGGGAGGACCGCAAACTGATAGTGCTGCGACCCCACCACAAACCGGAGATACTTCCTGTGCGACTTGAGTATCGGGATATGAAAGTAAGCATCCTGCAAGTCGACAGACACCATCCAATCACAATCGTTCAGCGCCGAAAGCACCTGAGCTAGGGTCAGCATCTTGAACTTTTCCTGTTTGAGGAACCAATTCAAGATCCTCAGGTCCAGGATTGGCCTCAATCGACCATCCTTTTTGGGGATCAGGAAGTATCTTGAGTAACAACCCTGACCCCTCTCCTGCTCTGGAATCAACTACACCGCGCCCTTTGAAAGGAGGACTTGAACCTCCTGTTCTAGTAACAGGAGGTGTTCTTCTGAACAGTAGGAGGGACGGGGCGGAATGGGGGAAGGAAACTCCCGAAAGGGAAGGGCATAGCCTTTTCTCACAATGCTGGTAACCCAGGAGTCCGATGTTATGACCTCCCACTTGTGAAGAAAATTCAGTAGCCTCCCCCCTACAGGAGTGGAGTGAGAAGGAATTGGCGGAAGCCTAAGGCTGCTTTCCATGCTGCACCTCTCCAGAGAATGAGGAAGAGGTAGAGTGCTGCTGAGTGGCTCCCCTGGTGAGGACCCTACCCCTCCCTCTGAAAGATCTATAGGCGAGAGCAGAGGTGGGTTGCTGGAATTTTCCTCGAAAGGAGGAGGAGGAACCACGACCAAATCCTCGAAACCTCCTAAAAAATCTGGAGGAAGCAGAAGAAGAGGCTTGCAAGCCCAACGACTTGGCAGTGGCCCTACTCTCCTTGAACCTTTCTAAGGCCGAATCAGCCTTGGCACCAAAAAGCTTGTCGCCATCAAAAGGAAGGTCCAAGAGGGTTGATTGAACATCAGAGGAAAAACCAGAGCTACTAAGCCAGGCCTGTCTCCTCGTAGCCACAGTAGTACCCATAGCTCTAGCAACAGAGTCAGATGTATCCAACCCAGATTGAATAACCTGGGTTGCTGCTGCCTGAGCATCAGAGATTAGGCTCAATAATTCTTGAGGAACCTCAGTGTGCGTTGACTTAATCTCGTCCATCAAGGCGTAAATGTATCTCCCTAAGATGCATGTAGCATTGGTGGATTTCAAAGCCATGCTACATGACGAGAAAACCTTCTTTGATGACATGTCTATCTTTTTAGAGTCTCTATCCGAGGGCACAGCTGGAAAGGATCCAGGAGCAGATCAAGTTGAGCATGAAGCCTGTACTACCAGGCTTTCAGGTGTTGGATGCCTGGAAAGAAAGCCTGGGTCAGCCGGTGCAACCCAATATCTCCAAGCCACAGATCTATTCACAGCCGAAGATGACACCGGCTTCCTCCAGACTTCCATAATGGGGTCCAGTAGAACCTCATTGCAAGGCAAAAGTGGCTCTGCAGTTGTTGAGGCAGGATGCAACACCTCCGTCAAGATGTTTGGCTTGGTCTCAGTCACTGGCAAAGGGAGGTCCAAAAAGTCAGCCGCCTTTCTAATGACTGAAGGAAAAGTCGCTGCCTCCTCTGTGTACTCCCCAGGTGATGACAAGTCCCATTCAGGAGAGGTGTCCAGACCACTAGCAGTGTCCAAGCCATGGAGTCCTTCACGAGAGTCCTCAATCTCCCCTTCCTTCATTGCCTGACTCTGGTATTCCTGCTCTTCAAGGAGGCGAAGAGCAAGCCTCCTCGAATGCAGCCTCTCCTCTATCCTCGGCCTCGACATGGCGTCAGCAGATGTCGAAGCTTGACGCCGATCCTCGGATCCGTCAGACGCCGGATCTAACGGCGCCATGGTTTTCTTCGGCGCCGAACGTGGATCAGGACGGAATGAAGACTGTTCCGGAGTCGGTGGAGGTCTAGTCGGCGTCGCTGGCTGAGACACCGAAGCCACCGGTGCCGAAGCCACAGGAGCTGATACCGGCCGTGAGCCCACATTTCCCAAGGGAAGAAAGGGCATAAAGGGTGCCGGTCGAAGAGGAGCCGGAGCACCCATGTTGAAGGCCAATGGGCCTGAAGGACCAGCCGGTCCACCACCTGGAGCCATCTGTTGGAAGATGGAGAACATCGCATTTAAGAATGCGGTACTATCAGCTCCAGGGGCCGGGAAAGCCGGGTATTGAGGTGCCTGGTTCGAAGGCGACATCGACGCCGGTCCCGACGTCTGCATAGATGGAGAAAACACCTGAGGCTGTGGAACCTCGAACACTGAAGGAGGATTAACCAATGACATTGGTGAAGTCAGTGAAGTCGGAGAAGGTAACGGTGTCGGCAGCTGGGGAGATACAGTGGGACTAACTTCCCAAGTCTTTCGACGTCGAGTCGATGGTGACCTCGATCGAGACCTCTCCTTACTCGACCGGCGCCGAGATTCTCGACGACGCCGGGAGTCCCGATGACGCCGATGTGACTTCAGAGAAGACGACTTTCGGTGATGTCTTTTCTCCTTCTTCTTTGACTTCACAAGAAAAAGTTTGGCCTCACGTTCTTTCAAGGCCTTCGGATTCATACGTTGACAAGAATCGCACTTGTCAACGTCGTGGTCGGAACTAAGACACCACAAACAGTCAGAATGTGGGTCTGTTACCGACATTTTGCCTCCGCACTCTCGGCAGGGCTTGAATCCTGAGTTTCTTTGCGACATTGTAATGTCTCAAAGCCAAAATAGCCAAAAAACACACTGTAACTACATCGAGCAGCAAAAGTAGCTCCCTCGAAGATAACCGTTTCGAATGGCACGGAAAAAAAGGGAACTGACGTCGGCACGTCGGCGAGGACCTCTTATTGCCTGTATGACGTCAGACGGCGTCGCGTGGGCAATTGTGACGTCCTCATCGACGTGCAGAAGCTTGGAAGAAGATTTCCGTCGAAAGCTGGCGCAATTGGAGTATTCAATAGGTGAGGAATCCACAGGTAGTTGTATCCATCAGAAATTTGTATACTACAGATTACTGTATGCATACACTGAAACTATGGATGTGCGTGATTGTTATGTTTGCACACAGATCCCTTCATCAGTGCTGGAAGGAATTACATATCACAGCTTACCACTAACCTATGGCATTTCTTGCAGTCTATTACTAACTTGTTTGTATAACTAAGTATATAGACAATTTTTGGTATTGTGATGTAGATTTTGTTCTTTCCTTTGTGCCTTATAACCAGCATCTGAGTAGTATTGCTGAAGCGGAAAGCACTGACATTGTGGGAGGTTTCTTTAAACCGACCCTGACTTTTAGAACTGTATATGTACACAAGAACAATTTAACCTGCATTCTCACACAAGTTGAAAAGGAGTTCTTTAATCAAGTGGATCATAGGCAAACTTTATCTGTAACTTGACAAATTTGAAAAATGACCTGAAATACTTAAAGGAGACAAATGCCTGGGAGGCAATAGGCAAAAGATTTGCAAGCACTGGATCATGGTTTGGAGACTTGGGAAAGAGAATTGTAAGGATGATCGTGACACCTTTGTTGATTGTGACTTTGTGTGGTTTAGTTGCATTTGGATTTTACAAGCTATACAAATTTTGGAAAGTACAAAGAGCTACAAATAAACAGAGGAGGGAAGAGATTGAAAGGGAGAATTGAGAGTTTCAGTAGACCAAGACCTATACATTACAGACCACAAGGCTTTGAGTTCTTATTCAAATAAGAGTGTCCTTTTTGTGACAGCATATATTGGCGTCAGATGAGGGACTGTTGGAGTGTAACATTTAGTAACCCAGACATCAGCATTAGGTGACATTTATATTCATGTTTGAAAAGCATAACATAGAAAAAAAGCTGCACACATTTTAAAAGTGCTCATGTTTTATTTTGTGGTGGTCATTCTACCTACCAGAGTGACAAGGTGATAACACGGTTAAAATGATGATGAAATATATTTCATACAGTAGAGTAACGTCTGGTAGTGAAATTAAATGATTTATGATGTTTTATGTGATTTATTAGTATATAGTTACATGTGCAGAAACATTAATGCACTTCTTTGTCATACTTACTATGTTGCTTTAACAAAAATTGAAATTATTAATGAAATGTTTTTACATATTCTGATATATTACTAATGCTAAATTAATAAATTTGCATAGAATGGCCCTCATTATGACATTGGTGGTAAATCTCACTTACCGCCACGCTGACTGCGGCCAACATACCACCGCTGCGGCAGTTATCCGTTCACCATATTATGACACACACACACACCTATATGTCACTATTCAGCCACACACACAATTCCACCACACCAAAGGTCAGAGATAAACCGGCGGTATCAAAACCCACACCGTTACGCCAACAGAACTACACCCACCACATTATGACCGACGAATCACCACAGCGGACATTCAATGGCGGTAAACAATTGGCAGTACATCCCGCTGAGCTCAAAATATACACACATACAAAACAACACCACATTGGACAATTGAAACAACACACACCTGACGTCCATACACACACCACACCCACACACCCACACCACTATAAAACACACACCCACATTACCCACAACCCTTTACGACTACAAACCATTGGCACGAGACAGACACCACAGACAAGACCAGAGCCACATACCACCATCACCTATACACCACCCACGCACCCCACATCACACACCCCAGCACATCATCCTACACACCCACACATCTCACACAACACTCATGGCACCACAAAGACACCCCCGATTCTCAGAGGAGGAAATCATCCAGGTAGAGCTACAGCTATTTGGAGCACAGGGCAGCAGATATCCGTTGCAAGGAAGATGGAGCGATGGTGGAGGATCATGGGACAGCACCCAAGAACCAGGGATGACATCAGGAAGAGGTGGAACGACCTACGGGGGAAGGTACGTTCCATTGCAGCAAGACACCAACCCGCTGTACTGAGGACTGGCGGTGAACCCCCACCTCCTCCCCCACAACTAACAACATAGGAGGAGCAAGTCTTGGCAGTCATGCATTCTGAGGGCCTGGCCGGAGTAGCAGAGTCAACTCTTTACTACTATCAACCCCCTACCTGCATGTCATCACATACCCCCACCCTCACCCTCACTCCCATCACTCCACCACCTCACCCCCCCACCATCACATCTCACTCATCCCAATGCCAAACCCTGCATGTGATACCAATGCATGGACACCACTCACAGACCTGCATGGACACCTATCACTAAAGCATGCACACTAAAGAGAATCAACTGGCCCACCACATACCAACTTACACAAGTGAAAGCTGCCAGGGAAAATACAACCAAGCAAGGCAACCCACTGATGCACAATATATCACACACAGAAACAATAACACTGCATTTACATCCCCAAAGGTATCCCAGCCAATGTCAGTGGGGAAGAGGTGCCAGCACTATCCCGTCCCCTAACAGAAGAGGCCCACAGTGATGACAGCAACTCTGGTCGCCTGGATCTGGATGACCAACCTGGCCCATCTGAGACCTCTGGACAGTCGGTTACCCAAGCCCAGTCACACACCACCTCAGAGCCTCCCCCATCTGGAAACACCACCACAGCACCCACCCAGCGGACCCATACCTCTGTCCCCAGGACACGTCAATCAGCAGTTGGTCCACTACTACAGGGATCCCAGACTACTCCTCGCACCCAAGACAATCAGGAACCTGGGGTCAGTGGCAGTGGGCACACGGTTTAGGGGGCAGAGGCACAGGACAACAGGGACACTGGGAGGACTGCTGTGCGCCAGGGGGAGGACAGGCCCAGGGAACTGACTCTCCAGGAGGCACTCACCGAGATCCTGGGAGCATACCAACATTCCCAGGATATGCTGGGCCAGATCCTGGCCAATGTGCAGGTGAACAGGTGGCTGCAGGAGGGACAGTACCAGGGGATCAGGGAGGACTTGCAGGCCATTAACACCACCCTGGTCTCCATTGCAGAGGTGCTGGAAGACATGGCTAACATCATGAGGGAGGCAGTCTTACAACAGCGGGCCCCTGCCACTAGCCAGACATCTGAACTGCCTTCACCTCCGCTGCCGCTAGTGCACAGGAGGCCTCGCCACAGGATCAACAGGCACCAGCACCCCTCCCCCTGCAGAAGGATAACCACCCTGCAAATGTTTCCTGCGATCCAGGCAGAAGCCAGAGACTATTGCCAAGGCCCCGTCAGGAAATGAGACTCTCCTGATTGTCACCCTTGTGTCCCACTATGTCACCCTGTCCACCTTGAACTGCCATTGCTCCCATTCCTATGTCCCCTTGGACAATGCACCTGTGCTACCAATAGACTGGAACAATACCCTGGACTTTCCTCCATCATCACCCCAGCCCATTGCACTTGCCCCTCTAGTTCTTAGCACTTAAATAAACACCCTTCGAAAAAATACAAGTATGGAGTATGCTTAACTTATTTTAGTATGTATTTGTTTAACCAGGTTCAAACATTGCAATTAATCTGTACAGTAATGTTCAAATAGGAAAGACCTGTAGTTGGCTGCAGTGATCACACCAGAAGCGATAGTGGGGAACCAGCATCTGCAAAATGAGTTGCCAAAGGGTAGAGTGAGTGGGCATAGATGTGGTAATTAACAGTATGCCAGTGACAAAGATAAACCATAAAATGACAATGAAATATGAAGTAACTGTCTTACCTGTGTGTCATTGGAAGTATTGTTGAATCTCTGCGGTTCTGTTGTCCTCATCCTCATCCTCTGCCTCCTCATCCTCACTGTCCACAGGGTCCACTGCTGCCACACGGCCATCTCCAGCCTCTTCCTCCTGCAGAAAATGCACATGGCGTCTGTGGGCCAGGCTGTGCAACATGCAGCATGCCACAATTATCTGGCAGACCTTCTTGGGTGAGTAGCACAGGGATCCCACCTGTTAGATGGAGGCACCAAAACCTGGCCTTCAGGAGGCCAAAGGTACGTTCGATAATCCTTCTTGTTCGCCCATGTGCCTCATTATAACGTTCTTCTGCCCTTGTCCTGGGATTCCTCGCAGGGGTCAGTAGCCATGATAGGTTTGGGTAACCAGAGTCACCTGCAAATATCGAGGAACAACATTTAGCCACACACTATCCTATATGGCCCACACCATACCCATACCCCAACATATACTGGGTGGGAACCAGAGCTCACCTATTAGCCACACCCTGTGCCTACGTAGTTAGGTCATCACATTTGGAATGCTGCTATTCCTCAGGATAAAGGCATCATGCACTGACCCTGGATACTTATAATTGACATGGGAGATGTACTGGTCCACCAAGCACACCATCTGGACATTCATTGAGTGAAAACTCTTTCGATTTCTGAACACCTGTTCATTTTGCCGGGGGGGGGGACAAATGCAACACATGTACCATCAATTGCCCCAATGATGTTGGGGATATGTCCCATTGCATAGAAGTCAGCTTTCACAGTGGCCAAATCCTCCACCTGGGGGAAAACAATGTAGCTGCACATGTTTAATCAGGGCAGACAACACTCTTGTCAGCACTATTGAGAGCACTGGCTGTGACATTCCTGCTGCCAAGCCCACTGTCACTTGGAAAGAACCAGTTGCCAAGAAATGGAGCACAGATAGTACTTGCGCAAGAGGGGGGATCCCAGCTGGGTGGTGGACAGCAGATGTTAGGTCATGCTCCAATTGGGCACACAGCTCTGTGATTGTGGCTCTGTCAAGTCTATAGGTGAGGATGATGTGCCTGTCCTCCATTGTTGCTAAGTCCACCAGGGGTCTGTACACAGGGGTATATTCCATCTCCTATTCATCCGCAGCAGTAGCAATCTATGGGGCAAAAGAATGAGGAGCCGGTCACAAACTGCACATCGTAGCCACAACAGTACAATGCATGATGTTACATTTTAATGTATAAGTGGCATTTGTCCTGTACGTCCAATTTTGAACTGTGATGCAGGTATTAACCAGGGCCTGCCCCCCCTGAAATTGCGTCCACCTGTCCTGTGTGGAGGGACAGGTGGAAGTGAGGTCATTCGGCTGACGTTGTGCGCCGTTGTGGCAGGCGGTCGGGAACCGCCGTGCATCTCCTCATTGGTCATCATTGGGCCCCATGGGGTACAGTGGGCAATGGTGATGCACGCTGGCAGTGATGGTATGCACCGCCGCGTACATGACCGCTATTTTCTATCTGATCACTCACTTGCTACCTGACCTTCAACAGGAGAGGACCTACACTGCATGTGCTGCTGTGACCTGCTTCTGTAACCTACCATGGCTCGTGTGACTGGGGAAAGGGCCCTGCCTTCACCTCGGCGGAGTTGGAGCGACTGGTGGATGGGGTCCTACCCCAGTACGGACTGCTCTATGGGCCTCCAGACCAACAGGTGAGTACACTGTGAGCACGATGCATGTGGCATGAATGCACGGAGTGGTGTGTGTGAAGGACTCGTGTAGGGAGGGTTGGTGGATGTCCCCTGTGCGGTGTGTAGCTTGTGTGCTGGGCCCTCTGTGTGCAAATGGCGATGTGAAGGGGTATGGTGGGCCATAAGTGTAACAGGCAGGACGGTCTGACTGATACCTTTTCCTGTGAGTATTTCTCTGCAGGTCAGCGCCTATCAATAGAAGGGTATACCAAGGATGTGTGGAGCCTGGGGGTCTACGGCAGGTGGAGCACCCACTGTCAGAAACGGTGGGAGGACCTGAGACGCTGGGCATGGAAGACCGCAGAGGCCCAGCTGGGAATGGCCTCCCAAAGAGGAAGGGGTGCCGTTGAACCCTGACCCCCTGATGGCCCGCATACTGGCGGTGGCCTATCAGGAGCTGGATGGGCGAATGAGGGCCACAAGGGGGTGAGTACAGTTCCCTTCATTACAACTTACGCATGGTAGGGGGGTACCCAGGTGGGGGATATGTGTCAGTGGGTACCCCTAGGCCAGGCTTGACTTTTCAGAGTAGGTCCCATGTTGGGCAGGGTTCTGAAGTGATAATCCTGCTACCTAGCTTGTAAGCATCCACTACTGGTCAGGGCTGTGTGGGTCCCAGGTGTGCTGCAGGTGGCCGTATGTGCCCCACCCCATGCCCTGGTGTCTGGCATTATTACTGGTAGTGCATTGCATAGTGCGTAGGGGTGTTCCCTGTGTGTGACGGTGGTGTGTACACCAATGGTGATGTTGGTGTAGCCATTGACCAAGTGTATCCTTTGCCTCTTCCCCCTCCTTTTTGTTTTGTCACCTTGTCCTTATATGCATTAGCATCATCTGGCGCAGGAGCAGAGGCACCGGTGATGGAGGCAGCTGCATCCCACAGGACCTAGGAGGCAGAGTCCACCGACGGTGAGGGCATCAGTGGGACGGAGGGCGAAAGGAGCACCACGGTGGAGACAGGAGGGGAAAGGTCTGACACAGATACCTCCTCCGATGCAAGCTCCCTGGTGGTGGCGGACACTTCTGTGACCACCCCAGCTACAGGTACAGCCCCCACCCCATACTAGCACCACTCCCCCAGCAGCCCCTCAGCGAGTTGCCCATGCCCGCTCACCCTGGAGGGTGGGCATCTCCTTCTCCCCAGGCACCTCAGGCCCTGTCCCAGTTAGCCCTGCTGCCTTGAGTGAGGAGGCTATTGACCTTCTGCGATCCATTTCTGTAGGGCAGTCAACCATTGTGAATGTCATTCAGGTACTGGCAGCCCAAATGGAACAAACTAATGCATTCCTGGAGGGCATTCACACTGGCTTGGCGGCCCAACAGAGATCAATCCAGGCTCTGGCCTCCTCTCTGATGGCAGCCATTGTCCCTGTTTCCACCCTCCAACTTCCGCTTCCCAATCCCATTCCCCTCAACCCCAACCTATCCCAAGCACACAGGCAGACGAGCATGCCCACAAGACAACACACAAGAGTGACACAGGCAAACATAAGCACCACACATCATTCCACAGGCACTCACACAAACACCATCCAGATGCAGACATACCAACATCCACTGCCTCCACTGTGTCCCCCCCCTCCCAGTTCTGTCTACACTCACACCTGCATGCATTACACCATCATTCACTACCAGGATCACCACCACACCTAGCAGAACACACACCTCACTTGCAGTCATCACTACAACAGCCATGCACACATCCCCAGTGTCCTCTTCCACTGTGTCTGTCCCCCCCTCCCAAGGTAGAGAAACGCAAGCACTCAGATATCCAACAGCATCCACCTCACAACAGCATCCAGCCTATGCACCTGCACCCAAACACAGCAGACAGACACCTCCTACAACCACTCCCTCTTCCTCCACTCCCAAGCTTCTCCCTCTTCCCACCCCAGAGTCCCTAAGAAGCTTTTCCTCTCCCCTACCCCACCCCCCGTCCTTCACATCTGGCCAGGGTGCCAAAAACCCAGGCATGCACCTCAGCCACCGAGTCCACGGGACCAGTAGTCTCAACACCCACTTGTGGTGGGAAAGGATCTAGGGCACCAGCCAGCCTCAAAGAAAGTGTGCCTCCCCAAGGTGCTGCCCGGAAGAGCAAGGAGCCTGCCCCAGCTACTGCCCGGAAGAACAAGGAGCCTGCCCCAGCTACTGCCCAGAAGGGCAAGGAGCCGGCCGCAGCTGCTGCCCGGAAGGGCAAGGAGCCTGCCCCAAGTGCTGCCAGGATGGGCAGGGGGCCTGCACCAGAAGGCAAGAAGGACAAGGGACCTGGTGCAGGGACTCAGTCGGAGTCCCCCACCACCAACCATGGTTGTGCAGCCATCCGAGGCTGCAGGGGATGGGCTGGAGCCTCCCCCCACCACCACCAGCAGCAGCAGAACCAGCAGTACCGCCACCACCAGTGGGCAGCCATCCGAGTCTGCAGGGGATGGGCCGGAGCTTTCCTCCACCACCAGCAGCAGCACCAGCACCAGTGAGCAGCCATCCGAGGCTGCAGGGGATGGGCTAGAGCCTCACCCCACCTGCGGCTGCAGTAGCGTCACTACCACCACTGAGCAGCCATCCCCACCGACAGACGGTCTGTAGTCCGGCATCCATGGGCTGCTGTGCGGCTTGCCCCCTGCAAATCCTGTGGGAATGACACCCAGCTGAGAGACTGTGACCTTGCACTCCCCAGAATCAGAAGCGCAGGGCACAATGCCCCCTCCAGAACCAGTGGGTAAGCTTCCCAGTCACCCCATCCTCCCCAGGATCAGAAGCACAGGGCACAATGCCCCCTCCAGAAGAAGTGGGTATGACACCCACTCACACTATCCTCCCTAGTATCAGAGGCACAGGGCATGATGCCCCCTCTAGAACCAGTGGGTATGATACCCACTCACCCTATCCTCCCCAGGATCAGAAGCACAGGGTACAATGCCCCCTCCAGAACCAGTGAGCAAGTCACCCACTTGAGAGACTGTGGCCTTGCACTCCCCAGAACCAAGCACAGGGCATGTCGCCCCCTCCAGAGCATGTGGGCAATTCACCCACTTGAGAGACTGTGGCCTTTCACTCCCCAGGACCAAGCACATGGCATGTTGCCCCCTCCAGGACCAGTGGTGTTGTTCCATCTGCCAGCTGAGGTGCCCCCCCGTTCCCCGTCCCCCTGAGGTGCCTGCCTATTTTCCAACTGATACCCCTGCAGTGTTCTCTCCGTGTTGGTGCAGGTGACAAGTGGGGCCTAGGACTTTGGCCTGTGGCCCTCGCACATTGAGGACTGGGCAGTGTCCCTTGAACTGTACATATGTATATACACCATTAGATTGATTTTTCGTATTTATACTGTATTTATATTATTACACTCACTTTCATCAATTACTGTTGTCCTTGTATTATTCCTGTGGGGTAAATATGTTTTATTACTGCAGCTGATTGTGTGTATGGTGTTGGGGGTGGGTGTGTGTGTCTCACTCTCTTTTTCCTCCCTCTCTCACCTGTGTGTTAGGTGGCTGTACTCACTGTGGTCGTCTTAGTTGTCGTTGGTGTTCGTGGTGGAGCAGGACATAGAAAATCATTGGGAAGATCTGAAGTTCAGGCTCCATGGCGGTGTGGTTGTTCCCTGTGTCTCCCAAGGTGAGTCCTTTCCCTTTTGTGATGTGTTTCCGCCAGACTTTTGATGTCGTTGGTATCACCCCAGAAAAGGTGGCGGATTTGTGTCTCTTAATATGGTGGGCGGATCATTGACTTCCACTTGGCTGTAGGCGGCTACCGCCATGGTGGCTGTTGTGTCCCCCCGGTCAGTCGGTGTGGTAAAGTGGCTGTCTATCTGAGTTCGCACCACCATAATCATAGTTTGGCGGTAGTTACTGCCAGCATGTTGGTGGTATTACCGCCATTTTATCACCAACTGCCGGGGTTGTAATGAGGGCCTATGTGTGTTTTATTAATAACAAAATTAATGCTATGTATTTCTTGCGTTAGCATAACTAGTCCTGAAGGCTTCATATTTGCAGTCATGTAAAAGTCATGAATAATTTATTTTTCCTCTAACATTAATTTTTCCATTAGGTTATTTCTCATCAATAGTAAACCATCCCATTGTTCAATGT
This sequence comes from Pleurodeles waltl, assembly GCF_031143425.1. Taxonomy (NCBI): domain Eukaryota; kingdom Metazoa; phylum Chordata; class Amphibia; order Caudata; family Salamandridae; genus Pleurodeles; species Pleurodeles waltl. The sequence goes on from NC_090443.1 coordinate 173,187,802, forward strand.
GTAAAACTTGTTTCCCAATTACCTTGATTCTGGAACATTCAGACCTGGAGACTGAAGGCTAAAGTAGTGGATCCTGTTTAAACTGGTCCTTTCTCATGAGAACTGTTAAAATCATCTTACGTCATATGAAATAATGCGGAGTGCAACAAGTGTTGTCCAAAATTTTTACTCAAATTCTAATTGGACATTGCCCCTTTTGCGTGATGTGGACTCATCAAACTGACCAATCAAGCTGTTTGTAGTATTTTGGTTAGGGATGGACTTTGTAAGTTTTAGTCCGCCTTAGAATCTTGTTCTGTTCCCTTGTCCTTGGATGTTTCCTGATTTCCCTGTCTAGCCTGCTTTCTGCACTTTCCCCTGATGGTGCTTCTAACAGACTTTGCTGATGACCTGCATGCTTTCCTGATGAAACTGAATTGAAATCTGACCCAAGGAGAGGTATATTCTAATGCAAATATTAATTTCTCCAGACCTGCTTTTCCTGAATATAAGTTAGAATGCTGCCACCCGCCTATTTTTTTTTCTAGTTAGTTTAACCTAGCTCGAGATAAATGATTTTTCAAATAATTTTTGCCTTCTTTTTGACTTTTGCTGAATGTGTTATTCCGTTCCCACACATGCTTGTCCTAATTTGGTTAGAAGAAGTAATATTCTGTGCACAAATCCTAATTCCTAAATCTTTGTGACTTGATTTGACTAATGTATTCACAGTCTGATTTAACCCCTTCGCTGCCAGGCCTTTTCCCCTTCAGGTGCAGGCCTTTGTTTGGCTATTTGGGGCAGGGCGCGCTTAGGCCCTCATAACTTTTTGTCCACATAAGCTACTCATGCCAAATTTGTGTCCTTTTTTCCCAACATCCTAGGGATTCTAGAGGTCCCCAGACTTTGTGGGTTCCACTGAAGGAGACCAATAAATTAGCCAAAATACAGTGAAAATTTCGTTCTTTTTAAAAAAAAATGGAAAAAAGGGCTGCAGAAGAAGGCTTGTGGTTTTCTCCCTGAAATAGGCATCAACAAAGGGTTTGCAGTGCTAAAATCACCAGCTTCCCAGCTTACAGGAACAGGCAGACTTGAATCAGAAAACCCAATTTTTCAACACAATTTTGGCATTTTACTGGGACATACCCCATTTTTACGATTTTTTGTGCTTTCAGCCTCCTTCCAGTCAGTGACAGAAATGGGTGTGAAACCAATGCTGGATCCCAGAAACCTAAACATTTCTGAAAAGTAGACAAAATTCTGAATTCAGCAATGGGTAATTTGTGTAGATCCTACAAGGGTTTCCTACAGAAAATAACAACTGAAATAAAAAAATATTGAAATTGAGGTGAAAATAACAGCCATTTTTCTGTACGTTTTACTCTGTTTCTTTTTTCTGCAATGTCAGATTTTTTAAAGCAATATACCGTTACGTCTGCTGGACTCTTCTGGTTGCGGGGATATATAGGGCTGGTAGGTTCATCAAGAACCCTAGGTACCCAGAGCCAATAAATGAGCTGCACCTTGCAGTGGGTTTTCATTCCATACCGGGTATACAGCAATTCATTTGCTGACATATAAAGAGTGAAAAATAGGTATCAAGAAAACCTTTGTATTTCCAAAATGGGCACAAGATAAGGTGTTGAGAAGCAGTGGTTATTTGCACATCTCTGAATTCTAGGGTGCCCATCCTAGCATGTGAATTACAGGGCATTTCTCAAATAGACGTCTTTTTTACACAAAGGTAAAAATGTTGAGAAAGACAATGGGCAATAACACTTGTTTTGCTATTCTATGTTCCCCAAATTCTCTCGATACAAATGGTACCTCACTTGTGTGGGTAGGCCTATTGCCCGCGACAGGAAATGCCCCATAACACAGAGTGGACACATCACATTTTCTCAAAGAAAACAGAGGTGTTTTTTGCAAAGTGCCTACCTGTGGATTTTGGCCTCTAGCTCAGCCGCCACCTAGGGAAACCTACCAAAACTGTGCATTTTTTAAAACTAGAGACCTAGGGGAATTTCAGACGGGGTGACTTGTGGGGCTCTCAGCAGGTTCTGTTACCCAGAATCCTTTGCAAACCTCAAAATTTGGCTAAAAAACACTTTTTCCTCACATTTCGGTGATAGAAAGTTCTGGAATCTGAGAGGAGCCACAAATTTCCTTCCACTCAGCGTTCCCCCAAGTCTCCCGATAAAAATGGTACCTCACTTGTGTGGGTAGGCCTTGTGCTCGCAACAGGAAATGCCCCAAAACACTATCTGGACACATCAAAATTATCAAATAGAAAGCTACCTGTTTTTGCATGGGGGCACCTTCGTTTTTGGTCCTGGGCTCAGTAGCCATCTGTGGAAAGCTACCAAACCCAGACATTTTTTAAAACTAGACACCCGAGGGAGTCAAGTGATGTGACTTGCGTGGATCCCCCAATATTTTCTTACCCAGAATCCTCAGCAAACCTCAAATTTAGCTAAAAAAATCACATTTTTCCCACATTTCTGTGTGGGATCACTGCACCCGGACAAATTTCCTACCACCCAAAGTTCCCCTCAGTCTCCCGGTAAAATTGATACCTCACTTGTGTAGGTGGGCCAAGTGTTTGAGACAGGGAAGAGCCAAAAGTTTTGAAAAAAAACATTTTTAGGCTGGCAAGTGCAGCAGAAATTTATCGGTATAGATGAGACAATGCTGGGTGGTAGGAATTTTGTGGATTACTGAAGATTCCAGAAGGTTCCATCACAAAAATGTGGGAAAATGTGTTCTTTCCGGCAAAGTTGCAGGTTTGCGGGGCATTGTGGGTAAGGAAATGGTGCGGGTGCATGTGAAGCACACCACCCTGGAATCAACTAGATGTTTAGTTTTCATATGTGTCTAGGTCTTGTGGATTTTTCTACATGGCAGCGACCCAAAGTAAAAAAAAGTGCTGCCCTCACCATTCAAAGAGTTACCAAGCTCTCATGGACCAAATGTAAAACAAAAACCAAGAATAATCAAATGTCCTCTTGCTTGCCATGGGATAAGATGTTTTAATGTGCAGGGAAGAGCTGAAAGACTGTTAGCCCCTTCAGTTCAGGTGGGGGCATAACCAGGCTCATACTGGTTGGTAGCCACCACCCCACTATATGTTTTTTTTTTTTTAATTCCCTGGCATCTAGTAGACTTTCTGTCCCCCGGGGGGTGTGGATCAGGGGTAATTGCCTTGGGCCCCATTTATTTGTGGTGGGGGTATGGCCATACCCCCCACCTCTTATTTTGAAAACAAAATCTTCCCTGGTCCCTGGTGGGCTTTCTGCCCCCATTGGGGCAGATGGGCCTTCCAAAATAGGCCAATCTGCCCCCAAGGGGGGCAGTTATGGCCAACAGTAATGTGCCCCCATGGGGAGAGACCCTTGCCCAAGGGGCTGCCCCCTCAAAATAAAACACACACATACATACATACCAATCAATGGTGTCTAGAGGTTTCTGCCCCCTTTGGGGGCAGACTGGCCTAACAAAAATAGGCTGATTTGCCCCCAAGGGGGGCAGAAATGTCCTAAATACAAATTGCCCCCCAGGGGAGCAACCCTTGTCTAAGAGGTTGTTCCCCATACATAAAAACAGAAAGTAAATAAAAAAATATGTATATCCCTGGTGTCTAGAGGTTTCTGCCCACTGGGGGCCGATCCGCTTAATTATATTAGGCCGATCTGCCGCGGGGGGGCAGAAAAGGCCTAAAAATATTCCCCCCCCCCAGGGAGTGGCCGTTCCCCTTATGCATTAGTATAAAAAAAGAAAAAATCCCTGGTGTCTGGTGATTTCTGCCCCCCCCGGGGGCAGATCAGCCTAATAATAATTTGCCCCCCCCCCCGGAGCGACCCTTGCCTAAGGGGTCGCTCCCCAAACATAAAAAAATAAAAGTAAACAAAACAAAATTATCCCTGGTGTCTAGTGGTTTTCTGCCTCCCCTGGGGACAGATCGGCCTAATTAAATTAGGCCGATCTGCCCCTGTGGGGGCAGAAATGGCCTAGAAATAATTTGCCCCCCGAGGAGCAGCCCTTGCCCAAGGGGCCGCTCCCCTTACTTGAAATAGCCCACACAAAAAAATATTCCCTGGTGTCTAGTGGTTTGCAAGGCCGATCTGCCCCCAGGGGGGACAGAAATGGCCCCCCCGAGTGATTCTTGCCCAAGGGGTCGCTCCCCAAACCTAAAAAAAAAACAAAAAAACCATAAACAAACTTTTTTCTGGTGCCTAGTGAATTTCTGTCCCCCCTGGGGGCAGAAATAGGCAAGAAATAAATTGCCCCTGAGGAGCGGCCCTTGCCCAAGGGGCCGCTCCCCTTATTGGAAACAAGAAAAAAAAAAATCCCTGGTGTCTACTGGCATTTCTGCTGCCCGATCGCATCGCGATCAGGCAGCAGAAATGCTCAGAGACACATGAAAGGAGAGGAAAGGCATTTCCTCTCCTTTCATGCCTCTCTGCCCCCTCCACTTGATCGGAGGGGAAATGCTTTTGCATTTCTCCTTCGATCGGAGGGAAGGCCTCTGATGAGGTCAGCGTGCGAAAGCACGCTGACGTCATCGGACGCGATGAGGGTGTCACGGGGCGGGGTGGAAGGGGAAGCGATTCCCCTTCCGTCTCTGCCCAGGGGAGGGGGGTGCTCGGCCATTGGGGGGAGCGCTAGCCCTCCCCCGGGGGCCCATAGCAGGACGAGCTGGTCTCGTCCTCGGCACCGGGCAATTGGTGCCAGGGCGAGACCTGCTCATCCTGGGCACCCAAGGGGTTAAAAAATGTTTCTGTGTCATAATTAATGTGCATTATTCCTCTTGAATGCTTAATGGTGTTGATGTTGAGCAGATTAAACTTGTTTTGTAGATTTGGTCAACCCACGGTTTTATTTACGTTTATAATTTGGTTTTGCTCACTATTTACATGACTTTGGCTTTGTGGTTATAAAATAAAGGTTTGAAACATTTATTGATTGGAGTTTTTTCCGTGGCCACATGGGTCATGGTGTTTAAATTTATTGTTGGGTTTGAAATGATTGTGTGTGGTTAACCACATTCTTCACTGAGTCCAAAGATCCCATCGACCTCAGGGAAGCTCTTTCAAATCCTGTGAAGGATGAGAAAAACACATTAACAGATGAGAGCTACTAGGATGTGCAAAGCCACAAATGGCACCTCACCATTGCCTGTTCAAATTTCATTCCTGGTTCCCAGAACCATTCATTGCTTGAGGTATGCCTCACCTGAAAGACAGAATTTAAATATAGAAAACCCAGAGAAAGAGTGAGGAGGCATATAGCACTAGTAACAGGTTTTCTCCCATTTTTTAATGACTCTCACACTTTAGAGGATTCAATGGTCAGATATTTCTCTGGGAACGTTGGATCAATTATTGCTAAAGTGCACTTCCATAATGCAGGGGCTCTTTTTTCATATATTGTAAGTGCAGGGTAAAGTATTTCTCAGTCCTCTGAGGGCCCTATATCTGAACTGATGTCCTCCATGCAATCTGTTCTATCCTCTGCTTTAAAACTAATGACGCAGGAGCAATCATTATCAACCTTTCACTTGTCGTAAAGGCTCTAACATTGGATGTTGGAGCACGCAGCAAAAAGTAGATTTGGTTGGGGACAACATTACTCAAGTTCTGAGCAGGCTTGTACAAAATGACCAGGTAATAATTCAAGTTTCCCCAAAGAAAACGGGCCAACCTGTTAAATCTTTTGCAATACAGATGAAGGATCCAGTGAACAATTGAGTGTCTGCCTTAAGTTGAGAAGCCGACTCTTAGATAATTGAAATTTCTGACTTAAATTATTCCTTGACAGTTACAAATGGATGAAAAGAAGGGCACTTTCTCAAGCCAAGGGAAAGATGGAAACCCAATAACCAAAAAATTAAAACAAATGTAAAATTAAGAAGAATATAAAAGAAACCTGCAATGAAAGTCAAATTTCAAAAATATTCACAAGAAGCAGTGAGTAGTCAAAATAAAAAGGCATACCAAAATGTTATCATACATGAGAAGTGTGTAATTAAAAAGGTGTTGCCGTTTGCTATGTCTTGTGCCACTAAGGATTATTAAGGAGTGCTACAAGACCAGAAACTATCCTTGAGTCATCTTTCACAAATTGACAAATGAACCCATTTCCAATGATGTTCTCTTCATCCTCCCCACCTAAGCAAAGAATTTGGGATTCAGCTGACGTTAGGCCTAGGATTTTGAATTATATCACAGGTCAGATGTCCAAACTTTGGATTATTGTTTCAGACCACTTTCATGTTTTTGAGGAGGAATGCTTTCTGAACCGTCAAAACACTTTAAAATTGTATGATACTATCTACGATGGAGGACTTATTTCCTTGAGTGATACCAAATGGGTTGAATTTCCTCTGAACACATAAATGGACAAGTTAATCGAGAGACAACAGAGGTTCTTTCATGACTAATGTACTCTAGGCAAATATTAAAATTTAGAGAGTCTTTTTACTGAATGTTTTTTGATATAGCCTTAAATTTCCATGGTGTAATGTGTCCCGCAAAAGATTTCAAACAGATTGAACAAAGACCAACTGTGTGCCATGTTCTACCTCCTCAGATTAAACTTCGGGCCAAAAATGTAATGGTTTATCAGCAAAATGGCATGGCCTTAGACAGGTTTACAAAATGCCACAGATGTCAATCAGAGCAGACAATGGAGTTGAACACCTCTGGTCATGGCTTCCTAAAGTTATGAATTCTGCCTGATGTTAGGAAAGATGGGTGGTTTTTGTACAGCTGGAATGTAGCTGGCCTGAAAAATGTGTTTGCCTATCTTACTTTTTTATTTCTTTTTGAGTTATTCATGGTTGTTTGTCTGCAAGAAACATTGTTATGTAATGATTTTGAATTGAATGATTTCAAGTTATGTTCTGCTCCAGCAATTCCTTCCTTAAAAGGTCATGCTAAAAGGGGCTTGTGTGTTTTATTGAAATCAAATATGGGGTGGCAGTATACTAGGGTGGTTTTCTCTTTACGTCTTGCTTTGGTTGTGTATTCTGTTTTAGATGTTCAGGATAGGGTACTGGAATATCTCATATGCAGTGTCTATTTTTCGCTACCAGGATTTGGATATATTATGTTATATGGCTGCGGGCCCTTATCGTGGATTACACTCACAAAAACTGTCTTGGGTTCAGTCAGGATCATTTGAACAACCTTTAGCTTAACCCTAGGTAGCTATGGCTTTCGAGCAGCAAGGCTTGCACAAAGGAACTTAGTGTAAAGCGTTTAACAGTACCAAACAACAAAATAAGAAAGACTCAGCACGAAAGAACTTGAACACCAATTTAATAAAATAGGGACTATTTTATGAATTTCTCGAGACCATGATGAGCAAAATCCACCAGAGGTTTCTGGAAATATAGAATTTAGAAGATATTAAAACATTTAAATGCAACCGCAAACAAGCATTGGTCAACAAAAAGTGTGTCAGCTTTTGAAAAGTTTGAAAGGATTTGTTCGGCTACTCTGGCCCGACTTAAACAACCAAATCCAACAGGATGGAGGTCTAGGGGGCCTGAGAGGATACTTTGGACAGTTACCTGGCCAGCAGAGCATTTTAAGTCCAGTTCCAAACTTCAGAGCACAACCACCATAGACTTCAATGAAGTGGTCCTGATGCTGAGGATACTAGATAAAAGATGATCAAGGATGCTCGGTTGAGGTGCGGTCGAAAGGGGGGCCTTTGTAGTGAGTTCTCTATTTACAAGTGATGTATGGTGACTTGGGCCACAAAAGACAGGGTCCCAAGAATACCTCTTTGATGCAGTAGAGGGCCAGCCGATGATGGGCTACTGGTCTTGCAACACAGTTGGGGTGAACTCCTTTGGAGGGGCCTAGTGACCCTCTTGGGTGATGATTCAGGACTCCTGAGGACTCCTGGGTCCAGCAGACTTGGGTGCAACTTTTGACCATCGAGGATTGGTCACTTTGGGTGCCTCGCTGTAGGTGGTGGCAAAAGGTCTATGGTGACTACCAACTTGCCAGTTTAGGCTTCTTCCAAATTGATGTCCCTGGTGCTGTTCTAGGGGCCAATAGACTGACACTTTGAGTCACTGCTGTGATCTGGAGCTGGGAATCAGCATTCCCTGGAGCCACAGACACAGTCCAGACTTCACTATCTTGAAGTGTAGCAGGTGCAGTCCTTCTGACAGTGCAGCCTCTCTGTGCAATTTCAAGGGAAGCAGGGTATCCCTACTTTGGACCTTTCTCCAAATCTAACATGTAATGAGGTCCAGGGTGTCATATTTATCCAGGAAAGTGCCCTGAGGGGACAATGCGCTCCCAAAGTGACAAAGGTCTGGTGTGCCGTTTGGCAATCTTAGAGTGCAATATTCTTTCCACTCTCAAGATGTCAGGACCTCCTCTTGACTGTGAGGCGCTTGGTATCCCACCCGAGAAGGGTGGCTACCTAAGGGCTACACTTCCACATGAAAATCGGTTTGAGGATTAGTTTTCCCTCCTTGGCCCTGACTCCAACTTGTCTGCCAGGAAAAAAGGCAGCCCCTCACGAATGCTGACACCATTTGTCCATCAAAGGCGGCTTCCCCATTTGAAGCTCATCTTTTGGGCTAACACTCGGAGTGACTTCCTGCAAGGGGGAGTGACACATCTCCCTACAGTGGGCTGCTATTGTTTCTAAGCCTGGGAGTTGTTCACACATCTCCCCAGGCAGGCAGAAAGCTGTCTGTTGGCCAGAGCCCATATGAGGCTACTAGCCTAGACCAGCTGGGACACATAGAGGCAACTTTCTAAAAGCTGCTTATACGTAATAATGGCATTAAATTCGACCTGAGCATCAGGTCAGGTTCAATGCCACAATTAATTTACTAACTTACAGTACCCCGTTAAGTAGTCCCATTTAGAAGTTAGCCAGGTTGTGATGCCATCCGTTAACCCTGTACTAGCCAATGGGGCTACTAATGTTTCCACAGCAAGGTAGCAATTTGGGAAGTGTTGCTGCTGAGTGATTGGGACATATGCCTCACTTAATAATATACAGCTCCCTGCCAATGGGCTCCATAGGCTTTCCTCAGGGGAGACTTACATGTACTGTAAACGGAACAGGTGGCTTTTTCATTTGTTTAAATGAATGAAAACACTGCCTTTCCAGTCTGCAGTGGCAGGTTAGGAGACATTTGGTACTTTGTCACCCACAGGGTGGCACACTCAGTGCGCTGCCCTGGGTGAACACTCTGCTTCATATGCCCTGGGTACCCTGGGTACCATATACTAGGGACCTATAAGTAAGTCAGTACTTGCCAATTGGGTAGATCCAATTCAACATATACTTTGGAAGGGGTTAGAACACTGGCACAGAGGTCTGGTTGGCAGGCCTCAGTGCACTTTCAAAGTCGAAAAACCAGCAGCTAGTAGTTCAAATGGGTGTAAAAAGTGGGCGCAAACCTGTAAAAAGCCTGTTTCTTTACATTCACCCACTTGCAATTTGAACAATGACTTGTTAAAACTCCAGAAAGTCATCCCAGATGCAGAAAATCTATTTCCAAATGCCATTCTAATAATTGTTGGCAAATTTAATTCCAAAATTTTTGTTTCTTTCTACAAGGAGTGTAGCATCACTGAGCTTGGTCTGATCTGGGAGTTGGGTCCTTCAGTACTCCACATAAAAGAAAAGACAAGCAAGCCACACTATTACTGGAATGGGCACTGGATTTTAATTTGGCACTAATCAATGGTAGATTTAATGATCATCTGCAGGATAGTTTTTCTTGGCAGCGCAAAAAACTTAGGTCGCTGTTGGATTATGTCTTTGTATGTTATCTAGATACCAAATTACTATTCATTTTTTCATTGGGCATAAATCTATGGCGCGACTGCTGCCAATTATTAATTGCTTTGCAGGCACCTGGTGAACTCTTAAAAAGTGGCTCCCCGATGTAACACAATTTTAAGATCCCGCTCAAATAAAGTTTATGCAAAGGGCCCAGTCTTGAATTAATACAGATGCAAATTCAAATTGCAGTAGAATCCTACTTAGGTAATACAAACATACTGCCATATAGGAATTTAGTTGAACATATTCATAATACGTTGCCTAAATCTATATAGTAAACCTCTTGTTCTAACTTCAACCCACATAAGGTAACCTTGTGCTCTAAAATGACTACAAAGCAACCGAGAGATGCTGATATGGTAAAATTATCGTGGTCCTTACTGAGTATGCTAGCTACCAGAAATTCCAGTAAATTCTCACTCATAATTGCCAAATGTATTGGAAAGACCACATAGAAAAACCAATCCCACTAGATGAAAAACACTTGTGACTTCATATAGAGCAATTGTATGCAGTCACAGGTAACCAATGGTCCTCCTCAGAGCTCAAGATTCCTGATTTTACTCTCTGGGAAGATCTATCTATAGTTGAAATCACTAAAGTAATTAAAGAGCTGAAAAAATCTCAGGCAGCACATCCAGACAAAATCGCAGTGCACATATTAAAATCCTGCCCCAACTCCTGGTCTACATATGTGAAGCAACTTTTTGATCATTGTATAACGTTTTGATGTATTACAAACTCATGGAAGGGGAGTATGTGGTAATGTGAATCTTATGTAGTGTTCTATGTTCTTGGAGGCTGCAGCGTTCTGTTTAGAGTCAGTTGAGATCTACAGCTGGCTGGAGAGGGAGCACTGACAGCGCCAAGGCTCACTTGTTAATAAACCATTATATTCTATATCTACGATAGAGCTTCTCATTAATTCATTACACTGGCAACGAGGATGGGATTTGGCTTATCATCAGCAGCTGGTGTATTCCAAAGGATGATAAGGCAAGTGTTAAAAGGAATAGATGGTGCAGTGTAATTTCAAGATGATATAATGTTTTTTACTGATACCATTGAAAATCACAACATGGTTCTTAAAAGAGTGTTGGATTGAATAATAGAGTCAGAATTGACACTTAAAAAAGAGAAATGTAAATTTTGTGTTGAAGAAGTGGAATATCTTGGGTACACGTTGTCATCGTCAGGGGTTAGGCCGAAGAAGGGCCTGATAGAGACAATCAATCAATCAGGGATTTGTAAAGCGCACTACTCACCTGTGAGGGTCTCAAGACGCTGAGGAGCAGAGAGGGGGGAAGGTAGAGGGGGGGAGGTGCTGCTACTGCCCGAACATCCAGCACTTGAGAAGTTTCCTGAAGGTAAGGAGGTATTTGGTCCGGTGCAGTTTGAAGTTGATTCTCTTGGTGACTGGGAGCCAGTGCAGGTTTTTCAGGTGGTCTGTGATGTGGCAGTGGCGGAGGATTTCCAGGATGAGGCATGCGGAGGCGTTCTGGATGCGTTGCAGCCTCTTCTGGAGTTTGGCCGTGGTTCCTGCGTAGAGGGCATTGCAGTAGTCCAGTTTGCTGCTTACGAGGGCTTGGGTGACTGTTATTCTGATTTTGGTGGGTATCCATTTGTAGATCTTTTGGAGCATGCAGAGGGTGTTGAAGCAGGAGGAGGAGATGGCGTTGACTTGCTGGGTCATGGATAGTGAGGGGTCCAGGATGAATCCTAGGTTGCGTGTGTGGTCGGTGTGAGTTTGAGCAGTTCAGAGAGTGGGAGGCCACCAGGAGTCATCCCATGCAGAGGGAGTGGAGCAGAATATGAGGACTTCCGTCTTGTCGGAATTGAAGTTGAGGCAGCTGCTTTTCATCCATTCGGCACTGGCCTTCATTCCTTCGTGGAGGTAGGTCTTGGTGGAGTCCTTGGTGAGGGAGAGGATCAGCTGGGTGTCGTCGGCGTATGAGATGATGTTGAGGTTGTGGGATCAGGTGATGTTAGCGAGTGGGCCGTGTAGACGTTGGAGAGGGTTGGGCTGAGGGACGAACCCTGGGGTACGTCACAGATGATTTTGGTGGCCTCCGAGCGGAATGGGGGCAGGCAGACTCTCTGGTTGAGGCGTGAGCGTAGGGTGTGGTGGCAGACGGTGTTGAATGTGGCCGAGAGGTCCAGGACGATGAGGGCTGCGGTTTCACCGCTGTCCAGTATGGTTCTGATGTCATCGGTAGCGGCGATAAGGGAAGTTTCGGTGCTGTGGTTGTTGTGGAATCTGGATTTGGAAGGGTCCAGGGTACGGTTCTCTTCTAGGAAGCAGGTTAGTTGCCTTTTGACGGCCTTCTCGATGATTTTTGCCGGGAAGGGGAGCAGGGAGATAGGCTGGAAGTTCTTGAGGTCCTTTGGGTCAGCCTTGGGTTGTTTGAGGAGGGCGTTGATCTCGGCGTGTTTCCAGCTCCCCGGGAAGGTGGTGGACTTGAAGGAGCTGTTGATGATCTTCCGCAGTCAGGATGCGATGACGGAGCTTGCTTTGTTGAGGATGTAGTGAGGGCAGGGGTCAGATGGAGAGCCGGAGTGGATGGTGTTCATGATTTCGATGGTGTTGTTGTCATTGACAAGGATCCAGGAGAGCAGGTGGTTTGTCGGAGGTGAATCTGTGGTGTTGGTGGTTACTGGGGGGATCTGGGTGCTGAAGCTGTCGTGGATGTCTGCAATCTTGCAGTGGAAGTAGGAGGTTACGGAGTCGCAGAGGCGGGATGTCGTTGGAGCTGGGGTTGGAGAGTTCCTTCACAACGTTGAAGAGCTCCTTGTGGCTGTGTGGATTGTTGTTGATTTGGTCTTTGAAGGCGGTTCTTTTGGCAGCTCCAATGAGTTGGTGGTGTCTCCGGATGGCATTTTTGAAGGCTGTGTGGTTGTCCAGAGTCTGATATTGGCACCACTTTCTTTCAAGTCTTCGCCAGCTTTGTTTAAATTCGTGGAGGTCGGCGGTAAACCAGAAGGCCTTTCTGTTGGTGCGTCTATTGGAGGGATTCTTGACTGGGGTGAGAGTATTGGCTGAAGTTGCGGGCAGCTGCATCAGTGTCGGTGGTGTCGATGGGTGGGTTCTGGGGGAGGGTCGCGATAAGTTGGTCTTCAGTGACCTTGTTCAAACTGCGGTGGGGGATCCGTTGTGGGTGGTGGTGTGTTGTGTTTTTTTTTAAGGAGAAGTGGATGCAGCGGTGGTCTGTCCGGTAGAGTTTGGTGGTGTTGCTGAAAGAGACGTGATTGCTGGTGAAGAAAATAGGGTCAAATGTGTGTCCTGCGGAGTGGTTTGTGTAGGAGGCTGGACTGGCTTGTAGTGAGTACCAAGGGGTACTTACACCTTGCACCAGGCCCAGTTATCCCTTATTAGTGTATAGGGTGTCTAGCAGCTTAGGCTGATAGATAATGGTAGCTTAGCAGAGCAGCTTAGGCTGAACTAGGAGACAAGTGAAGCTCCTACAGTACCACTAGTGTCATATGCATAATATCATAAGAAAACACAATACACAGATATACTAAAAATAAAGGTACTTTATTTTTATGACAATATGCCAAAAGTATCTCAGTGAGTACCCTCAGTATGAGGATAGCAAATATACACAAGATATATGTACACAATACCAAAATATGCAGTAATAGTATTAGAAAACAGTGCAAACAATGTATAGTTACAATAGGATGCAATGGGGACACATAGGGATGGGGGCAACACAAACCATATACTCCAAAAGTGGAATGCGAACCACGAATGGACCCCAAACCTATGTGACCTTGTAGAGGGTCGCTGGGACTGTAAGAAAACAGTTAGGGTTAGAAAAATAGCCCACCCCAAGACCCTGAAAAGTGAGTGCAAAGTGCACTAAAGTTCCCCAAAGGACATAGAAGTCGTGATAGGGGAATTCTGCAGGAAAGACACAAATCAGCAATGCAACAACGATGGATTTCCAAACGAGGGTACCTGTGGAACAAGGGGACCAAGTCCAAAAGTCACAAGCAATTCAGAGATGGGCAGATGCCCAGGAAATGCCAGCTGTGGGTGCAAAGAAGCTGCTACTGGACAGTAGAAGCTGAAGATTCTGCAGGAACGACAAGGGCTAGGAACGTCCCCTTTGGAGGACGGATCCCTCACGACGTGGAGAGTCGTGCAAAAGTGTTTTCCTGAAGAAAGACCGCCAACAAGCCTTGCTAGCTGCAAATCATGCAGTTAGGGTTTTTGGATACTGCTGTGGCCCAGGAGAGACCAGGATGTCGCCAATTGCGTCTGGGGACAGAGAGGGCGTCGAGCAAGACAAGGAGCTCTCTCAGAAGCAGGCAGCACCCGCAGAAGTGCTGGAACAGGCACTACAAAGTGGAGTGAAATGGTGCTCACCCGAAGTCACACAAAGGAGTCCCACGTCGCCGGAGGACAACTTAGAAGGTCGTGCAATGCAGGTTAGAGTGCCGTGGACCCAGGCTGGACTGTGCACAAAGGATTTCCGCCGGAAGTGCACGGAGGCCGGAGTAGCTGCAAAAGTCGTGGTTCCCAGCAATGCAGTCTGGCGTGGGGAGGCAAGGACTTACCTCCACCAAACTTGGACTGAAGAGTCACTGGACTGTGGGAGTCACTTGGACAGAGTTTCTGGATTCAAGGGACCTCGCTCGTCATGCTAAGAGGAGACCCAGGGTACCGGTGATGCAGTTCTTTGGTGCCTGCGGTTGCAGGGGGACGATTCCGTTGACCCACGGGAGATTTCTTTGGAGCTTCTAGTGCAGAGAGGAGGCAGACTATCCCCACAGCATGCACCACCAGGAAAGCAGTCGAGAAGGTGGCAGGATCAGTGTTACAGAGTTGCAGTAGTCGTCTTTGCTACTTTGTTGCAGTTTTGCAGGCTTCCAGCGCGGTCAGCAGTCAATTCCTTGGCAGAAGGTGAAGAGAGAGATGCAGAGGAACTCGGATGAGCTCTTGCATTCATTATCTAAGGAATCCCCAAAGACAGAGACCCTAAATAGCCAGAAAAGAGGGTTTGGCTACCTAGGAGAGAGGATAGGCTAGCAACACCTGAAGGAGCCTATCAGAAGGAGTCTCTGACGTCACCTGCTGGCACTGGCCACTCAGAGCAGTCCAGTGTGCCAGCAGCACCTCTGTTTCCAAGATGGCAGAGGTCTGGAGCACACTGGAGGAGCTCTGGGCACCTCCCAGGGGAGGTGCAGGTCAGGGGAGTGGTCACTCCCCTTTCCTTTGTCCAGTTTTGCGCCAGAGCAGGGCTGAGGGGTCCCTGAACCGGTGTAGACTGGCTTATGCAGAAATGGGCACCATCTGTGCCCATGAAAGCATTTCCAGAGGCTGGGGGAGGCTACTCCTCCCCAGCCCTAACACCATTTTCCAAAGGGAGAGGGTGTTACACCCTCTCTCTGAGGAAGTCCTTTGTTCTGCCTTCCTGGGCCAAGCCTGGCTGGACCCCAGGAGGGCAGAAACCTGTCTGAGGGGTTGGCAGCAGCAGCAGCTGCAGTGAAACCCTGGGAAAGGCAGTTTGGCAGTACCCAGGTCTGAGCTACAGACCTGTGGGATCATGGGATTGTGCCAACTATGCCAGGATGGTATAGAGGGGGCAATTCCATGATCATAGACATGCTACATGGCCATATTCGGAGTTACCATTGTGAAGCTACATATAGGTAGTGACCTATATGTAGTGCACGCGTGTAATGGTGTCCCTGCACTCACAAAGTCCGGGGAATTGGCCCTGAACAATGTGGGGGCACTTTGGCTAGTGCCAGGGTGCCCACACACTAAGTAACTTAACACCCAACCTTTACCAGGTAAAGGTTAGACATATAGGTGACTTATAAGTTACTTAAGTGCAGTGTAAAATGGCTGTGAAATAACGTGGACGTTATTTCACTCAGGCTGCAGTGGCAGGCCTGTGTAAGAATTGTCAGAGCTCCCTATGGGTGGCAAAAGAAATGCTGCAGCCCATAGGGATCTCCTGGAACCCCAATACCCTGGGTACCTCAGTACCATATACTAGGGAATTATAAGGGTGTTCCAGTATGCCAATGTAAATTGGTAAAATTGGTCACTAGCCTGTTAGTGACAATTTGGGAGAAATGAGAGAGCATAACCACTGAGGTTCTGATTAGCAGAGCCTCAGTGAGACAGTTAGTCATAACACAGGTAACACATTCAGGCACACTTTTGAGCACTGGGGCACTGGCTGGCAGGGTCCCAGTGACACATACAACTAAAACAACATATATACAGTGAAAAATGGGGGTAACATGCCAGGCAAGATGGTACTTTCCTACAATTTGGTGTTGTGATGAGCTGTTTGAAGCTGAGGTTGGAGAGGTTATCGAGCAGGGTGGCGGTGTTATTGTCGTTGGTGTTCTCGAGGTGGAAGTTTAAGTCTCCGAGGAGTATGTAGTTGGTGGATGCGAGAGCGTGCATGCTGATGATGTCGGCAATGGAGTGCTGTCGTGGGCCGGGGGGCCTGTAGGAAAGGGTCCCTCGGAGGGTGGTGTTTGGGTCAGTGTGGATTTGGAAGTGCAGGTGTTCGGCGGTGCAGAGGGTGTCTTCGGTGTTGGGCATGATCCTGAGGGTGTTCTTGTGTATGATGGCGATGCCTCCTGCTGGTTTGTTGGAGCAGTGTAGGAAACTACCATCTTGCCTGGCATGTTACACCCATATTTCACTGTATATATGTTGTTTTAATCTATGTGTCACTGGGACCCTGCCAGGCAGGGCCCCAGTGCTCATAAGTATGTGCCCTGTATGTGTTCCATGTGTGATGACTAACTGTCTCACTGAGGCTCTGCTAACCAGAACCTCAGTGGTTATGCTCTCTCTGCTTTCCAAATTGTCACTAACAGGCTAGCGACCAATTTCACCAAGTCACATTGGCATACTGGTACACTCATATAATTCCCTAGTATATGGTACTGAGGTACCAGGGGTACTGGGGTTCCAGGAGATCCCTATTGGCTGCAGCATTTCTTTTGTCACCCATAGGGAGATCTGACAATTCTTACACAGGCCTGCCAGTGCAGCCTGAGTGAAATAACGTCCACGTTATTTCACAGCCGTTTACCACTGCACTTAAGTAACTTATAAGTCACCTATATGTCTAACCTTCACCTGGTGAAGGTTGGGTGCAAAGTTACTTAGTGTGTGGGCACCCTGGCACTAGCCAAGGTGCCCCCACATTGTGCAGGGCAAATTCCCCGGACTTTGTGAGTGCAGGGACACCATTACACTTGTGCACTATACATAGGTCACTACCTATGTATAGTGTCACAATGGTAACTCCGAACATGGCCATGTAACATGTCTAAGATCATGGAATTGTCACCCCAATGCCATTCTGGCATTGGGGAGACAATTCCATGATCCCCCGGGTCTCTAGCACAGAACCCGGGTACTGCCAAACTGCCTGTCCGGGGTCTCCACTGCAGCTGCTGCTGCTGCCAACCCCTCAGACAGGCTTCTGCCCTCCTGGGGTCCAGGCAGCCCTGGCCCAGGAAGGCAGAACAAAGGATTTCCTCTGAGAGAGGGTGTAACACCCTCTCCCTTTGGAAATATGTGTGATGGCTGGGGAGGAGTAGCCTCCCCCAGCCTCTGGAAATGCTTTGATGGGCACAGATGCTGCCCATCTCTGCATAAGCCAGTCTACACCGGTTCAGGGATCCCCCAGCCCTGCTCTGGTGCGAAACTGGACAAAGGAAAGGGGTGTGACCACTCCCCTGACCTGCACTTCCCAGGGGAGGTGCCCAGAGCTCCTCCAGTGTGCCCCAGACTCTGCGATCTTGGAAACAGAGGTGTTGCTGGCATACTGGACTGCTCTGAGTGGCCAGTGCCAGCAGGTGACGTCAGAGACTCCTTCTGATAGGCTCCTACCTCTCTTAGTAGCCAATCCTCCTTCCTAGGTAGCCAAACCTCCTTTTCTGGCTATTTAGGGTCTCTGCTCGGTGGAATTCTTCAGATAACGAATACAAGAGCTCACCAGAGTTCCTCTGCATCTCCCTCTTCATCTTCTGCCAAAGGATCGACCAATGACTGCTCAGGACACCTGCAAAAC
This sequence comes from Pleurodeles waltl, assembly GCF_031143425.1. Lineage (NCBI taxonomy): Eukaryota > Metazoa > Chordata > Amphibia > Caudata > Salamandridae > Pleurodeles > Pleurodeles waltl. Next base: position 173,205,663 of record NC_090443.1, read on the forward strand.
CGCAACAAAGTAGCAAGATGACTACTAGCAACCTTGTATCGCTTCATCCTGCCGGTTTTCTCGACTGTTTCCAGGTGGTGCATGCTCTGGGGGTAGCCTGCATCCTTACTGCACCAGGAGCTCTGAAGAAATCTCCCGTGGGTCAACGGAATCTTCCCCCTGCAACCGCAGGCAACAAAAGACTGCATCACCGGTCCTCTGGGTCCCCTCTCAGCATGACGAGCGTGGTCCCTGGAACTCAGCAACTCTGTCCAAGTGACTCCCACAGTCCAGTGACTCTTCAGTCCAAGTTTGGTGGAGGTAAGTCCTTGCCTCCCCACACTAGACTGCATTGCTGGGTAGCGCGTGATTTGCAGCTGCTCCGGCTCCTGTGCAATCTTCCAGGATTTCCTTCGTGCACAGCCAAGCCTGGGTCCCGACACTCTAACCTGCAGTGCACAACCTTCTGAGTTGTCCTCTGGCGTCATGGGACTCCCTTTTGTGACTTTGGGTGGATTCCGGTTCACTTTTCTTCTAAGTGCCTGTTCAGGTACTTCTGCGGGTGCTGCCTGCTTCTGTGAGGGCTCCCTGACTTGCTGGGCGCCCCCTCTGTCTCCTCATCCAAGTGGCGACATCCTGGTCCCTCCTGGGTCACTGCAACATCCAAAAACCCTAACCACAACCCTTGCAGCTAGCAAAGCTTGTTTGTGGTCTTTCTGCGTGGGAACAACTCTTCAAGCTTTTTCATGACGTGGGACATCCATCCTCCAAAGGGGAAGTTCCTAGTCCTGTTCGTTCTTGCAGAACACCAATCTTCTTCCACCCGGTGGCAGCTTCCTTGCACCCTCAGCTGGCATTTCCTGGGCTCTTGCCCACTCTCGACACTGTCGCGACTCTTGGACTTGGTCCCCTTGTGTTACAGGTACTCAGGTCCGGAAATCCACTGTTGTTGCATTGCTGGTGTTTGTTCTCCTTGCAGAATCCCCCTATCACGACTTCTGTGCTCTCTGAGGGTAGTAGGTGCACTTTACACCTACCTTTCAGGGTCTTGGGGTGGGCTATTTTTTTAACCCTCACTGTTTTCTTACAGTCCCAGCGACCCTCTACAAGCTCACATAGGTTTGGGGTCCATTTGTGGTTCGCATTCCACTTTTGGAGTATATGGTTTGTGTTGCCCCTATAACTATGTGCTCCTATTGCAATCTACTGTAACTTTACATTGCTTTCATTACTTCCTTTTGCTATTATCTGCATAATTTTGGTTTGTGTACATATATCTTGTGTATATTTCTCATCCTCATACTGAGGGTACTCACTGTGATACTTTTGGCATATTGTCATAAAATTAAAGTACCTTTATTTTTAGTATATCTGTGTATTGTGTTTTCTTATGATATTGTGCATATGACACCAGTGGTATAGTAGGAGCTTTAGATGTCTCCTAGTTCAGCCTAAGCTGCTTTGCCATAGCTACCTTCTATCAGCCTAAGCTGCTAGAAACACCTCTTCTACACTAATAAGGGATAACTGGACCTGGCACAAGGTGTAAGTACCTCTGGTATCCACTACAAGCCAGGCCAGCCTCCTACAAACGGTCCCTGTGGGTGATCTTGTAGCCGTCCGAAATGGCTATGGCGATGTCAGGTGCTGAGGAGGGGTTCATCCAGGTCTCTGTCAGGAAGGCGACGTCTGGGGAGGCTGAGTCGAGTAGATTCCATAGCTCTACTGCATGCTTGTGGATGGAGTGGGTGTTGAGGAGGATACATCTGAGATGGTTGCGTCCTGCCTTGGTGGGTGGGTCGTTGCCCTAGAGGCTGGTGAAGGTGCAGTTCCGTCAGGAGAAGGGTCCGTGGGTGGTCTGCGGGAAGGCTTGAAGGCAGGAGGGAAAGCGGCCAGTCGTAGTGAAGACGTGCGTGGCGGTGGTGGGTGGGGACGGAAGCCTGGGGTACTGGCGCTGGGCGCGGTCCAGGGGCAGATGGGATCAGACGGGCTTGCCCTCGGCGTGCCAGCGGCGTGTCCACCCAGCGGCTGCCATTAAGTAGGGATGTGGGGGGAAGGAGAGGACAGGTGGGAGGGGGACAAAAAAAGGCACGAAAAAGGGGGCGGAGCTGAAAAAGGGGGCAGGCAGCAGGGGCAGCAGCGGCGGGGTAGAGAGAGAGGGGGAGAGCGAAAGTGAGAGAGAGCGGAGTGAGAGAGAAACAAGGAAAAGGAGCACTAGGTGGAGAAGAGAGCAAAGCAGAGAAAAGGAGGAGAGAGGCAGCAGGTAGCCTAGTAGGAGAGCAGAGCTCTCCCACTAGACACCAGGGATGAGGCGCAGGCAGAAGCCTATGGGTGGAGGAGGGCCTCCAACTCCTGACAGGAGTCAGGAGTTCAGAGGAGCCAGGGAAAGGGAAAGGGCTCTACTTAGAGGGTGGAGCCACAGGAGGCAGAGCAATGCACTGACCAGGACGATAAAGAAAGCACCTCGCCCTGTAGACAAAGACCAGTTGAGATCTTTCTTGGGTCTCATTGAGTTTTATGCAAAAATGTTAAGGAATTTTGCTGAAAAAACTGAGAACATAAAAATATTGTTAAAAAAGGGATGCAAATATGAGTGGATGGAAGATCAACAGAGAGATTTTGAGGACATAAAAAAGATATTTGCTTAGCGGGGATATTAACCCCGTTTGACACAAAACTTACACCTTTAATTACAGTGGATGCAATTGCGATAGGTCTGGGAGCTTTGCTGAAGCAAAGGTATGGAAGTGGAGAAAGAAGCATAGCGTTCGCCTCACGCTCTTTATCTAATTCAGAGCGCAACTATTCAGTGATTGAAAGAGAAGCCCTGGCAGCTGTGTGGGCAGTAGAGTAATTCAGAATGTATCTGTGGGGTTCCCCAGTCATAATACGGGCTGAACATAAGCCGTTACTGAAAGTCTTAATACCGGAAGGAAGTGAAAAAGTGTCGGCAAGACTAGCTAGATTAGCAGCACGATTGCAAGAATACTAGTATACTATAGAATATATTCCAGGTTGGAAGAATGCCCAAGCGGACGTTTATCTAGAGTACCCTTACCATGGTATGAAGTTGATAAGGACAGGGTGGAAGTGTTGGAGGGTGAAGGTGCAGTAGCAAGTGTAGAAGAACTAGTAGAGTGGACAGATAGATTGATAGGGAAAAAGAAATGGACTAAGAGTATGGACAAAGATCTCGTATTGCAACAGGTTGTGAACATGGCGATAAAAGGCAATAGGAGGGAGAGTACACTACCATTATCAGTAAGGCCATATGTAAAAGTTTTTGATGAATTGACAGTGTGCGATGATAAGATTGTCATAAGGGGAGATAAGGTAAAACCACCTGAAATCTAACGTGAATTGTTTGAAATGACACATGAGGGTCACTTAGGCCAATCTTTAATGGAAAAAAGGTAATGTGAACCTTTTTTGTGGCCAGGTATGGATAAAGAAGTGGATGAATGGGTTGAACATTGTAGTGACTGTAAAGGAGAAAAAAGGATGAAAATAGATGAACAGGCCAGGATGGGTCTTATAAGTGACCCTGATATCCCATGGCACACAGTGAGCTTGGGCTTTATAGGAGGTATGGGGAAAATGAGTTCTGAACTACGGTATGCTTTAGTAATGGTGGATGTCCATAGCAAATGGTGAATGGTAAAATTCATGCGTAAAATCTCTACAGAAAGCACCATTAGGGTACTGGATGATATATTCAAGTAGGAAGGGTACCCGCATAGATTAGTCACAGACAATGGAACTGAGTTAGTATCTGAAGAAATGACAACGTATCTGGAATATGGTGGGGTGTCACATTTATGCACCTTGCTATATAATCCCCAAGCAAATGGCATTGTAGAAAGGGCCAACCGTATGGTGAATGGGGTAATTCACATGGCTATAGCAAGGAGGAGGAATCTAAAGAGGATGGTGAGTGACTTAGTATGGGCTTACCATACTACCGAAAATGGAGTTACAGGAAAAATACCTTTTGAAATAATGAGGGGAAGTAGAGCTAAGACCAAAATGTCCCCAGCATGGATGAAGGTTCTTTTGTTCCACTGTAATGATACAGCTGTAGAGCAAGATACAAGTTTGAAGAGAATGGGTGTAGAATAAAAAATTGGAGATTCGGAAAAGGTGAAGCCTGGTAGGATTAATGGTGGGTTAACTAAGTTTCGAGGTCCATACAAAGTTAGGGAAGTATGTGACTCCTTCATAATGTTGGAGAATGGAGAGTGGTGGAGCATGCGTAGGGTGGCGGTGTATGAAAGGGAAAATGATGGTGAGGTGGTGAAAGGAGATAGGATTGAAACAAACAGAGATAGGTGCAGTGGGTTCATAATGATGGAGGACAAGGAAATGCTGGAGAAGGAAGGGAGTGAACAATGCACAGATACAAAGATTGAGGAGCAAACTGAGAGAGTGATGGAAGTACCAAGGACACAACAAAGAATGCCACCAAAATATCTAGAAGATTATGGCGGTCATTCTGACCGCGGCGGTCGGCGCCCGCCAAGCGGTTCCCGCCGAAAGACCGCTCCGCGGTCAAAAGACCGCGGCGGCCATTCCGGCTTTCCCGCTGGGCCGGCGGGCGACCGCCAGAAGACCGCCGGCCGGCCCAGCGGGAAAGCCCCTTCAACAATGAAGCCGGCTCGGAATGGAGCCGGCGGAGTTGCAGGGGTGCGACGGGTGCAGTGGCACCCGTCGCAATTTTCACTGTCTGCAAAGCAGACAGTGAAAATCTTTGTGGGGCCCTGTTAGGGGGCCCCTGCACTGTCCATGCCCAGTGGCATGGGCAGTGCAGGGGCCCCCAGGGGCCCCACGGCACCCGTTCCCGCCATCCTGGTTCTGGCGGTAGACACCGCCAGAAACAGGCTGGCGGGAAGGCAGTCGGAATCCCCATGGCGGTGCTGCAAGCAGCGCCGCCATGGCGGATTCCCTGGGCCGGCGGGAAACCGCCGGCTCCACTTTTCGGACCGCGGATTTACCGCCGCGGTCAGAATCGCCCAGGAAGCACCGCCAGCCTGTTGGCGGTGCTTCCGCCGCCCTCCGCCATGGCAGTCATGGACCGCCAGGGTCAGAATGACCCCCTATGTCTGCTAATGTATTATACATATAGAATACACTGGTGTTATTAAAGTGTAGTTGTTTGCATAAGAATGTTATGCGTGTCATGATGTATCCATTTAATGTACAGGGAGAATATATTTAAGGTCTGTAAAAGGAAGAAGATGTGTTGTAATGTGAATCTCATGTAGTGTTCTATGTTCTTGGAGGCTGCAGCGTTCTCTTTAGAGTCTGTTGACATCTACAGCTGGATGAAGAGGGAGCACTTACAGCTCCAAGGCTCACTCATTATTAAACCATTACATTCAATATCTATGACGGAACTTCTCATCAATTTATTACAGTGTAATATCATACCACTTTGTTAAAAAAAAGGCGATAGGAATGATGCCAAATGTCACCGGCTGATATGGGGTGATACCCTGAATCTGGTCCCAGGATGCTTGTTTCTGGTCCAGGGAGGACCTGGGTTGGCATTTGAGGCTGGACTGTTCCCATGTGGAGCAGTGTCAGGACTGAGTTGCATATGGCTGGGTCCAAACTGTGCTGATGTAGCAAGCAAAATAACAATGAAATAAACCCAGATCTGTGACTGTGAGTGAGTGTTTGAAAAGTTTCAACACTACATCTATCATTTTATTCTGGTTTTGCTATGTGCGCCCTAAGTAGCAAGGGTATGCCTAGACGTGGTTCCTTGCTCGCTGCACCACTAGATTCAAACTAGCCTGGCTGATGAGGGGTGATACCCTGAAACTGGTCCCAGGATGCTTGTTTCAGGTTCAGGGAGGACCTGAAACGGCAGTTCAGGCTGGACTGTTCCCATGTGGAGCAGAGTCAAGAATGTTTTGCATATGGCTGGGTCCAAACTAGGGTGATGTTACGAGCAAAATAACAATGGATTAAACCCAGAACCTTGACTGGGGGTGAGTGTTTGAAAAGCTTCTACACTCCTTCCATCATTTTATTTTGCTTTTGCCCTCCTGGATTTGAGAGGAAAAATCTTTGCTAAATGTCTTCTGCAAAGATTGACAGATTAAGTAACATCAACTCACCCCTCTTCCACTGGAGCAATGTGGTTTTAGGGAGGGATGTTCTACAGTTGGTAATATCTTAGCTGTAGTAATGATTTCAGACTACTCTGTGAAGGTGAGAAAGCCAAAGCTTTATGTGGCTTTTCTTGGTTTTATTAATGTACTTGACAAAGTTGATCATCCCCTGCTATGGCAAAAACTAGTAAACTGGGTTATCCTCAGTTAGCAATAATTCCACTGATTGATCTGTGCTTTGATAATTGGATAAAGGTTTTGTAAGTTTCTGGAACAGATTACACTTGCATTTTATCTCCTTTGCAATCTTTTTTATGTTAGGCTGATTTCCCAGAACTGATTAAGAAGATTAATGTACATTCTACAAAGTTCGGATCCAGGCCAATGTATTTATTAACGTACCCCCATAGTTAAATCCTGATGTCCCTCACCCCAGTTTGTCTCTAAAGACAACTTGACACCTTTACAGCTTACTTAGAAACCCCTAGTTTAAGGGTGAACGAAGGAAAGACAAAAGATTATGGTCATGGGGGCTTCTGGTTTGAAATGGGGTTTAAATTAGAAATTGTAAAGTCATATAACTACCTACGGACGATTATTGACAGCAACCTATCATGGTCAACCCATTTTAAGGGGCAAATCTACAAAGCTATTCCAATAGGGCTCGGTCCTAAGTACGTTTTCAGTTGTGAGGGGGAGGTAAACCCATCCCTTCTTTGCCACATGTGTATGTCACCAACATTCCGTCAGTAGACATGTATGGAACCCCTCAATTGCTGCCCTAAAAAGGTATGCTTTTATCAAATCTATATTATGGAACTATTATTTAGGCCTTGGCAGTCTTTTTCAATTGAAATGATCGAACTAGAGCTGGCCTTAACAGTCATTATTTATAGGGCTTTTGGTCAAATTGTACCTTATGCCTACAAAAAGTCTTTTTTAGCCCAGAAAATGTTATTAAAAACTCATTTGGAAAGCATTTATGTATGACTGTTCGAAGGTTTTTACCTTAACAAATTGATTTTGTTACTGGGCTGCTCAATGAGACCTGTTGAAAGACGACATTTTTTGCAAATAATTCAATTAAAATTTTCATTGAAATCGAAAAATCTGATGACATTTAAGAGATATCAAAGTAATCTAGAACTCTGTAGCCAGAGCTCAAGATTACAAATGAATTGTCAGTCTGTCCTTATGATGAAAATGCACTCTTATCTAAGAGCAAATCTTGAAGCTTTGGTTCAGAACATATATATGAGGTTTAAATATGACTTGCTGGCATTAAGCGTTAACGCCTGGGCAAAGTCGAAGGAGCGCAAGGACCTAAAAGTTGTCAGTTCCATATGCTGTGGAACAGGATGAGTGTAGTTTATGTGTTGTTTTTTTGGGCAGTTTTGGAGATTGCGAGACTTAAATGTATTTCTCGAATATGGAAAAGGCACTTTTGTTAAACATATGAGGAGGTGTTATTTTTTATGTTAAATTCGCCTTCTGTAGATTTTTGTTATCGTTTAGGAGTTTTTATGTCTTTTTTTAAAAGTATATATACTGTTTATGCACCATTTTAAACATGGTACCTGACTTTAGAATATTTTGTATCTATGGGGAGATCTTGACATTCATTCTAATAAGGATAGCTTGTTCTAGGCAGAGCAGAGGAGATTTTATGTGTCTTATATTATTATGTATTTTACTGTGATGAATTGTTCCCGAGAAAGCAGTGTTTCTGTGGTTTCACTACTTTTTTGTTATAATAAATAAAATCATACATCGAAAAATTCTAAAGGAAACATGTTGTTCCCACTTAGTTTAATTTTACAAATTGCCTTTTCTGAAACATTGAGTCACAGTTGTGTACCCTGCAAGAGCATCCCTTGATGAATGGTTTAAAACGCACTCACTTTTCAAGTTAAAAACATTAGAAGCAGTTTATCAAAGAAAAGTAGCTGAAACAACAGAAAGTGTTACAAGATGAACACTTTAAGGGCCGTTTCATGGTTGATTATCCAGTTTAACTCCTTTGAGGTTATCTAGGGGTGCTGCAGCACCTCTCACACCCCTTGTTCCGGCAGACCAGCCACCCAAACTAGGAGACCAATCTAGTTGTAATAGAATAGTGAGTCAGGAAATTTCCGATGTCGTCGTCTGTGAACTCGGGGCCTCTTTCCTTTGTGGCACTGTTCAGTCTCTGCAATGGCCGCCTGCTTTCATGAGTTCATAAATGCCTCTAGTTTCTAGGTGATTTGTGATTCTTCAGGACGGCGCCTCAATCACAGACATTTCCAGAGGACAGTGAATACTGTAGGCGCATTCTGTCTCGGATCACCCCAATCACATCTGTCCTGGTGATCTGTAAAGCGCCTCCTTAGGCTGCACTGGCTGTCACAGTTCACCACCGCCTCAGCAGTTCTTTCCTTCAAGCCAAGCTCCCAAAACTGCCTATCCTGCCAGGTTGTCAAACTATCCCAGTTTCTGATTTTGCACCTGGCAATGGTAGTTGGAGGTGCATACCACAAGCCTGGAGAACAGAAAAGTTTCTCAGTCACAACTGGTGTTGCACCCCAAATTCTGACATATATTTCTTGGCACACTGGCTGCAAATTGCCCCATCTTTCTACTGAAGTTGCAGACAGTAGTCGTGTCTTCCAATATCAGTTTTGAGACTGTTCCAGGTAGTTCTGAGCAGGAAGGTGTGGTGAGGTTGGGAGGCTTCTGTCACCAGAGACCCAAAACAAGGGTACAAAGGAAAGGGAAACTGCCTCAGATAAGTATCAGTTAACCTGTGTGTGGGGTGGGTCGTTTAGGGGGGTTGGCCTTTCTAGGAAACAATAGTCAGGAAAGGGCAGGGGGGAAACCCTCGCCTTCAAAGAATTCTTCTGTCACATGCCCGCCCCCCTCCCCCTGCCCAACGCCTGAAAGTCAGACAGGCCCAAAGGGCCCCTGGAATGTTCTGGAGGAGCCAAGCAATCAGCATCTGCTCTCTGGGATCACTCCAACTCCTCATGTTAAGTACCGTTTGGATGCGCCAAACACAAAATAGATCCTAATGTGGCTGTGGCCACCTGTGTCACATATGCAACCTCTACTCAGGCAGACAGATACACAGATGTGATATCTGTCTTCCTCTTGGATGGATAACACACCCACTTGCATGCAGCTCGCCGATCACTTTAGAAAAGGTTGGAGAGGCCAGTAGCTCTCTTCCAGGCAGGGGCAGATAAAATAAGCGCGCCCTGGTAATAGAAACGTTTAAGTTGCCACCACAATCAGTCCTCAACAGATTGCATGGCAGTCACACTCAATAGGGATGGTGTTTATGCTGTGCTCCACTAGACCATGGAGCCCCCTCTTGGTTTCAATTTGTGTCAGTTATACCACCAATGCTCATGCAAGTTTGTCGTCTGTGCTCATATGCTGGTCAAAAAAGCTACTGCTTACTATGATGAACAGGAAAAAGGAGCACCCTCACCAGAGCTATGAACAACGACGTTTATGCAAACTGCAAAGTTTTTCTCTTTCGAGTATGTTGCAATTCATGCAAATGCTATGATTACTACCTAAAATTCACAGTTTTGTGCAAGTGGGGTTTATGTTATAATCGGGACTTTCGTGTCTTTTATAAGTTGTTTCAAGAAAAAAACGATCACCAACATCTGTTCAGCTTTAAGAATTTGATTTTAAATTAACACATGAGAAATTAGGCATCCATTTTCATCTGTTTTCAGCGCCAGCTATATGGTCGTTATTCACCAATGACAGGGATATCGGAAGTCACATCACTTATCTTTTTACCCCCAATATCATCACAGGAAGTGACATCATATGGCCTTAAATGTCTTCCTAAAAGTGATGCCAGGTGACCTTCGATCCTTGTGATATCACAGGAAATACATCCCTAAAGGTACAAACTCTACAATTAGTGTAAAATTTATAACATAGAGATTCTGTTCATCATATCATTTCATTTGTTTTTCATTTACCATATATACCTCCTACACCTCTGTCTTAGGATCTTTTACACTTTCAAGGCTGCTATCCACTTATCACCTTCTTTCTCCATATTCCTTTGACCACTACCTTTTCATGTCACACAAATCACTTTAAAAACACATTTCTTGGTTTTCGACATACATTTTAAATACAATATCTTATCAGCATCGTAAAAATTGAAGGATACATCACTTTGCATTCGCCTGATTGTGCCTCGCAGCAAATATTCGTGCAGAACCTCACCAACAAAGTAAGTGTGCAAAATTAGACATCAGTATTATGGTAGAGAGTCTGTTAGTGTTCTCTCTGTCTACTTAACCATCTTAACACAAAAAAATAAATCAATAATGACAACTTTCGCTTTCCTCTGTATGTGTGAAGGGAGCGTATACATTGGGAGGGAAGTTTGGGGAGATTGATGTCTGCGGGGAGGGATCTTGCCTTTTTGTGTGTGAGAGACAGCCCCTGGTGTCATTCAGAGTTATGTAGAGAAGGCCAGTTTCTGGGGTCTCTCGGGGGTGATCTTAGTGTATGGTGTGTGTCTGGGGGTGCGGGGGGCGGGGGGGGGGGAGGCGGTGCAGCATCCTAAGTCATGAACTGTGTGTGGTGAGTATGTTATACATATTTCTTTTATGACATGGGACAGTCTTCCAGTGTCTACGGTGGCCTAGTGTCTGATTTAGCTTCAATTATTTCCAGGTATGTCTGCTAGTCTATCAGTGAAGTCTGGTTAGAATCCCTCGAACCCTTGACGCGCAATATTTATTGTTCAGCTAAAATCCTGGAGTGAAGGTCTGAGAGCCACAATCTGATAGGGGATGGAGCAGCTGATTTCCAGCACATGGCTATTCTTGCATGTGGCTGTGGGGTTAGTTATTCCCAGCGAGCAGTGCCTTCTCTCCCTACGGTTACTCTCAAAGTCTCCGATATGAAGTCTGTGACCGTTTCCCAATATGGGATCAAGTTTAGGTATTCCGAGACCATGTGCAGAAATTCAGCCATGTCGTTGTGTCTGTAAGGGCAGGTGTCTGGCAGTTACGTGCTAACAGGTGTGGGGTGAGGTATGTGTGGTGTAGGTAATTGAATTGGATGTATTTTAGTCTGGTGTTCATGTGTATGAGTTTTGTCACTGCAGCCACTGTTTGTACATCAATGTTGTCGTGAGTACAGTGTCCCAGTAGGTACGGAGTTGAAGTGAGGGGGGTTCCCTGTCTGAGCGCATGGAGGAAAACCGGCACGTGACTGCCTTACGGCCATCTCTCTGTGTCAATAAGACCTGCAATAATAGGGAGGTCTTGGGTTTGTCATGTGTTTTACGCAATGTCCTTTATAGGACACAAGTTAGAGTGGCGTATATCGAAAAAGAACCCTGTGGTATCCTGGTATCACCTGCCAGGCTCTCAAATGTGTGGAGAAGCTTATGTGTGAACAGGTCGCCCCATATCGTGAGGTCTGCGTCCGCCCACGCCAGTGCATCTGGGTGAATCTGTAGGGTGCAGCACCCAGGCATCGCCCACAATGGAAATTCTGGTGTGTATAGGACTATTGTATGTGTCTTGGGCACATATGTGTTCCAGCAGGCTTTGAACACCCTTGACAGGGTGTTACCCACATACTCCAGTAGCTCCTTTTTTGTATCCTTCAGCCACTGTATCACCTACAGTGGTATAACATCATCTGTCTCGCATCCCAACTCTGCCATGTGTTGACCTGCAGGCCATTGAAGTTGGACAGCTGTGTAATAATATGCATAGTTCGGGCGCCTAAACCAACCCACTCAAGTGGTGCATAGAGTTTGACCAGTGTAACTCTTCGCCTGTCCTTACCCAATACAAGAGTAATAAGAAGTGAACGCATGCCCGCAAGGATTTTGGCCGGTACTAGCACCGACATAGTAGCAACAACAGTTGGGGCAGGACAATCAACTTAGCAATAGCTAACCATTGGTGAAAGTGGTAGGGGCACCCAGAGCAAGAGAGCCACCTGCACATTTTTGAGGGCCCTGCCTACAATGCAGTCGATCTGATCTCTAGTGGTGTAAAATACCCTGACTCACAGGTATTTAATTGTATCTTGGGCCCACTGTAGTGGGGTGTGTGGGAGCTCCATTCGTTGTGGGTACAGTAGAGCTGTGAAAGGGAAAAGTTATGATTTATCCCAGTTCATCTTTAGACCTGACATTCTTCTGAATCACTGCAGGAGGTCCATGAAATGGAGTATCACTGTGACATCATATTTCAGATACACTAGTGCGTCACCGGCATATAGCGAGATGATGTGCCATCTGCCACCTGACCGGATGCCCCACTCTGAGGCACACACGTGGAGGGCACAAGTGAGCTGCTCCATTGCTAGTGCGAAGATGACAGGGGACAACCCTGGCAAGTGCAGCTTTCTATGTGGAATGGGTCGGATATGACTCTGCCTGTTTTCACTTGTGCCATCGGAGAATTATGAAGTAAGGTGATCCATTTAAGGAATTTCGGTCCTATGCCTATCTTTTCAAGTACCATTATTAAATAGGCCCATCCGAGGGAGTCAAACGCCTTTTCTATATCTAACAAGGTGACCCATCGGTTGACACCCGAGGATTGTGCCCAGTCCATCAGCATGAAAAAGCAACTTCTGTTCAAGGAGATGTTCCTTCCTGGTATAAACCTGTTTTGATCTGGGTGCATAATGTGTTGGAGGATAGGTATCAATCTGTTGGCCAACACTTTCCCCAAAATCTTTAAGTCCGTATGTAGGAAGGAGTCAGGGCAACATGATCCCATTAATAATGCATCCCTTCCTTTCCGGCTTAGGGAGAACAACCAACGTGGCCTCTTGTAGTGAGGCTGGGAGTATGCCCACTATAAGCACCTAGTTAAACACTGTCAGCAAGCAAGGTGCCACTGTGGGTCAAAACGCAGCACAAACCTTTTCCAGCCATCCATTTGTCCCTGGTAACTTGTCCCTTATCATCTGTGTGATCGCATCAGCAATCTCTGTGATGGACCTAGGGGCGTTGAGGGCTTTCGGATGGGACTCCTGTAGGTGGGGCAGTTGGGAGGCACCTAGGAATGCTTTGATCGGGGCTTCTTGTGCCAAGTGTGGGTCCGAGTAGAGTTCAGTGTAATAGGCTCCAAAGGCTGCATGAATAACCTCCTGTGTATTCAAAATGTGGCCCATTTTTATCTGGATGGCTGTGTTAGGGATTTTGGGTGCCTCGAAGCGAAGCTGGCAGGCCAACAACTAGCCCGCCTTATCACCTTTGGCGTGCTTCTTAGCCAAGTATTCTTTTGTAGTCTATTTTCACAATTTCTCCAAAAGTTCCCTGTGTTCAAGGCACGCACGCGCCAATGGAACAGCTGCCGCACAATCTCCTGGCAATCGCTGTACATAGGTAGGGATGTTTGCTTCTATGGTGTGTAGCTCCCGTTGCAGAGCTATTTTGGAACTGTTCACTGTTTTGATTGCATGTCCCCGTAAAACCACTTTGAAGGCATCCTATTCTATACTTGGGTTTGATGCCATGCCCTCATTGTCAGTAAAATAGGCAGTGACATGTGTTAATAAGGAGTCCCTGAGGGTTTGCTCCTTCAGGCCTCCGTGAGAAGGCACCAGGTGGGTAGGCAAGGGCATCTTTGCCCCCAGGCTAACTGGATTAAAAGTGGTAAACGGTCTGATGTGGTGCAGCCCAGGTATTCGGCATACATGACCATCGCAAGTGCCTCCGAGCTGCAGTAAATAATGTCTATCCTTGTGTAGATTGTACAGTCCCGAGTAATAGGAGTATTCCCTGATATGGGGGAGCAGTCTGTGCCATGCATCTGTGGCCTGTGTATGTGTGGCCCTGTGTGTGAGGTGTTGAAAGAGGGTGACAGCCTGAGCTCCTTACACCAGTGGGCGGGATCAGTCTGTGTTTAAGTCAGGTATACATTTATAATCTTCACTCCAAAAGCAAAGTGCACCTGCGTTCTGGAGAATGGCTAGAGTGAGGGAGAGTAAGTGTGAATGATTAGTGTTTGGGGCATACAGAGATGTAAAAGTGATGGAGAGTCAATCTACAATCCCCTCCTGTATTGCAAACCTCCCCTGAAGGTCCAACTCAGTGTGCATCACCTCTAACGGGATCCCAGGTGCAATCCAGATGAGCGTGTCCTGTGCATTTCTGGAGTAGGTAGTGGCCACCAGTGTGCTCATCCATCGCCTGCACATGCCATCAAGGTCTGATGTGGTCAGGTGCATCTCCTGTAGGAGTGCTACTTGTATGCATCACCTGCACAGGTACTGGTATACCCAGTAGGCTTCACATAGCTGGCCAGCCAACTCACATTTCACGTCAACAGCTCATATTGCATCCCTAGTCTAGTACCTGATGGAGCCATGTAGTCTAGTAGTTCTTGTTTCATGCCCTCCATCCACTGCCTTTTTCCCCTTCTCCCCTTCCCAACAGTAGTGCACGCGCCATAGCATAAATAATAACAAAATAAAACTATATCAAATAGAGTGGTCAAGTGATTAACAGTCTTTAAACTTCCCATCCCAGGTCAGTGCACCAATGGGCTTCTGGCCAACAGCACTAATTTGCCCCAAAAGGAAAAAAACAAAGTGTGAGTCTGTCTATGGTGGTGACACCGTTCGTATGAGGGAGCGGTGTGTAACAAGTTATTCTAGCTATCTCGTTTCAGGGCTGCAAGGTCCCCAACCCAGGGCATCTACTGGTGTACTTTACCCCTTGAGCAGTATAGGCCATGTGTAATAATTGTGATTTGCTGCTGGATGTGTTAAGGAGACAGAACCTACTTCGGCTGCGGTTTCAGCGGTAATGGCCGGGCCGTACCTGAGTAGTGTGCTACCAGTGTGTGCAGGATGTCCGACAAGTCGTCTTCAGATATGGTTATTACAGATCCGGTGGGTGAGGAGGAAGACTTTCTCATTTCCAGTTCGGGTACTGGTTGTGCCCTCTCCACTGCCACCTTTACTTACATGGGACCTAGTTGAGGCTGTGTTATTTGTGGCTTGCAGCGTTTCTGCTCCCTTCATCCACTCGGAGTGTCGGCCTGCTCATGTGGTTTAGTGGCTATTCCATTCCTTTCTACCCACTCCCAGATCTCCTCTGGTGAAGTGCAGAAATTAGTTTAGTATGATTCTGAGTGTGGTGGGGAACTGTAATACATATTTGATGCTATCTTCAAACAAGTATCTCTTCACTGGAAGGAAGGAGGACGCGCAGCTTTGTACCTCCATGGTGTAATCTGTGAAGGTGTTAACCTTAGCGTTGTCCACCTTCCAAGGGCCCTTTGTCTGCGTTCCAGGCAATACGTGATTTCTGACTCCGTAGTTAAACAGTCGGGCCACCAGATGGGCAGGGTGGTGCTCCCGGGGTAGAGGTCTTCTAGGGACCTTGTGAGCTCCATCCACAGAAAATAAAGTTGAGTGTTTACCTTGTAAGATTGTCGCTGAGAACCAGTCCTTTAAGTACAGCTCCATGCTGGGACCTTCCACCTTTTCTTGAAGGCCCACTACCTGCACATTATTACACCGGGATCGTTCCTCCTGATCATCAGCTCGTTTTCTAAGGTAGTCCACTTCTTTTTGCAGGGCCTTGATGCGGGCTGAGGACTCCGTGACTGACGTTTCAAGTTAGTTAGTGTTGTTTCCGTGTCTGTGACTCTGTCTTTCAGCTCTTTGTGGTATTCGTGGAAGATGACCATGTTGCTTCACAGAGTGATGATCTTCAGTCCCAATGTGGTCCTAACATCCATCACCACTGTCAGGATTTCCTCAAACCTCTGAGATTGTGCTGCTAGGGTGGCCTCCAGAAAGCCCCCTATGGTACATACAGGATCATTCAACTGCACATCTGGCGCCACCCCAGCTGTCACTAGCGCATTTCGGTCCTGATTCCTGCGTACCATTGTTCAAGGGCGCTGTCCCCAATGAATGGTGACTTGGTTAGGTCTGAGACTGCCCCACAGGGTCTTTAAGCAACAGCTGCACAGTTCAGGACAGTCTTGTGGACACTAATGCTGAGCCCCTGCAGAGGATGTTATGGAGGGATAAGTAGGTTTTTGGTTGCTCCCTCTGGTTTTTGCCACCGTCAGTTCAGCTGCGTCTTTTCTGTGCCCACAGCTCCCGGGGGGGTCCGACTCCACTATTCATCGGCAGTGTCCCTTGGAGAGAAGCTGGCAGGTGTCATGTCTTTATTTACCCCACTTGTGGTGATCTGCGCTGTTCAGCAGGAGATAGTGGCTCTGTCTCAGGTCACTGTCCTCTTGATATGCTCCATTCCTTGCCCTGAAATCAGGGGAGGTGTGAGCCCCTGCAGCAGGATGTAGTGTATTGCTCCCCGGGGGACCCAGCAGACACATGTCATTCCTTACACAAACAGGACTTGAGTGGTGCCCGCCCTTCGTAGAGTACAGCAGCAATTGTCAGAGTCACCAGATCCTCAGGGTCTGTGCACGATCCCAACATGTCCACCACAAGACAGCTCCAATACTCTGATTAGAATGTCACAGAGTCTAAGAGAGTCCAAGTGGGGAAAAGGGGATAAGGAAGGAAACAGCTGGGATGGAGACCTGTAGGAAGCAAAAGGTTAAAACACACAATATCAAGATTATATCATATTAGTCATTACTAGGCTATGACTCTAAGCATTGTCATACTGGAAACATGGATAACTTAAGCAT
Organism: Pleurodeles waltl; assembly: GCF_031143425.1. Classification (NCBI taxonomy): domain Eukaryota; kingdom Metazoa; phylum Chordata; class Amphibia; order Caudata; family Salamandridae; genus Pleurodeles; species Pleurodeles waltl. Next base: position 173,222,425 of record NC_090443.1, read on the forward strand.
GGACTTAAATATCTAGGCCTCAAGATGACTGTATACCTGTGAGGGAATCAAGAAAGATTAATAGAACTTTCCAATGAACCACTCAATGAAATGTTACACATGAATTAGAAACATCAGAACCTTCTAGAATTACGCTTTCAGATTCAAGTATAGTCTTTTGCATGAGGATCAGGAAATAATCTGAATGATTTCTATAACACCATATGAATTGTACTTGAGGGAATTATTATGCACATACAATTTAACATCTAGAATTCTAACACTATAGTTTTCTTAAAATGCAGGAACATGGATTGCGCACATTGCAGATTTTCACAAAGGTTTGTAAATGCCAATGAAAGACTGTGCACAATGAATAACATGAGTTAGACTCGAGAAATGAATCGCACGTCTTGCCGATTTGAAGGCCACCAAGTAAATGCCATGAAGTGGTAGCGCACAATGAATATCGTGATTTAAACACAAGAAATGAATTGCGCGTATTGCTGATTTGAGTACCACCAAGTGAATGCCATGAAATGGTAGCGTACGATGAGTAGCATGAGTTCAACACAAGAAATGAATCGCGCACTCTGATGATTCGAATGTCACCACGTAAATGCCATGAAATGGTAACACAAAATGCATCTCATGAATTAGACACAAGAAATTAATAGTGCGTCTTGCCGATTCGAAGGCCACCATGTGAATGCCAAGGAATTGTAGCACACACTAAATATCATGAACTAAGCACAAGAAAGGAATCGCTCATCTTGCCGATTCGAATACCACCATATGAATGCAAAGAAATGGTAGCGTACAATGAATAACACAAATTAAGCACAGGAAATTAATTGTGCGTCTTGCTGATCCAAATGCTACCTAGAAAATGCCATAAAATGGTAGCGCACAATGAATAACATGAATTGAGTACAGGAAATGAATTGCGCGTCTTGCCGATTCAAATGCTACCTAGTAAATGCCATAAAATGGTAGCGCACAATGAATAACATGAATTGTGCACGAGTAAAGAATTGCACGTTTTGCCGATTCAAGTGTCAGCATAAAACTTCAAGCGCACATTCACACACAAAGGAGCAAAATTGTTTTATCCTGCAAATTAGGCCCAAGAACTCGAAAGCCTTCGAGAACGGGATCGGGGGCCCAGCCCAACCTCTGTCTTACCGCCCTGATCAAGAATCACCGACAAAGTGAAAGGGCAAGGCCTGGAAGATCAAAGTAGGCCTCCGGAACAGGAGCTCAGGAAGTTGCTGCTGCTCTGCACCGGGACCTCTGAATAGTGAGCACGTGGAGCTGGGCTGGCTCCCTTTTATAGAGTTTTGTCCCAGCCCACAAACCACACCCAGGCATGCTGCAGGGAAAGCTTCTAGAAGGCCCTGGAAAGGGACCACACCCTGACACACTCTGAAAGCCTGCAGCAGTACTTTGCAAATGAACAGTATTTATATGCACCTTGAACATAAGTCTTCAGGATTAAACTCTGCAATGCAAAAGGTTAAACAACAGTATATCAGCACAATGCATAAACTATGTTACCTTGAGAGTGCTGGGCTTTTGCATTCTAGTCACCCGTAGAGCACGCACTGCCCTGATGTTGACAGTACGCGCTCTAGGGCCTGGTTTGTCTGGATTGAGACGATGAAAACTCCTCACAAGTACTGGAGCATGAATATCAGATGCGGAAACCCATGAGTTACTTTCAGGGCCATAACCTTTCCATGAGATTAAGTACCATAGATTACGCCCTCTCAATTTGGAATCCAACACCTTTTTGACTTCGTATTCTATTTCCCCCTGTACTAGAACTGGAGCTGGATGAGGGCGGACCTTCTGGACTGCCTGTTTCAAGAGGGAAGTGTGGATCACCGGATGAATCCATAATGATCTTGGCAATTGCAGTTTATAGGTCACAGGATTGATTTTCTAAAGGGCAGTGTACGGACCTATGAATTTAGGGTTGAACATGTGCTTCTTCTTGAAGTCTATATGTTTTTTAGAAAGCCACACTGTATCACCTGGTTGATACTGCAGTCCCTCACAATGTTTCTTGTCATAATGCTTTTTGTATTTTTGTTTGGCCTTTTCTAAATCTTGTTGAATCAATTTCTGGTTTTGATGAAGATGTTGAATGGTTTCTGACACAGCTGGTGTAAGAGAACTTTCTTGATGGATCGTGATGGGCAAGGTGTCAGGATGATAGTCAAACAAGCCAAAAAAGGATGTAACACCAGTAGAAGTGTGGAATGAGTTATTGCAGGCTAACTCAGCTAACCAGAGCATTGATGTCCAAGAATTAAGTGCTTTTTCAGCGTAAGCATGCAGGTATTTCTTCAAAGTCTGATTTAGTCTCACAGTTTGACCATCTGTTTGAGGATGGTGGCTAGTAGATAGTGTGAATGTCACTTGAAGTGTTTTGCACCATGTCTTCTTGAAATTGGAGGCAAATTGCTACCCTCGATCGGAGAGGATCATTTTCGGCAGTCCATGATAACGAACCACTCTATTCAGTAAAATAGTTGCCAGTTCACTAGAGGTGGGCAATTTCTTACAGGCAATGAAATGTCCATATCTCGTGAGACTATCTACTACCACCAGGATTACTGAATGTTGTTGAACCACTGGTAGACCTGTAATAAAGTCTAAAGAAATGTGCTCCCAAGGACGACTTGGAGTTGGGAGTGGATGCAACAACCCTTTCGGTTTTGAATGACTTGTTTTAATGCGAGCACAGACTTCACAGTTGTTTACCATTGCTTTTACGTCTTTCGTCAGAGTGGGCCACCAAAAGAGGCGTTTAATTAATTCAAGAGTTTTAGGATTTCCTGGATGACCTGCTGTAGGTATAACATGCAACCAATGAAATACTATCTTGCAAAGCTTGGTCGTGGGCACAAACAAATGAGCATCATGGAAAGGTAATCCTTGCTTGATTGACCTTTTGGGATCCGCTTGGGCCCATGTCGGCCATTTCTCAATGGTGAAATAATTACGGATGTCTTCAAAGAAATCTTCAGTTTTTATGATGCATAGGGCTTTGTCTGGCGCAATGACAGCTCTGGAGGTTTGAACTGCAGGCAACATGGTAGACTCTTGGGGGGACAAGGTGTCAGCTTTGCGATTGTCTTTACCAGGATGGAAAGTTACCACAAAATAAAATTCGGCAAAAAACAGCATCCAGCGTAATTGCTGAGGAGTCAAAAGTCTGGCGGAACTCATGAACTGGAGATTACGATGATCAGTATACACTGTGACAGTGTATTTGGCACCCAGCAAATTATGTCTCCATTCTTTAAGAGCGTCATGAATCACCAGAAGCTCTTTTTCAGCAATGACATAGTTCTGTTTGGCTTCGTTCAATTTCCAAGAAATGTAAGCTACGGGATGAAGTTGGCCAGTGTCTTTGTTTGGTTGTGACAAGACGGCACCTATTGCCACATCTGAAGCATCAGCTTCCACTATGAAGGGACGGTCCGCATCAGGGTGAGTCAAGACTGGGGCAGTGGATAAAGCTTCCTTCAAAGTTGAAAAGGCTTGGTCAGCTTCTGGGGACCATATCAATTTTTCTTTCTTTCTTAATAGCTTAGTGATTGGAGCCACTGTCTGGGAGAAATTATTTATGAACCTCCGATGAAAATTTGCAAACCCCAGGAAACATTGTACATCACGAACAGTCTTTCAGGTGGGCTAATCAGATACGGCTTTTACTTTCTTTTCTGCCATCACCATACCTTGAGGGGTAAGGATAACCCCTAAAAACTCAACTGGGGTAACATGAAACTCACACTTGATTAGTTTGCAATATAAATGGTGTTTTCGAAGGGCTGCAAGAATTTTTTTGACATGTTGTACATGTTCATTTTCATTGTCTGAGTGGATCAAAATGTCATCGATGTAGACTATGGCAAATATGTTGCGATACTTTCTAAGAACGTCATTCGAGAAAAATTGAAATGCTGCTGGAGCATTACACAGACCAAAAGGCATGACGGCATATTCAAAGAGGCCATATCTTGTCTTGACCGCTGTTTTCCATTCGTCGCCCTCTCTCATTCCGACCAAATGATAAGCACCTCATAGATTGCGCTTAGTGTAGATTTTAGCTTTCTTTACTTGTTCCAGCAAGACTGGAATCAGTGGCAAGGGATATTTATTCTTGATGGTGACTTTGTTAAAACCCCTATAGTCAATACAAGTTCGAAGATCTCCAGTTGCCTTCGGAACGAAAAACAAAGGAGAAGCTGCAGGAGACTTAGAAGGGCGGATGAAACCATTCTCCAAGAACTGACCCAGATACTTTCGTAAATGTTGATTTTCATGTTCTGACAGGGCATATACACGACAGTTGGGGAGTATCGCGCCTGGGACTAGATCAATTTGACAGTCATAAGGTCTATGAGGAGGCAAGTTTTCTGCTTCTTTTTCACTGAATACATCTTCATAGGATGAATACTGTTTGGGCAATGTAACTTCTTTCTCCGTGGCAGTGGCTATGTAAGAGTTGCAAACATTTGGTACCTGAGACTTTTGGAGACATTGTTCTTTACATAGTGCTGATGAGAACACGACCTTTCGTTCTGCCCAATTAATCTCAGGATTGTGATGAGTTAACCAGGGTAAGCCAGGGATAATTCCATACTGGGGAGCATGGATCACGTCAAGGATGAGTTTCTCTTTATGTTTCTTTCTTTGGTCCTTATCCTCACAGATCACCGACAAGGGGACAGTCTGAAGAGTTACCGGACCTCCAGTCAAGTTTTTCTATCTACTGCCTGGATGATTTCTGGGGTCTTTTTCTCAATACATGGGATCCCCCATGCACGAACCGATTGGGCGTCAACAAAGTTCCCGGTAACCCCAGAATCTACCAGGGCCTTCTTGAAATAGGTCTTCTTCTTTACTTTAACTTTTACGACCAGCTTGAGCTGTCTCAATTGTGAAGGGTCACCAGTGACACCCAAAGGCAACCCTTCTTTACATCTTGGGTGATTTGAGTTTTCCAGCTTGACTGTGCATTGGCTGCAAGTTTCTTGACAGGACCTCGTTTGCTCTTTGTTTTGATTGGACATTCTTTGGCAAAATGACCCTTGCGCCCACAATAAAGACATTGTCCATTCGTTTTACGTAGGTCTTTTTTGTCTTGGGTCAGAGGCCTCCTGATAGTTCCGATTTCCATAGGTTCTGGCTTTCTTTCTTTCTGAGTTCTTGAGTCTCTATTATCGGGAACACGCCAAGAATATTTCTCAGTCTTTTTGCGTGTTCCCCTTTGTTCTGCTAAACGAGTCTTTTTCAATTGAAATGATCGAACTAGAGCTGGCCTTAACAGTCATTATTTATAGGGCTTTTGGTCAAATTGTACCTTATGCCTACAAAAAGTCTTTTTTAGCCCAGAAAATGTTATTAAAAACTCATTTGGAAAGCATTTATGTATGACTGTTCGAAGGTTTTTACCTTAACAAATTGATTTTGTTACTGGGCTGCTCAATGAGACCTGTTGAAAGACGACATTTTTTGCAAATAATTCAATTAAAATTTTCATTGAAATCGAAAAATCTGATGACATTTAAGAGATATCAAAGTAATCTAGAACTCTGTAGCCAGAGCTCAAGATTACAAATGAATTGTCAGTCTGTCCTTATGATGAAAATGCACACTTATCTAAGAGCAAATCTTGAAGCTTTGGTTCAGAACATATATATGAGGTTTAAATATGACTTGCTGGCATTAAGCGTTAACGCCTGGGCAAAGTCGAAGGAGCGCAAGGACCTAAAAGTTGTCAGTTCCATATGCTGTGGAACAGGATGTGTGTAGTTTATGTGTTGTTTTTTTGGGCAGTTTTGGAGATTGCGAGACTTAAATGTATTTCTCGAATATGGAAAAGGCACTTTTGTTAAACATATGAGGAGGTGTTATTTTTTATGTTAAATTCGCCTTCTGTAGATTTTTGTTATCGTTTAGGAGTTTTTATGTCTTTTTTTTAAAAGTATATATACTGTTTATGCACCATTTTAAACATGGTACCTGACTTTAGAATATTTTGTATCTATGGGGAGATCTTGACATTCATTCTAATAAGGATAGCTTGTTCTTGGCAGAGCAGAGGAGATTTTATGTGTCTTATATTATTATGTATTTTACTGTGATGAATTGTTCCCGAGAAAGCAGTGTTTCTGTGGTTTCACTACTTTTTTGTTATAATAAATAAAATCATACATCGAAAAATTCTAAAGGAAATTTTGTTCCCACTTAGTTTAATTTTACAAATTGCCTTTTCTGAAACATTGAGTCACAGTTGTGTACCCTGCAAGAGCATCCCTTGATGAATGGTTTAAAACGCACTCACTTTTCAAGTTAAAAACATTAGAAGCAGTTTATCAAAGAAAAGTAGCTGAAACAACAGAAAGTGTTACAAGATGAACACTTTAAGGGCCGTTTCATGGTTGATTATCCAGTTTAACTCCTTTGAGGTTATCTAGGGGTGCTGCAGCACCTCTCACACCCCTTGTTCCGGCAGACCAGCCACCCAAACTAGGAGACCAATCTAGTTGTAATAGAATAGAGAGTCAGGAAATTTCCGATGTCGTCGCCTGTGAACTCGGGGCCTCTTTCCTTTGTGGCACTGTTCAGTCTCTGCAATGGCCGCCTGCTTTCATGAGTTCATAAATGCCTCTAGTTTCTAGGTGATTTGTGATTCTTCAGGACGGCGCCTCAATCACAGACATTTCCAGAGGACAGTGAATACTGTAGGCGCATTCTGTCTCGGATCACCCCGATCACATCTGTCCTGGTGATCTGTCAAGTGCCTCCTTAGGCTGCACTGGCTGTCACAGTTCACCACCGCCTCAGCAGTTCTTTCCTTCAAGCCAAGCTCCCAAAACTGCCTATCCTGCCAGGTTGTCAAACTATCCCAGTTTCTGATTTTGCACCTGGCAACGGTAGTTGGAGGTGAATACCACAAGCCTGAAGAACAGAAAAGTTTCTCAGTCACAACTGGTGTTGCACCCCAAATTCTGACAGATATTTCTTGTCACACTGGCTGCAAATTGCCCCATCTTTCTACTGAAGTTGCAGACAGTAGTCGTGTCTTCCAATATCAGTTTTGAGACTGTTCCAGGTAGTTCTGAGCAGGAAGGTGTGGTGAGGTTGGGAGGCTTCTGTCACCAGAGACCCAAAACAAGGGTACCAAGGAAAGGGAAACTGCCTCAGATAAGTATCAGTTAACCTGTGTGTGGGGTGGGTCGTTTAGGGGGGTTGGCCTTTCTAGGAAACAATAGTCAGGAAAGGGCAGGGGGGAAACCCTCGCCTTCAAAGAATTCTTCTGTCACATGCCCACCCCCCTCCCCCTGCCCAACGCCTGAAAGTCAGACAGGCCCAAAGGGCCCCTGGAATGTTCTGGAGGAGCCAAGCAATCAGCATCTGCTCTCTGGGATCACTCCAACTCCTCATGTTAAGTACCGTTTGGATGCGCCAAACACAAAATAGATCCTAATGTGGCTGTGGCCACCTGTGTCACATATACAACCTCTACTCAGGCAGACAGATACACAGATGTGATATCTGTCTTCCTCTTGGATGGATAACACACCCACTTGCATGCAGCTCGCCGATCACTTTAGAAAAGGTTGGAGAGGCCAGTAGCTCTCTTCCAGGAAGGGGCAGATAAAATAAGCGCGCCCTGGTAATAGAAACGTTTAAGTTGCCACCTCAACAGATTGCATGGCAGTCACACTCAATAGGGATGGTGTTTATGCTGTGCTCCACTAGACCATGGAGCCCCCTCTTGGTTTCAATTTGTGTCAGTTATACCACCAATGCTCATGCAAGTTTGTCGTCTGTGCTCATATGCTGGTCAAAAAAGCTACTGCTTACTATGATGAACAAGAAAAAGGAGCACCCTCACCAGAGCTATCAACAACGACGTTTATGCAAACTGCAAAGTTTTTCTCTTGTGACTATGCTGCAATTCATGCAAATGCTATGATTACTACCTAAAATTCACAGTTTTGTGCAAGTGGGGTTTATGTTATAATCGGGACTTTCGTGTCTTTTATAAGTTGTTTCAAGAAAAAAACGATCACCAACATCTGTTCAGCTTTAAGAATTTGATTTTAAATTAACACATGAGAAATTAGGCATCCATTTTCATCTGTTTTCAGCGCCAGCTATATGGTCGTTATTCACCAATGACAGGGATATCGGAAGTCACATCACTTATCTTTTTACCCCCAATATCATCACAGGAAGTGACATCATATGGCCTTAAATGTCTTCCTAAAAGTGATGCCAGGTGACCTTCGATCCTTGTGATATCACAGGAAATACATCCCTAAAGGTACAAACTCTACAATTAGTGTAAAATTTATAACATAGAGATTCTGTTCATCATATCATTTCATTTGTTTTTCATTTACCATATATACCTCCTACACCTCTGTCTTAGGATCTTTTACACTTTCAAGGCTGCTATCCACTTATCACCTTCTTTCTCCATATTCCTTTGACCACTACCTTTTCATGTCACACAAATCACTTTAAAAACACATTTCTTGGTTTTCGACATACATTTTAAATACAATATCTTATCAGCATCGTAAAAATTGAAGGATACATCACTTTGCATTCGCCTGATTGTGCCTCGCAGCAAATATTCGTGCAGAACCTCACCAACAAAGTAAGTGTGCAAAATTAGACATCAGTATTATGGTAGAGAGTCTGTTAGTGTTCTCTCTGTCTACTTAACCATCTTAACACAAAAAATAAATCAATAATGACAACTTTCGCTTTCCTCTGTATGTGTGAAGGGAGCGTATACATTGGGAGGGAAGTTTGGGGAGATTGATGTCTGCGGGGAGGGATCTTGCCTTTTTGTGTGTGAGAGCCAGCCCCTGGTGTCATTCAGAGTTATGTAGAGAAGGCCAGTTTTCTGGGGTCTCTCGGGGGTGATCTTAGTGTATGGTGTGTGTCTGGGGGTGCGGGGGGGGGGGGGGGGGGGGGGGGGGGGGGGGGGGGGGGGGGGGGGGGGGGGGGGGGAGTGGGTGCAGCATCCTAAGTCATGAACTGTGTGTGGTGAGTATGTTATACATATTTCTTTTATGACATGGGACAGTCTTCCAGTGTCTACGGTGGCCTAGTGTCTGATTTAGCTTCAATTATTTCCAGGTATGTCTGCTAGTCTATCAGTGAAGTCTGGTTAGAATCCCTCGAACCCTTGACGCGCAATATTTATTGTTCAGCTAAAATCCTGGAGTGAAGGTCTGAGAGCCACAATCTGATAGGGGATGGAGCAGCTGATTTCCAGCACATGGCTATTCTTGCATGTGGCTGTGGGGTTAGTTATTCCCAGCGAGCAGTGCCTTCTCTCCCTACGGTTACTCTCAAAGTCTCCGATATGAAGTCTGTGACCGTTTCCCAATATGGGATCAAGTTTAGGTATTCCGAGACCTTGTGCAGAAATTCAGCCATGTCGTTGTGGCTGTAAGGGCAGGTGTCTGGCAGTTACGTGCTAACAGGTGTGGGGTGAGGTATGTGTTGGGTAGGTAATTGAATTGGATGTATTTTAGTCTGGTGTTCATGTGTATGAGTTTTGTCACTGCAGCCACTGTTTGTACATCAATGTTGTCGTGAGTACAGTGTCCCAGTAGGTACGGAGTTGAAGTGAGGGGGGTTCCCTGTCTGAGCGCATGGAGGAAAACCGGCACGTGACTGCCTTACGGCCATCTCTCTGTGTCAATAAGACCTGCAATAATAGGGAGGTCGTGGGTTTGTCATGTGTTTTACGCAATGTCATTTATAGGACACAAGTTAGAGTGGCGTATATCGAAAAAGAACCCTGTGGTATCCTGTAATCACCTGACAGGCTCTCAAATGTGTTGAGAATCTTATGTGTGAACAGGTCGCCCATATCGTGAGGTCTGCGTCCGCCCACGCCAGTGCGTCTGGGTGAATCTGTAGGGTGCAGCACCCAGGCATCGCCCACAATGGAAATTCTGGTGTGTATAGGACTATTGTATGTGTCTTGGGCACATATGTGTTCCAGCAGGCTTTGAACACCCTTGACAGGGTGTTACCCACATACTCCAGTAGCTCCTTTTTTGTATCCATCAGCCACTGTATCACCTACAGTGGTATAACATCATCTGTCTCGCATCCCAACTCTGCCATGTGTTGACCTGCAGGCCATTGAAGTTGGACAGCTGTGTAATAATATGCATAGTTCGGGCGCCTAAACCAACCCCACTCAAGTGGTGCATAGAGTTTGACCAGTGTAACTCTTCGCCTGTCCTTACCCAATACAAGAGTAATAAGAAGTGAACGCATGCCCGCAAGGATTTTGGCCGGTACTAGCACCGACATAGTAGCAACAACAGTTGGGGCAGGACAATCAACTTAGCAATAGCTAACCATTGGTGAAAGTGGTAGGGGCACCCAGAGCAAGAGAGCCACCTGCACATTTTTGAGGGCCCTGCCTACAATGCAGTCGATCTGATCTCTAGTGGTGTAAAATACCCTGACTCACAGGTATTTAATTGTATATTGGGCCCACTGTAGTGGGGTGTGTGGGAGCTCCATTCGTTGTGGGTACAGTAGAGCTGTGAAAGGGAAAAGTTATGATTTATCCCAGTTCATCTTTAGACCTGACATTTTTCTGAATCACTGCAGGAGGTCCATGAAATGGAGTATCACTGTGACATCATATTTCAGATACACTAGTGCGTCACCGGCATATAGCGAGATGATGTGCCATCTGC